>NC_134978.1:0-295742 GCF_965638725.1 Aptenodytes patagonicus | reverse complement strand
GTAAATTTGGGGGGGTCTGGGGCAAATGGGGGGGTCTGGGGCAAATGTTGGGGGTGCAGGAGTAAACTGGGGGGTGTCAGGGCAAATCTGGGGTGCAGGGGCAAATTTGGGGGGGTCTGGGGCAAATTTGGGGGGGTCTGGGATAAATTGGGGGGTCTGGGCAAATATTGGGGTGTCAGGGGCAGATTGGGGCGGTCTAGGGCAAATTTGGGGGTGTCAGGGCAAATCTGGGGTGCAGGGGCAAATTGGGGGGGTCTGGGGTATATTGGGGGGCCTGGAGCAAATTGGGGGGGTCTGGGGTATATTGGGGGGCCTGGGGCACATTGGGGGGTCTGGGACAAATATTGGGGGTGCAGGAGTAAACTGGGGGGTGTCAGGGTAAATCTGGGGTGCAGGGGCAAATTTGGGGGGCCTGGAGCAAATTGGGGGGGTCTGGGGTATACTGGGGGGCCTGGGGCACATTGGGGGGTCTGGGACAAATATTGGGGGTGCAGGAGTAAACTGGGGGGTGTCAGGGTAAATCTGGGGTGCAGGGGCAAATTTGGGGGGTTCTGGGGTATATTGGGGGGCCTGGAGCAAATTGGGGGGGTCTGGGGTATATTGGGGGCCTGGGGCACATTGGGGGGTCTGGGGCAAATATTGGGGGTGCAGGAGTAAACTGGGGGGTGTCAGGGTAAATCTGGGGTGCAGGGGCAAATTTGGGGGGTCTGGGGTATATTGGGGGTCTGGGGTAAATTGGGGGGTCTGGGGCAAATATTGGGGTTCGGGGCAGATTGGGGTTGTCTAGGGTAAATTTGGGGGTGTCAGGGCAAATATGGGGGTGCAGGGGCGAATTCGGGGGGGCTGGGACAAATTTGGGGGGTCTGGGGTATATTGGGGGGCCTGGGGCAAATTGGGAGGGGTCTGGGGCAAATGTTGGGGGTGCAGGAGTAAACTGGGGGGTGTCAGGGTAAATCTGGGGTGCAGGGGCAAATTGGGGGGGGTCTGGGGTATATTGGGGGGCCTGGAGCAAATTGGGGGGGTCTGGGGTATATTGGGGTGGTCTGGGGGCAAGTATTGGGGTGTCAGGGGCAGATTGGGGCGGTCTAGGGTAAATTTGGGGGTGTCAGGGCAAATCTGGGGGTGCAGGGGCAAATTGGGGGGCTCTGGGGCAAATCTGGGGGGGTCTGGGGTATATTGGGGGGGTCGGGGGTGATTTGGAGGTGCAGGGGCAAATCTAGGGGCCTGGGGGCGGCAATAGGGGGAAAAAAATGGGGGTCGGGAGCAATTGGGAGGGAGGGGGGGTCAAGGGCAAATTTGGGGGGGGGGGATCAGGGGTTATTCGGGGGGGGGGGGTAGGGTCAAACCAACCCCTCCCAATTCCCAAGCGCCCTTTGGAGTGGAGATTCTCTGCTGGCTGCCTATGAGGTTGTGCCCCCCCCCCCCCCCCGCCTTTCTCCCTGCTCCGGGGGGGTGCGTGTGAATCCAGGATTTGGGGGGGGGACACAACTGAGCCCCAGATGTGTGTGTTCATTCCCCCCCCCCCCCCTTCAGGACCTGGGTCCCTTCCACCTCCTCGTGCAAGCGGCCCTCGTGCGAGCGTAGCACGGGGAGGATTTCCTGCTGCTGGAGGCCGGATAAGGCCACGGGGGGGGGGGGGGGGGAGGGATTGGGGGGTTGGGGGGGGGCTGGGCCTGGGGGGCCGTGGGGGTTGGGGGCCCCCCCCTTGCAAAACGCGGACGCTTGGGTTCGTTCTTTTGGTTTTGGGGTTGGTTTTTTTTTTGCTCTAAGCAGCGGGACCGCAGCACCTGAGAAAGTGGGGCACGGGGGGGGGGGGGGGGGGGGTGTGCCCACGCGTGTGCTTATGCACATGTATGTGCACATGCACGTGCGCTGGCGTTTGCACGTGCGCTCGCCGCTGCACGTGCGCGTGCACGCTCACGCGGATGGGCGTGGGCGCGCGCACTCGCGTTCGCACACGTATGCGCACGTGCGCGTGGGTTTGCACTGGCACGCGCAAGCGCGCCGCACACGTATGTGCCTGTGCACAGGCGCGTGCCTCTGCAAACCTCCTTGCTTTTTTGCACGCGCCTGTGCACGTGCGCGTGCATTTGTGCCGGCCTGTGCGCCTGCACGGGGTACACGCGTGCGCGCGCCCCCCCCCCGCCCCGTGCGGTTGCGTGTGCACACGGATGTGCGTGCGCCCCTGCGTGGGCACGCTTATTTGCACACGTCTGTGCGTGTATTTGCGCACGCACACAAAGCTGTGGGAACCCAGGCCAGTGACACCCCTGGGGAGGTGCTCCGGGGGGCGGGGGGGGGGGGGGTGTCCCCCCCTTTTTTGGGGACGATTAAGGCCATTTGGGGGCACTGGGAACCATAAATAAATTTATTAAACAATAAATAAAGCGGATCCGAGCACCAGATAATAATTTAAGGGGGGGGGGAAGGGGGGGAGGGGCCCCCCCCCAGGCCGGCTGGGGGGGTGGGGTGGGGAGGGGGGCTGGGACCAGCAGGGTCCCCCCCCCAACGTCTCTGGGCACGGGGGTCTCCGCGGTCCTCAGTGTCCCCAAAATGGGGGTCTGTGAGGTTCCTTGGGGTCCCCAAGTGTCCAGCATTGGGGTCCCCAAATGGTCAAGTGTCCAAGGTCCCTTGATGTCCCCAACCTCCAAACATGGGGGGGGGGTGTCTCTAGAGCCCACATCTCCAGGCACGGAGGTCCGCAAGGTCCCTTGATGTCCCCAGTGTCCAGGCACGGAGGTCCGCAAGGTCCCTTGATGTCCCCACATCTCCAAGCACGGGGTCTCCAGCCCCAAATATTCAAGCACAGGGGTCTGCAATGTCCCTTAATGTCCCAAATCTTCAAGCACGGAGGTCTCCAAGGTCTCTTGGTGTCCCCAACCTCCAAGCAGGTGGGTCACCAGCCCCAAATCTCCAAGCATGGAAGTCTGCAATGTCCCTTGATGTCCCCACATCTCCAGGTCTTCAATGTCCCTTGATGTTCCCAAATCTCCAGGCATGGAGGTCAGCGATGTCCCTTAATGTCCCTTGATGTCCCCAAATCTCTGGGCATGGGGGTCTCGGGACCCAAATCTCCAGGCATGGAGGTCAGCGATGTCCCTTAATGTCCCTTGATGTCCCCAAATCCCTGGGCATGGGGGTCTTGGGACCCAAATCTCCAGGCATGGAGGTCAGCGATGTCCCTTAATGTCCCCAAATCTCTGGGCATGGGGGTCTTGGGACCCAAATCTCCAGGCATGGAGGTCAGCGATGTCCCTTAATGTCCCTTGATGTCCCCAAATCCCTGGGCATGGGGGTCTTGGGACCCAAATCTCTAGGCATGGAGGTCAGCGATGTCCCTTAATGTCCCCAAATCTCTGGGCATGGGGGTCTTGGGACCCAAATCTCCAGGCATGGAGGTCAGCGATGTCCCTTAATGTCCCTTGATGTCCCCAAATCCCTGGGCATGGGGGTCTTGGGACCCAAATCTCCAGGCATGGAGGTCAGCGATGTCCCTTAATGTCCCCAAATCTCTGGGCATGGGGGTCTTGGGACTCAAATCTCCAGGCATGGAGGTCAGCGATGTCCCTTAATGTCCCCAAATCCCTGGGCATGGGGGTCTTGGGACTCAAATCTCCAGGCATGGAGGTCAGCAATGTCCCCAGACGTCCCCAACCTCCAACCAGGAGGGTGACCAGCCCCAGACCCCGCTGGTCACCCCCTGCCACCCCACGCATCACCCTCCGGCGATACGCAGCAACCCCACGAAATTGCCCTCCCGCTCATCCTGTGCCAGCTGCCACCCATCCCCGGCCACGTCCCCGGCCAGCCCCAGGCTGAGGACATCTCCAGGTTGGAGCTGCCCAACGGCTTGGGCCAAACCAGAACGTGCCGGGTTGGCTCCTGCATCGTCGGGCAGCGCCAACGGCACGGTGAGCAATGGGCGCGGTGAACCGGTGCGGCAGAGTTGGAGGGCGATGGTGCCGGGGGGACAGGTGGGTGCCGTGCAGGTGAGGGCGAATTGGCCGTAGAGGAGGTAAAGGCCACCCGCTGTCACCTGCAGCTCCCCGTCTGTCACCTGCACGTCACCGCTGAGGAAGACGCCGTTGATGCCTTCCTCGTAGCGCCAGCCGGGTCCTGATGGCACCGCCAACGAGCCTGGGGGGGAGAAGAGGGGAGAGGGGTGGTGGGTGCTCCTGGTCAGTGATGAGTGCTCCTGATGGGAGATGGGTGTCCCTGATGGGAGATGGGTGCCCTTGATGGGAGATGGGGTGACCCCGATGGGAAATAGGGGTCCCCAATGGGAAATGGGTGCTCCTCCTTGGTAGCGGGTGCCCCTGATGGGAGATGGGTGCTGCAGCCCTCCCCAGGGTACCTGGGTCTTGAGAATTGGGTGAGGGGGCTCCTGGGAGATGGAGCCGGATGGGGGTGGAGAATGGGGTGTCCCCGATGGGAAATGGGTGCTGCAGCCCTCCCCGATGCTCCTGGCCACCACAGCCCACCCAGGGGTACCTGGGATGGGACCAAGGGACCACAGGGACGGAGGATGCTCCGTGACATCCTGGGGACACTCCGTGACGCCCTGGGGACCACAGGGACGGAGGATGCTCCGTGACATCCTGGGGACACTCCGTGACGCCCTGGGGACCACAGGGACGGAGGATGCTCCGTGACATCCTGGGGACACTCCGTGACACCCCAGAAACTACAGGGATGGAGAATGCCCCGTGACACCCTGGAAACCCTCCATGACGCCCTGGGGACCACAGGGACAGAGAATGCTCGGTGACACCCCGGAGGCCACAGGGACGGAGGATGCTCCGTGACATCCTGGGGACACTCCGTGACACCCCAGAGACCACAGGGACGGAAGGTGCTCCGTGACACTCCGGAGACACTCGGTGACACCCTGGGTACTACAGGGACAGATGATGCTCCGTGACACCCCGGGGACCACAGGGACGGAGGATGCTCCGTGACATCCTGGGGACACTCCGTGACGCCCTGGGCACCGGCGGCCGCCCTGTGACAGCCCCGGATGCTCCAGGCCCGGGATGACGTTTCCTCTCCGAGGGTGGAAGGAGGAACCCGTGCGACGCTTTCGAGATGACTGGGCGAGCTGCCTAAGGAAGGACTGGCCCCCCCCCCCCCCTTCCCCGGCCCCCCCCCAGCCCCGGCCCGGCTTCCCGGGAGCCCCTCACCGTGGCCTCAGGCCTGGGGGACTTACCAGCGCTCAGCAGCACGTGGGCGGCCGTGGCAGCCTGCAAGGGAGAGGAAAGAGAACGTCAGCGGGCAGGAAGGACCCGAGCATCCTTGTCCCCATGTGTGGCCCCCCCGCCCCCCGCCTTGGTGAAGGGGAAGTTGGGTGTCGTGTTGGGATTCGGGGACTTTCCAGCACCCCGTTGGGTATTTTGGGGGGTCCCCGGGGGAGGGGGCGCCCCCTGGATTTTGGGGGTGGGGGGTGGTGGTGGTGGGTGGTGGTGCCTTTAGGGATGGGGAAACTGAGGCACGGGGGAGGGGGGTGTTGGAGGCCTGATGCATCCTCCTTCCCCCCGCCCCAGGTGGCTGGACACCACGTTGGGTCCCCAGGGACAGGCGGATGGACGGACAGACGGACACTACCAGGATGTGCAACCTGGGTGGACAGACGGACACGCGGAGGAATGGACACCCAGAAGGATGGGGCGGGGTGGGGCGGGGTGGGGGGAAGCCCGGATGGATGGACGGACAACCGGACAGACACCCAGAGGGATGGACAGACATCTCGACAGACACCCGGATGGACACCCAGGTGGACAGGCACTTGGATGGACAGACGGACACTCGGATGGATGGACACCCAAAGGGACACCTGGACAGATGGACGGACCCCTGGGCAGACAGACGGACACCCAGGTGGAAGGACACCTGCCCAGCCACCAGGACAGAGGGACACCCAGACGGGTGGACACCCAGACAGACGCTTGGATGAACGCCCAGACAGACAGACACGTACGCAGACACCTGGATGGATGGACAGCCGGATGGATGGACGGCCAGGTGGACGGACAACTGGACACCCAGAAAGACAGACAGGTGGACAGATGCCTGGATCGATGGACACCCAGACAGACAGACGGACAGACCCCTGGGCAGGAAGAACACCCAGATGGATGGACACCTGGACAGATACCCAGATGCACACCCTAACAGACAGACAACTGGACAGACGGACAACCAGATGGGCACCTGGACAGATGGACAACCGGCCTGATAACTGGACACCCAGACAGGCAGACACCCGGGCGGACAGACACCTGGATAGATGGACACCCAGACGGACGGACACCCAGACGGATGAACACCCAGACGGACACCTGGGCAGACAGAAAGATGGACACCTGGACGGACGCCTGGACAAGACACCCAGACAGACGCCCGGACACCTGGATGGACGGACACCCAGATGGACAGACAGATGGACACCTGGGCAGGCAGACAGATGGACACCTGGATGGACACCCAGGCAGTCACCTGGACAGATGGACAACCAGACAGCTGGTCGGAGGGACACTCAGATGGATGGACACCCAGACTGATGGACAACTGGACAGACCCCCAGACAGACGGACCACCAGCCACCTGGACAGATGGACACCCAGACTGATGGACACCTGGACGGATGGACAGATGGACAAGTGAGCAGACAGAAAGACGGACAACTGGATGGACCCCCTAGAGGAACAACCCCCCGGATGGATGGAGCCCCGGACGAACGGACACCTGGACAGACAGACAACCGGACCCCAGGACAGACAGACACCTGGACAAGATGGACACCTGGACAAGATGGACACCTGGACAGACAGACAGATGGACAGACACCTGTATACCTGGACAACTGGGCAGCTGGACACCTGGACAAGATGCACACCTGGACAACCGGACAGACAGACACCAGGACAGACGGACACCTGGGACAACCGGGATACCTGGACAACCGGACAGATGGAGACCCGGATACCCGGACAGAAGGACAACCGGACAGACGGACACCGGGACAGACGGACACCTGGGACAACCGGGATACCTGGACAACCGGACAGATGGAGACCCGGATACCCGGACAGAAGGACAACCGGACAGACGGACACCGGGACAGACGGACACCTGGGACAACCGGGATACCTGGACAACCGGACAGATGGAGACCCGGATACCCGGACAGAAGGACAACCGGACAGACGGACACCGGGACAGACAGACACCCGGACAACTGGACAGATGGACAGACGGACAACGGGACAGACGGAGCCCCAGCCCCCCCGGTGCCCACCTGCGGCGGGGCCCCCCCACGGAGCAGCCCCAGGAGGGCGGCGGCGGCAGCGGCGGCCCCGAGAGCGGCGGCTCCGAGGGCGGCGAGAACCGGGAGGAGGCAGCGGCGGCTCCGGGAGCGGCACCGGCACCGGCACCGGCACAGGCAGGGAGACAGCGGGGGCTCTCGGGGTCGGCGAGTGGCGACATCGCGGCGGGGACCAAGCGGCGGAGTCGCCTTATAGAGGGACAGTTCGGGGCGGGGAGGGGGACCGGGGCGGGACCGGGCGGGGTCCGGGGAGGGGACGGGGACACCGGGGAGGGGACGGGGACACCGGGGAGGGGATGGGGAGGGACCATGGATGATCGGGCGGGGCCGGGGAGGGACCGAAGGGGAGCCCGGTGGGAGCGGGGGGGACCACGGTGGCACCGGGGATGGACAGACAGACACCGGGGAGGGATAGACCGACACCGAGGGGGGAACACCGGAGGGGACCGGCGGGACTACGGTGGGACCGGGGGGGGACCGGGTGGCACCGGGGATGGACGGGGGGTGGGGACAGACCGGCACCGGGGGTGGGGACAGACCGGGGAGGAACCGGCGGCACCGGGGGCGGGGAGAGCCCGGGGGACACCGAGGAGGGGGGAGAGGGCTGGAACGGGGACCCAGGAGTCCGGGGGCTGCCCAGCTCCCCCCACCCCCCCCCTCCACCCTTGGGTGCCCGGACGCTTGGGTCCCCTTGGCACCCTGGAAAGCAACGGGGTGGGGGGGGGGGGGGGGGGGAGGAGCTGGGTGCCCGGACGCTTGGGTCCCTCCCGGTGGTGACGTCACCGCGGGGGGAGAAGTGTCGCGTCCTCCCCCCCCCCCCCCCCCCCCCTTCCCGCCCCCTCCCCGGGGATTTCGCCTCCCCCGGCCGTGACGGAGCCACGGAGTTTCCTGTCACGGAGCCGGGCCGGAATTTCTCCCCCCGCCCCCCGGGGACGGGGACGACGACGACGACGACGGGACACGACACACGGGACCGCGAAGGGGTTTGGGGGGTGGGGGGGGGTGGTGGGGGGGGGTGGTGGTGACACCAGCCCTGGTGTCCCCAGCACGGCCTGGGGGCGGGGCGGCTTCCCGGACGGCTGCGAAGCCCGGTGGATGTGCCCACGCGTGTTTCTGCAGGCGGTTGGGAGCACCCGTGTGCGCGCAAAGGCCGTGGGCAAAGCCTTGGGCGAGACACGCCCCCCCCCCCCCCCCCCCCAGGGAGACCCCCTATGAAAGGCACACCCCCCCCCCGTGGGAGACCCCCTATGAGAGACACCCCCCCCGTGGGAGACCCCCACGGGAGACACCCCCCCCCCCAAGTGAGAGCCCCATGGGAGACCCCCCAAGTGAGACCCCCCCCCCAGGGGAGACCCCCACGGGAGACCCCGCCCATGGGAGACACCCCCCCCCCCGAAGTGAGACCCCCAAATGAGCCCCCCCCCCATGTTAAACCCCCCCGAAATGGGACCCCTCATGGGCGACCCCCGCCCATGGGAGACCTCGAAGTGAGCCCCGCCCCCGTAAACCCCCCCCCCCATGGGGGACTCCCCTGCCAGGCCCCGCCTTCCGCCCCGCCCCTGACCCCGCCCCTTCCCCTAGTCCCGCCCCCCGCCCCCGGGCCCGCCCTCGCCCTCTGCCCCGCCCTGACCCCGCGCCAGCCCCGCCCAGTCCCCCAAGGACGGGAGAGGCCCCGCCCCTCCCCGCGAGCCGCCAATCAGGGCGCCCCGCTGCGGGGAGGAGGCGGGGGCGGCGCGCGGACGAGTGACGCCAGAGCGCCCGCGGGAGGAGGGGGCGGTGCCGGAAGGTCGCGTCACGTGACTCAGGCGGCGGCGCGAGGGGACGCTCGGAGGCTGCGGGCTTCGGGGGGGCTCCCCCCCCCCCCCCCCCGCAGACGGTAGGGGAGGGGCGTGGTCACGGGCGGGGCTGAGGGCGGGGCTGAGAGACGTGGGCGTGGTCTACAGGTGTGGGCGGGGCCGCGAGGCGCGGTGCTTCCGGGAAGGGCAGGTGTCTGCGGGGGCGGCGGGGGGGGGGGACGGGACTCCGGGGGGGGGCGACGACCCCGAGAGGGTCATGGGACCGGGGTGACACCCGGGGGGGGGGGGGTGTCCCCGGCCCCTGGGGGGGGCGTCATGGGAACAGGGGGGATCTCGAGGGTGGGGGGGGGCGTGGGACAGGAGGGACACCCGTGGGGGGGCGTGGGACAGGGGGTCCCCGTGGGGGGGGGTGTGTCCCCGGGCCCTGTGGGGGGGTCACGGGGTCTGGGGGGGGCACAGTGACGGGGGGACCGG
This sequence comes from Aptenodytes patagonicus, assembly GCF_965638725.1. NCBI lineage: Eukaryota > Metazoa > Chordata > Aves > Sphenisciformes > Spheniscidae > Aptenodytes > Aptenodytes patagonicus. The sequence goes on along the minus strand of NC_134978.1, from coordinate 286,151 downwards.
GGCGAGGAAGGGGTTTGGGGGGGTCCCTGGGGTGTCACAGGCACCGGGGGGGGGGGACACGACGACACGCCCTAAGACGGGTGGCCGCGGTGACAATAAGGCCACGGGGGTGGGACAGGACAGGGTGGCCACGGCGGGGACGACAGCAAGGACGGGGTGGTCACGGGGACAGGGGGGGACAATCGGGACAGGGGTGGCCACAGGTACAGGGTGACCATAAGGCCACGGGGGGGGGGGACACCAAGGATGGGGGGGGGACACACAGCCGGGACAGGGGTGGCCACGGCGTTGGGGTGACCATAAGGACAGGGGTGGCCATGGGGACAGAGGGGACAATTGGGACAGGGGTGGCCACAGGTTCAGGGTGACCATAAGGCCATGGGGGGGGGACACCCGGGACAGGGGGGACACCGGGGGGGGGCAACTGGGACAAGGGTGGCCACGGGGATGGAGGGACAATTGGGTGGCCATGGGGACAGAGGGGACAAGGAACCAGCGGAGCAGCCAAAACGGGGTAGAAAACCAGGACTGAGCTTGTCCCCTTGGTCACAGGGACCCGTCGTCACCTCGCCGTCACCCAGCAGGTACCACCATCCCGGGTGGGAGGGGGACGACACACACCGAACCCCAAAACCGCCCCCAAAATGGGACTATTTTGCCCAGTTTGAGCCTTTTTTTGCCCCATTTCCCTCTTGCATCTGCCGCCGGCGAGCTGCGACGCCCACCCGCCTTTTTTTTAAGCCCAAAAAGGGGGAAATTGGGGTTCGAGGAAAAAAAATCCGGCGTCTGAATCCGCTCCGGGTGCGGGAAGTGGCTAAAACCGTGCGTATTTTGGGGGAAATTAGGACGGGTTGGGTATCATCCGCCTCTTCCCCTCAGGTCTTTACGCCCGCGCCAAGAATTGCAGCAGACTGACGCCGGGCCGCCGCCTTCGTTAGGTGGTAATTATGCAAATGAGCTGGGTTTGGGCTGGCGCCGGGGCTGAGCCGGAGAAGTGGTACTGGGTTTAATTAAACTGGGTTCAATTCACCGGATTCAATTCCTTGGGTTCGATTCAACTGGGTTCAAATCACCAGGTTCAGTTAAACCGGGTTTGGTTAAACCGGGTTCAATGAATCGGGTTCGATCAAAGTGGGTTCAATGAATCGGGTTCAGTTAAACTGGGTTCATTTAAACCAGGTCCAATTCACTGGGTTCAGTTAAACTGGGTTCAATTCACTGGGTTCAGTTAAGCTGGGTTCATTTAAACCGGGTTCAGTTAAACTGGGTTCAATTCACTGGGTTCAGTTAAGCTGGGTTCATTTAAGCTGGGTTCAGTTAAACTGGGTTCAGTTCACTGCATTCAGTTAAACTGGGTTCACTGGGTTCATTAAACCGGGTTCAATTAAACTGGGTTCAATTCACTGGCTTCATTTAAACCGGGTTCAGTTAAACTGGGTTCAATTCACTGGGTTCAGTTAAGCTGGGTTCATTTAAACCGGGTTCAGTTAAACTGGGTTCAATTCACTGGGTTCAGTTAAGCTAGGTTAATTTAAACCGGGTTCAGTTAAACTGGGTTCAATTCACTGGGTTCAGTTAAGCTGGGTTCAGTTAAGCTGGGTTCATTTAAACTGGGTTCAATTCACTGGGTTCAGTTAAGCTGGGTTCACTGGGTTCATTAAACCAGGTTCAATTAAACTGGGTTCAGTGAACCAGGTTCAATTAAACCGGGTTCAGGTCATCAGGTTCGATTAAACTGGGTTCAGTTAAACCGGATTCAGCGTAACCAGGTTCAATTCATTGGGTTCGATTAAACCGGGTTCAAATCCCCGGGTTCGATTAAACCGGGTTCAATTCACTGGGCTCAATTAAACCGGGCTCGGTTAAACTGGGTTCGATTAAACCAGGTTCAGTTCATTGCGTTCAGTTAAACCGGGCTCGGTTAATCTGGGTTCAATTCACCGCCACCATCCCGGGGCCATCCCAGGTTTGGGACCGGTGGCACCGTGCCGTGCCGCCGTGGTGGTTTCGGCACATCCCCGCTCGGTGCAACCCCATCTCATGGGGTTTTTGGGGTTTGGTTTGGGGTTGTTTTTTTTTTCCCCTCCATCCCGGCAACGTTTTCCAGCTCCCGGCACACCGGCATCCCCATGGATCTCCTTGCCGGCATCGGTTGCGCCTGTGCCGGGCTCCTGGCGGTGCTGGCGGCGGCGCTGCTGGGGGTGGCGTATCGCTTGGGGCTCCTCTACCAGCTCTGGCATAAGGTAGGACGAAACGGGTGAGAACGCCGCGGTTTTGCCGAAAAACGCCTGGTTTTGAAGCGCTCCCGGCCGGTGGCTCGGCAAAGGGATGGTGACACCGCGCGCGTCCTCCCGGTGAACTCTTCGCCGTTGCAGGTGGATCCCCGAAGCCCCCGGCATGGCGGTGAGCTGGTGGCGGAGGTGCTGAAGGCACACGGCGTCCGCTTCCTCTTCGCCCTGGCTGGCGGCCACATCTCGCCCGTCCTGGTGGCCAGCGAGAAGGTGGGCATCCGCGTGGTGGACACCCGGCACGAGGCCACCGCCGTCTTCGCCGCCGATGCCGTCTCCAGGCTCTCGGGTGCGGATACGGAGGGGGATCCCATGGCCAGCACCTTCTCCTGCCCCAATGGACGGAGGGTTTTGGGGTGTCCCAGCTTGGTGGGGTCCTGGTTGACCTGAGAGGAGTTCAAAGACTTTGTGGGTGTCCGGGGTCCTTCCATGGTGAGTTTTGTCCCCGTTTATCCCTCCGGAGATAATTTGGCGGCTCCGGTGAGGACGGGATGAGGAGAAGGTGACCCCATGGCCAGCACCTTCTCCTGCCCCAATGGATGGAGGGTTTTGGGGTGTCCCAGCTTGGTGGGGTCCCGGTCGAGCCAAGAAGGGTTCAAAGACTTTGTGGGTGTCCGGGGTCCTTCCATGGTGGGTTTTGTCCCTATTTTTTCCCCCCCCCGGAGCTAATTCAGCCGCTTGGGTGCCAACGAGATGAGCCACCGAGCGTGCCCTGAACGCCCAGCCAAAAATTGGGGTGCAGAGGGACCCCCTTCCACCCACACCCCCCCACACCCCATTTCCCCGTAGGTCGCATCGGCGTCGCCGCCGTCACCGCCGGTCCCGGCGTCACCAACGCGGTGACAGCCATCAAGAACGCTCAGATGGCCGAGTCACCGGTGCTGCTCATCGGGGGAGCAGCCGCCTCGCTGCAGAAGGTGGGGGGACCAAAAAAGCTCCCCTCTCGTCCCCATTTTTGGGGGGGGGTTTCCCCCATTTTTGGGGGTTCGAGGCTCATTTTTCTCGTCTCCGCAGGGTCGGGGAGCGCTGCAGGACATCGACCAGCTCTCTCTCTTCAAGACGCTCTGCAAAGCCTGCGTCTCGGTGCGCGCCGTCCGTGACATCGTCCCCGCACTCCGCAAAGCCATCGCCACCGCGCAGTCGGGGACCCCCGGTAAAAAAAGAGGGGGGACACCCCAAAAACACCCCCAGGGCGTTTGGGCGGCGGGTTTTTTCCCCGCCACAGGTCACCCCGGTGCGGTTTGCAGCGGCGTTTTGGGGTGCCGCTGTTTGAATCGGGGGTTTTAGCCCCAGAAAGCGGTTTTGGGGTGACATCGGAGTCTCCCCCCACCCCGATCCCGTAGGACCCGTCTTCGTGGAGCTCCCCATCGACGTGCTCTACCCCTTCCACATGGTGGAGAAGGAGATCGGTGGCACCAAGAGCGGCCGGGGGCTGCGGGGGAAGATGGTGCAGTGGTAAGCAGCACCACCCCCCCCCCCCCCAACTCCCCAGCACCCTAGGGTGCTGCTGGCACCCCCAAGGGGTCCCAGCACCCCAATATCCATCCCCCCCCCACGCCGGTAGGTACCTCCAAAACTACATCCGTAACCTCTTTGCGGGTGCCTGGGAGCCTCGGGACGCGTCCCCGTTGCCTGTGCAGGTGCCTCTGGCCACCGAGGACGAGGTGGGTTTTGGGGGGACACCCCCCCACCCCCCCCGGATTGAGGGTTTTGGGGTGTCTGTGGATGGGGGCATCGTGGGGGAGGGGGGGAGATACAGGGTGGGATGGGTTTGGGATCGGCTGAGGTGGGTTTTGGGGGGACTGGGATGGGTTTGGGGGCTGGCTGAGGCAGGTTTGGGGTACGGCAGAGCTGGGTTTTGGGGTTAAATCAGCTGGTTTCGGGGCTTAGCTGAGCCAGTTCTGGGGCTAAGCTGGGCTGATTTTAGGGCTCAGTTGAGCCAGTTTTGGGGCTCTGCTGAGCTGGGTTTTGAGGCCCGACTAAGCTGGTTTTGGGGCTCAGCTGAGCCAGTTTTTGGGGCTGACTGAGCCAGTTTTGGGGCTTGGCAGAGCTGATTTTTGGGGATCGGCTGAGCCAGTTCGGAAGCTCAGCTGGGCTGGTATTGGGGCTCAGCTGGGCTGGTTTTTGGGGCTGACTGAGCCAGTTTTGGGGCTCAGTGGAGCCAGTTTTGGGGATTAGTTGAGCCAGTTTTGGGACTCAACTGAACTGGTTTTTGGGGATAACTGAGCCGGTTTTGGGGCCCAACTGGGCTGGTTTTGGGACCCAACTGAGCTGGTTTTGGGGCTCAGGTGAGCCAATTTTGGGGTTCGACAGGGTTTTGGGGCTAACCCTGCCAGGTTTGGTGCCCAACCGAGCCGGTTTTGGGGCTGACTGAGCTAGTTTTTGGTGCCCAAATAGGGCTGATTTGGGGGCTGACTGAGCTGGTTTTTGATGCCCGACCGAGCCGGTTTTGGGGCTGATCGAGGCGGTTTTGGGTCACAGGTGCAGCGGTGCGTGGAGCTGGTGAGCCGGGCCACGAAGCCGCTGGTGCTGGTGGGCAGCCAGGCCATGCTGCCGCCCACGCCGGCCGAGGAGCTGCGGTGAGACGCTTCGGGGACGGGTGAACTGGTTTGGGGACAGGTGAACCGGTCCGGGGACGGTGGAGCCAATTTGGGGGCTGCTGAGCCGGTTTGGGGATGGATGAACCGGTTTGGGGACAGTTGAGCCGTGTTTGGGGACGGATCAGCCAATTTGGGGTCTGGTGAGATGGTTTGGGGACGGCTGAGCTGGCTTTGGGGACAGATCAGCCAATTTGGGGTCAGACGAGGCGGTGTGGGGACAGATGAGTGGTTTGGGGTCAGATGAGCTGCTTTGGGGATGGATCAGCCAGTTTGGGGACAGGTGAGTAGGTTTAGGGACGGCTGAGCCGTTTTGGGGATGGATCAGCCACTTTGGGGACAGATAAGCCAGATTTGGGCCTGACTGAGTGAGTTTTTGGGCTCAGCTGAGCCAATTTTTGGGGCCCTGACTGAGCCAGTTTTGGGACCCTGACCGAGCTGGTTTTGGGGCCAAACTGAGCCGTTTTGGGGCCAAACTGAGCCGTTTTGGGGCCAAACCGAGCCGTTTTGGGGCCCAACCGAGCTGTTTTTGGTGCATGCTGATGCCCGCCTACCCACAGCGCGGCGCTGGAGGCCCTGGGCATTCCCTGCTACCTGGGGGGTGCGGCGCGGGGGCTTCTCCCCCCCGGCAGCCCCCTCCTCCTGCGCCAGAACCGCCGCGACGCCCTCCGCGATGCTGACCTGGTGCTGCTGGCAGGTACCGGGATTGGGGTGGTGGTGGTGGGGGACACCCGCTGCGTCCCCGTCCCCATCCTGACACCCTGTGCGTGTCCCCAAGGTGCCGTCTGTGATTTTCGCCTCTCCTACGGGCGCCTTTTCGGTCGCCGCGCCGCCATCGTGGCCGTTAACCGGGACCGGGCGCAGCTCCTCCGCAATTCCGACGTCTTCTGGAAACCCCGACTCGCCGTGCAAGGTGAGACACACGTCCCCCCGTCCCCCCACCCCGCCCCGCCCCGCCAGCCCCTGCCCTGGCCCCCCACCCCCCGCCTGAAATGGGCCGCGTGGGGTGTGATGAGTTGGGCGTTCTCGGCAGGTGACGCCGCCTCCTTCGTGGTGCGGTTGGCACGGAGCCTGCGGGGCTACGCCTGCCCCAAGGACTGGGTGGAGGGGCTGCGCGAGGCCGATCGGAAAAAGGAGCAGGCTAACCGGTGAGCGCCGGCGGGACGGGGACAAGGACAGAGACGGGGCTGGGGACAGGGGAGGGGATGGGGACGGGGATGGGGACAAGGACAGAGACAGGGCTGGGGACAGGGGAGGGGATGGGGACGGGGATGGGGACAAGGACAGAGACAGGGCTGGGGACAGGGGAGGGGCTGGGGACAGGGCTGGGGACAAGGACAGAGACAGGGCTGGGGACAGGGCTGGGGACAGGGGAGGGGCTGGGGACAGGGATGGGGACAAGGACAGAGACAGGGCTGGGGACAGGGGAGGAGATGGGGACAGGGATGGGGACAAGGACAGAGGGCTGGGGACAGGGGAGGAGATGGGGACAGGGATGGGGACAAGGACAGAGACAGGGCTGGGGACAGGGGAGGGGATGGGGACAGGGATGGGGACAAGGACAGAGACAGGGCTGGGGACAGGGGAGGGGATGGGGTCAGGGACGGGGACAAGGACAGAGACAGGGCTTGGGGACAGGGGAGGGGATGGGGACAGGGCTGGGGACAAGGACAGAGACAGGGCTGGGGACAGGGGAGGGGACGGGGACAAGGACAGAGACAGGGCTGGGGACAGGGGAGGGGACGGGGCTGGGGACAGGGCTGGGGAAAAGGACAGAGACAGGGCTGGGGACAGGGGAGGGGATGGGGACAGGGCTGGGCACAGGCGTGGGGACAGGGACGGACGTGGGGACAGGCTCAGGGACAGGGACAGTTACGGAGATGGGGACAGGCATGGGGACAGCGGTAGGCATGGGGACGGGAACAGGCACAGAGATGGGGACAGGGATGGGCGCAGGTGCGGGGACGGAGATGGGGACAGGCTCAGGGGCAGTGACAGGCATGGGGACAGGGACGGGCATGAGGATGGGGGCAAGCACAGGGACAGGGAAAGGCGCAGAGATGGGGACAGGCACAGGCACGGAGATGGGGACAGGCATGGGGACAGGTGTGGGGACAGGGACAGGAATGGGGACAGGCTCAGGGACAGGGACAGGCACAGAGATGGGGACAGGCACGGGGATGGGCATGGGGACAGGGAAAGGCATGGAAACGGGGACAGGGAGAGGCTCAGGGACTGGGATGGGGACGGGGACAGGCATGGGGATGGGGACAGGGATGGGAATGGGAACGGGGACAGTGACAGGCTCAGGGACAGGGATGGGGATGGGAACGGGGACAGCGACAGGCTCAGGGACAGGGATGGGGACAGGGATGGGGATGGGAACGGGGACAGCGACAGGCTCAGGGACAGGGATGGGGACAGGGATGGGGATGGGAACGGGGACAGCGACAGGCTCAGGGACAGGGATGGGGACAGGGATGGGGATGGGAACGGGGACAGCGACAGGCTCAGGGACAGGGATGGGGATGGGAACGGGGACAGCGACAGGCTCAGGGACAGGGATGGGGACAGGGATGGGGATGGGAACGGGGACAGCGACAGGCTCAGGGACAGGGATGGGGACAGGGATGGGGATGGGAACGGGGACAGCGACAGGCTCAGGGACAGGGATGGGGACAGGGATGGGGATGGGAACGGGGACAGCGACAGGCTCAGGGACAGGGATGGGGACAGGATGGGGATGGGAACGGGGACAGCGACAGGCTCAGGGACAGGGATGGGGACAGGGACTGGGACGGGGATGGGGACAGGGAGGGGGAGGGACCTTGGCCTGTTTTGGGGGGGGGGGGGGGGATCCCGGCCCCTTTCTGATTTGGGGGGGCTCCCCGTTCCCAGTCCTTGGGGGATCCCAGCCCATTTCCAACTTGGGGGGAGGGGGGGGGGGGCCCATCCCCATTCCTTGGGGGATCCCACCCATCTCTTCCTTGCCGGGGGTGGGGTCTCCCCCCCCCAACAGGGAGAAGGCAGCGACCCCCACCCCGCAACACCTGAACCCCCTGGACCTGCTGCACCGCCTGGATGCGCTGCTGCCCCCCGAGAGCCTCCTCGTAGCCGACGGGGGGGACTTTGTGGGCACCGCCGCCTACATCGGTCCGTCCCCGACGTCCCCTCGCCTGGCTGGACCCTGGTAAGGACACCCCCCCCCCCCCCTGCCCCGGTCACGCTGTCACCATAAGGGGGACACACACGGGTGACGCCACCGGCTGTTGTCTCCGCAGGAGCTTTTGGCACGTTGGGAGTCGGTGGAGGGTTCGCGCTCGGCGCCAAGCTCTGCCGTCCCGACGCGGAGGTACGGGGATGCGGTGGCCTGGGGGACGGCGGCTACCGTGCCACCCGCATGGCCTCACGGTGTTTGTCCCCTCCCCGGCGCCAGGTTTGGGTCCTCTACGGTGACGGCTCGCTGGGCTACAGCTTGATGGAGTTCGACACTTTCGTGCGGCACAAGGTCAGATGGCGCCAAAAATGGGGTGGGGTGGGGGGGGAAATGGGGTCTTGTCCCCATCCCAGGGTGTCACCGGGGCACGGTGGCCCCGTGCTTTGTCCCCTACAGACGCCTGTCATTGCGCTGGTGGGCAACGACGCGTGCTGGAGCCAGATTGCCCGGGAGCAAGTGGCTTTGCTGGGCAGCAACGTGGCGTGTGGCCTTGAGTACCTGGGTGAGCACTGTGTCCCCCGTTTTGTTCCCAGATTTGGGGACACCCAGGTGACCCCATGTCATCCTAGGGTGGATTGAGCCGTGCCTGGTGGCATCATGACACCTTGGGGTGGATCAAGCTGTGCCTGGTGGCATCATGTCACTCTGGATTGAGTCATGCCCCGCGGCACTGTGTCACCCTGGGGTAGATCGAACCGTGTTGGGTGTCACCACGTCCCTCTGGGGAGGATCAAGCCACGCCTGATGGCATCATGTCACCTTGGATTGAGCCATGCCCAGTGGCACTGTGTCACCCTGGGGTAGAAGGAGCCGTACCAGGTGTCACCACATCACTCTGGGAAGGATCAGGCCATGCCTGGTGGCATTAAGTCACTTTGGGGACCATCAGGCCACAGTCAATGGCCATGTCACCTCCAGGGAGGATTGGAGTGGTGGTCCCGTGTCACCCTTGGGAGGATCGGGCCATGCCTGGTGGCACTGTGTCACCTGGAGCAGGCCATGCCTAGTGGCACCAGGTCACCCCAGATCAGGCCATGCCTGGTGGCACCGTGTCACTCCAGATCAGGCCATGCCTGGTGGCACCATCACCCTGGGCCAGGCCATGTCTGGTGGCACCGTGTCACCCTGGAGCAGGCCATGCCTGGTGGCACCAGGTCACCCCAGATCAGGCCATGCCTGGTGGCACCGCGTCACCCTGGGCCAGGCCATGTCTGGTGGCACCATGTCACCCTGGAGCAGGCCATGCCTGGTGGCACCAGGTCACCCCAGATCAGGCCATGCCTGGTGGCACCGCGTCACCCTGGGCCAGGCCATGCCTGGTGGCACCGTGTCACCTCGGGGAGCACGGAGCTCGGTAGCCCAGTGTCACCCTGTATCAAGCCATGCCCGGTGGCCCTGTATCACCCCAATATCAAGCCATTCCTGTGAAGGTGACAGGGCCACCACCACTGTCCCCTCCCTACAGACTACCACGCGGTGGCCGAAGCTCTGGGTGGCAAAGGCTTCGTGGTGGGTCGCCCGGACTGCGAGAGGCTGGACGCCGTCCTCCGCGCTGCGCAGGATGCGTGCCGCCAAGGCCACCCCGTCCTCATCAACGCCCTCATCGGCAAGACCGACTTCCGCGATGGCTCCATCTCGGTCTAGGGACAGTGTCCCCAAAATGTCCCGGCTGTGTCCCCAGCGGCGAGGGGGACAGAGGAAAGGGGTGGCTTTTTTGGGTGACACTGGTGCTGCGCCCCCCTCCCCATCCCAGGGGACAGCCATGTCCCCCCGGCAATAAAGCAGCACCGTGTGCCCTCACCCGCCGTCCTGTGCCATCGATTTGGGTGCCAACACCCCGGGGACACCCTAAGTGACATTTTTGGGGACTGTGACACCCACCCCCCCCCTCCCTTTTTGTCAAGATGGTGTCGCGCCAACACACGCACAAAGCCCGGTGGCAAGTGCAGCTCGTGTCATTTATTGCTGGTGATGGTGACAAGGCGGTGGCAGGGCGAGGGGGGGGTGGGGAGGGGTGGCAGGCCACCCCGGGGTGGTGGGGTGGGGGGGACGACACGACAGCTTTGTCACCCCAGCCCACCTGCACCCCCTCCCGGGCACTTTAACACTGGTGGCTCAGCCCGGCTGGGCCGGTGGTTTCACATTCAGCTGGTTCCTTTAAGGCTAATACTGAGCAAGGCTGGTTTTGGGGAGGGGGGGGGCGGTATTTTGGGGAGCCCCCCCCCCCCCCTTCACTGTAACACTGGCAGTGGGTTTATTTTGTGGGGGTAGAAAGGTGGGGGGTTGTTGCAGGCTGCGGTGACGGCGTCCGCCGGCCGTCCCTGCACACACACGCACACGAAGCTCGAGTAATAAATAAAGCTCAGCGCTCCCGTACCGGCAGCATCCCCCCCCCTCGCCTTGGGGGGGGGGGGGGGGAGCTAGAAAATGGGGGGGGGGGGCCCCAGTGAGGGTGGGGGAGCCTGCTGCCACCCAGGCTGGGCAGGAGGGAGCCCCCACGCCCTCTTTGGGGTGCACATGGAGCGGGGAAGGGGGTGTGGGGGAGCGTGGGGGGGGGGGGGGGGAAGCCCCCCCACCCCCGCCGCCCCAGCCTGAGCGATGGAGGTCATGGACCCTTGTCGATATTTTCCTAATACTGGGGGGGGGGGGTGTTTGGGGGGGGGGGCACCAGGGAAGGGGGAAGGGGGCGAACAGGCACTTGAGGGCAAAATTTGGCCATATAAAATAAAAAAAAAAAAAGCCGAGCAAGAGGCACCGAGCCCTGCGTCCCTCCTCTGCCCCCCCCACCCCCCCCCCCCAAAAAAAAAACACCGTGGGGGGGGTCAGAAACCGGAGCCAGGGCTGTTTTGGGGGGAGCCCCCCCTGCCCCTTTCGTCCCGCTCACCGAAAGCGGCATGACCCTCGCCGTCGGGGTCCCTCCTGCTCGGCGCTGTGCAAATCGAAGGCAACTAGAGGCAAGTGCTGCTTTTTTGGTCGCTCTCGCACCGGTGTCGGCATCGGCATCGGTATCAGCATCGGCACCGGTTTTGGCATCAGCATCGGTACTGGTGTCGACATTGGCACCAGTGTTGTCACTGTCACCGGTATCGGAATCAGCATTGGTACTGCTGTCGACATTGGCACCGGTGTTGTCACTGTCACCGGTATTGGCATCGGTACCGGTGTCGGCATTGTCACCGGTATCGGCACCGGTACCGGCGTTGGCACCGGTCTCACAGGCAGACGTTGATCTGCTTGGCGAGCTCCCGCTCGAGGTCGAGGATGAGCGCGTCGAAGTCCTTGAGATTGAGGCGGGGGCCGAAGGGCGCCTCGGGCTCCTCGCCCAGGGCGAAATCGGCCACGAAGATGGTCCGCCGGTGCGGGGACCGCCGCGCCGGCACCCCGGTCTCACCGGCCGCCACCTCGTCGTAGTTGGCGTCGCCGGCCGGGCCGGGTACCAGTAGGAATTGGTGGTCGCAGATGCTCCAGTCGCCGGCGTAGCGGTTGCTGGGGGGGCTCTCCGGTCCTCGGGGACGGTGACGGGCCACCACTGCGCTCTCCAGCAGGTCCAGTCGCAGCGGTGGCCCCCGTTGCTGCTGCGGGCAACCGGGCTGCGCCCCCTCCCAAAGTTGGGGGGCCAGGGCCGAGCGGGGGGCTGCAGAGAGAGCGGTAAAGCCGGGGGGGGGGGGGGGGGGGGGGCGGTCACCGGGAGGTTTGTTGGTGTTGGGGGGTTGGGAAAATGGGGACACGGACATACACAGAGCTTTTGCTGGGAATGGGGGGGGATGACACCCCAGTACTGGAGATGGTGGGGGGCACAGAGCAGCAAGAAGTAGGGGGACCCCACGAGAGCTGTTGGATGGGGGGGGGGGCGTCATGGACTGGCTGCTGGAAAAACTGGGGGGGGGGGGGGGGTGGTGGAACTCCAGACCTTTTGCTGAGGGGAGCCCAGGAGAGCTGCTGGATGGGGGGCAGGGGGGGGCAGATGTGTGGGGCTGCGGCCACGGAGCAGCCACAAGAAAAGTCGGGGGGACCCCAGACCTTTCGCTGGAGATGGGGGGGGCGGCGGCTCACGGTCCAGCCACCGGGAATGGGGGGGGGGGGGGGGGCCACGGCAGCAATGTTGGGGGGGGGTGAGGGGGGTGTCACGGACCCCTGGCACAGTTGCTGGGGACGGTGGTCCATGGGGAAGCCACAGGGGGACCACAGACCCCTTCTAGGGTGCGGGGGCCCCCCAGGAGCAGCCATATGGGGGTCACGGACCCCTGGAGCAACTGCTGGGGACGGGGGCCCACAGGGAAGCCATGGAGGGGGGGGTATCACAGATCCCTTCTGGGCTGGGGAGGGGGGGGCCCCCCCAAGAACAGCCGCATGGGGGTTACGGATCCCTGGAGCAGCTGCTGGGGACGGTGGCACATGGCGGGGGGTGTCACAGACCCCCAAATCAGCTGCCACCGATGGGGGCCCAGGCGGTAGCTGTGCAAAGAGGGCCCCCCCCCAATTTGTGGTGTGTGTGTGCACATTTTCCCCACCCCACTCACCCGGCCAGGCCTGCAGCAGGTAGTGCAGCACCTCGATGTGCCTCTTGAAGTCAACGGCGCTGGCGATGTCCTCGCAGTGGGCGTAACTGCGGTTGCCGGTGCCGGTACCGGTGCCGGAACGCCGGAGCTCCTGGTTCTGGGTGAGCAGGACGGGTCCGAAGCAGACGGCGATGTTCTGCGAGTTCATGCGGTTGAAGTCGTGGAAGGAGGCCACCAGGCTGAGGTGGTCCAGGAGCCGCGTCAGCGTGGCCTGGGGGACGAGGTGACCTCAGTGGGGGACGTCCTCTAATGCCACCCCGTTATCCCACACCACACACACTACCCCCCGAAACAGAGCGGAGGGGAATCGCCCCAAGGGGATTTGGCTGCAGACAGTCCCTGATGTCACCGCCGGGGTCGAGTAACACAGTGAATGCGGAGGTGGAAATAAATGCTTAGATACTGGGGGGATGTGAAACACCCCCCCCCCCCCAAAAAAAACCCACTTGGGGGGGTCCTGAGGAGAGAGGTGACACCGAGCTGTGCCCCGTTGCATGTGCCACAGGTCGATAAATAAGGACCGTCCGCAGCGGTGACTCAGGATGGGGGAGACCCTGGGACTGAGTGGCAATGGGATCGCCCCCCCCCAATCCCTTGCCCGCGGCTGGGTACGCCCTTTTCGGTGCTGGGCACCCACCTTCTCGACGTCGGGCAGGCAATCAAGCAGGGTGACAGCGTCCCGCTCTCCTGGGGGTGCCCGGGGGGGTCGTTTAGCCATGGCCTCCAGTACGACGTGGTAGAGCGTGGGGGTGATAAGCGGCGTGGGCAGCTCCCGCAGGTAATCCTTGAGGATCCCTGCAGGCGAGAGGACGCGGTGGGGACATCAGCGTGGCGCCATGGGATGCACAGGGAACTGCGGGGGCACCCCCCCCCCCGGGACGAGCACCCACCAGTGATGACGTTGATGTCGGGGTAGAGCTGCTCCGAGAGCGTCACGGCTGCGCTGTCCCTCTCAAAGGCGTCGCGAAGCTCCTTCTTGACGGCGGCCGAGCCGCAGAGCCGGTACAACCCCACCACCTGCCAACAGGGACACCATCACCACGGTTTGGGGGGGGTGTTCATCCACCAACCGCCCCCATAGCCGTCACCGTAAGTCCCCCGCTCACCTTCAGCCCTCGTTTCTCTATCTCGGCCACGCATTTCTGGATGAGCAGGGGCACCTTGGTGGCCGTCTTCTCCCTCTCCACCAGCTGACCCAGCTCCACGCCAAAGACACGGGGTTCCCGCTCACCGGGACTGTCCCATTGCTCCACCAAGGTGAATTTGGAGTAGAGGACGCCTCGCGGTTGCAGCCGCACCGCCAGCTGCTGGGCCCGGCAACCTGTGAAGCCGAGCGGTGCCGTCAATGAGGTGCCGAGTTACCAAACCCCAAACCGACCCCACCACCCGGCCGTACCTCTGAAGATGTGGGGCAGGACCACGGTGCCGTGGCAGCAGAGACGGTTGCGGCAGGAGGTGGGATCCCAGGAGAAGACGATCACCTTGAGGTGCCGGGCACCCTCCAGCTCCAGGTTGAAGGTATGGTTGAGGCCAAGGAACGCTGTCTTGCAGGGCAGCAAAGCCGTGCGAGCCCGGTTGGCCGCGTCCACCTGCAACACGCAGAAAACCTCCCGGGCTTCGGCCCGCGGCGGCTTCAGGTCCCGCACGCCGTGGAGGTGAACGCTCACCAGCCCCGAGATGTGCTGCCCGCACCGCGGCGGCGTCTCCCCACAGCTGTAGGGGCGGAAAGCGCCCACGTCCAGCCCGTTTTCCCCATCCTCCGGTTCGGCACGCGCCCCGGCTTTAGCCGGCAGCTCCGGGGAGTCGCCGTCGCTCAAGTAGCCGCCTTTGCCGGCCGCTTTGGCTCGCGGCAGCCCCGGCCGTGAAGCCACGCTGCTGTCTAGGTGGTAGCGGCTGATGACGTTGCTGGATTCTTTGCGGGTTTCGGAGGGCGAGGTGCCACCCTCTTGGCCCCGGGGCCGGGGGTTGCGTAGGCTCAGCTTCCTCCGTAGCTCCGGCAGCTTCTTCATCTTCATGGAGAGGCGACGAACGGTACCTGGGGACTTCACCTTGTTGAGCGAACGGCCCTTCTTGGGGCTGGTGGGGGGCGAGGGGGTGGTCAGCCCCGTCCCCGAGCTCACACATGGGATCGGCATCTTCCCTGCAGGGGGAAAAAGGGGGTGAGCGGGTGCCTGGGGGGGGTTACTGGGAAGCCTGGGTGGGACAGGGGCTGCTCCCTGGAAACTGCTGTGGGGTGGAGGGAGGGTCCTGTGGGATGGCGTGGCAGCGGTGGGGTCTGGGGGACGCTGTTCTGGGGGACAGGGAGGGGACGGGGACTATAGGGTCTGGGGGACACTGTCCTGGGGGACGGGCAGGGGATGGGGAGTGTGGGGTCTGGGGGACGATGTCCTGGGAGAAGGGGAAGGGACGGGGACTGTGGGGTCCTGGGGACACTGTCCTGGGGGACGGAGAGGGGATGGGGACTGCAGGGTCTGGGGGACACTCCCTTGGGGTGGGGACAGGGGCTGTGGGGTCCTGGGGCCACTATCCTGGGGGATGGGGAAGGGATGGGGAAGGGATGGGGACTGTGGGGTCCAGGAGACATCCTTGGGGACGGGGACTGTGAGCTTCGAAGGCCACTGTCCAGGGAGACTGGGAAGGGACAGGAACCACTGGCCTGGGGACAGGGAAGGGATGGGGACCACGGGATCGGGATGATCCTGTCCTAGGGGACAGGGACCATGGGGTCCAGGGGACACAGGGGACAGGGACCATCAGGTTTGGGGACCACAGGGTCCAGGAAACGTCATGGCGGACAGCGAAAGGACAAAGACCACAGGGTGCTGCGGATGGAGACAGGACCGTGGGGTCCAGGGGACCTCCTGGAGCGGTGACAGGAGGACAAGAGCTGTGGGGAACTGGGGGCCAGCGCTGTCCCACCTCTCCCCGACCCATAGCCGCGTGCCGCCCCTCACCGCAAGCCTGGGTCCTGCTGGCTCCTGGCTCCTCTCGGCCAGCCGTGGGCAGCGCCGGGGCCATGCCGCTGCGGGGTCCGGAGCTCTCCGCTGTCCCCAAACCGCCCCGGGGCGGGTCTTCCCTACCCGACTTCGGGGGTGACTCCCCACCACGGCTCCTCTCGGCATCGCGGCTCCCTCCGCTCCACGTCTTCCAGGAGCTCCTAGGCTGGGGGTCCTCATCTTCGGGGATGGGGTTGTACCAGATCTCGCCCTCGCTGCCGGCAGCGCCGGCATCTGCCTCGGCTCCGCCGCCCGGCTCATCCAGCCCTGGTCCCTTCACCGATGACAGCACCCAGTGTCGGCTGCTCCGCTCCAAGCTCTGTAGGTAGGCGCCGTGCCCGGGGCTCCTACCGGGACCACCCAGCTCCCCAGAGCCATTCACCGCCTCAGCTTCCTCCGCTGGCTCCACGTCTTCCTCACCGGGCAGCTCGATGCCGGACGGGGGGCTGCTGGTGGCAGGGTCCGGCTCGCCAGCATCCACCGAATCCAGGGAGGCTTTGGGAGGCAGCGGCCGCCTCTCGTCGCGGCCGCCACAGGAGAAACGGGCCCAGTTCTGCTTGCGGGATGCTGCCGGCACCGGCTCCACTGATGCCGCCTCGGGGTCCACCGGAGAATCGGGGCTCGGCGGGGGATGCTCTGCGGGAGGAAAGGAAAAGAGTTGGGCTGAGTGCAGGGGGGGGGGGTTTCCCCAAAACGCCAATGGGGAGCCCACCGGGAACATGGGGACCTCTCTCTCATCCTCCCCACCACCCTAAAGCATCTTGCCAGGCCACCCACCGTCCTCACCCTGAATCCATTGCTGTCCTGGACGGGACCCCCCCCCTTCCCCGTGCCGGCTCTGCCGGGGCGGCGGGCAGGCGCAGGCAGCTGCACGCAGCCCCTTGCCAAGCGGGATTTCCGGTTGTTTACTGCTGGCCGGACCCGCGGCCGCGCTCCCACCGCCCCGGCGCGGACAGGGGGAGCCCCGGCGGGGGGGAGCACGGCCGGACCCCTCTGCACCCCAATGAGGACAGGACTGCACCCCAGTGGGGACAGGGGTGTCTCTACCCGTGTCCCCTGGCTCTGTGCCGCAAGGCAGGGTCCTGCCCCCCTGCACCCCCTGGCTCACTCACACAGGGGTGGTCCCCCCAATAGTGCACCCCAAATTCCCTGCACCCCCCCCCGGGTTCATTTGTGCCTCCCTCCCCAGGTTGTCTACATCCTTCCAACCTGTGCACCCCAACCTCCCCTGCACCCTTCTGCCTTGTGCACCCCAACTCCCCTGCCTTGTGCACCCCCAATCCCCCTGCACCCACAGCAGGGTGCCCCCCACAGACCCCCAGGATGCCCCCCCCCCCCCCATGATGCCATGGCCATGGCTCGCTGTGGGGCTCCCCCAGCTCCACGGGAGCTTGACACCCCCAGAAATGTGGGGTGGGGGCAGGAGGGACCTGGAGAGGGGGGACATCCCGATTCCTGTAGGGCACAGAGGGAGCTGGGATGATGGGGGCCCCTTCCTTGGTGGGCAGGGGGGGAAATGGGGACATTTTGGGAGGGGGCACCTTGCTGGGGCAACAGGACCCTGGGGTGATCGGGGACCCTTCCTGGGGGGGGGTCCCTTCCTTGGGGGGGCAGGAGGGGCCCTGGGGACAAGGGGGGGGCCCTTCCTGGGGGGACAGGGGACCCTTCTGGGAGGGGGATCTCTTCCTGAGGGGGCAGGAGGGACCCCAGGGTGATGGGAGTCCCTTCCTCGGGGGCTAGAAGGGACCCTGGGGTGATGGGAGTGTCCCTTCCTGGGGAGGGGGTCCCTTTTTGGGGGGGGGAGGGGGGCAGGAGGGATCCCAGGGGAGAGACCCCGGGGAGGGTCAGAGGGGAACCCCCAACTCCTACACGGCACAGAGGGACCTGGGGTGATGGGGGGGGGGCCTTCCTTGGGGGGCAGAACCCCGGGGTGATGGGGTCCCTTCCTTGGGAGGGGATAGGAGGGACCCAGAGTGATGGGGAGTCCCTTCCTCGGGGGGGGGGGGGGGGGGGGGGGCAGGAGGGACCCCAGGGTGATGGGGGTCGCTTCCTCAGGGGGTCCCTTCCTTGGGTTGGGGGATCCCTTCTCGGGGGGTGTCCCTTTGGGGGGGGGGCAGGAGGGACCCCAGATTGATGGGGGGGGGGGGTGTCCCTTTCCTCGGGGGTGGGGGGGTGGGGGGTGTCCGTACCTCTGTCCTTGGCGTCCGACTTCTTCCCGCGCGGGCGGTCGCGGCCCCTCAGGCGGGAGAAGGTCCGCCGCAGCAGCGGCTCCGCCATCGCCCGCCCCGCTCCCCCTCACCGGGGTCTCCTCACACCGCTGGGGGCCTCCCCCTCGGCCCTGCCCGGCTCCCTTGGCCCGTCCAGGTCCCCTTCAAGCCCGTCCCGGTCCCCTCAGTCCGGTTCGGTTCCCTCAGCCCCGGCCCGGTCCCCTCAGGCCGTCCCCGTCCCCTCAGCGCGGCGGGGCCTGGAGCGGCGGCGCCGCCATCCCGCGGCGCGAATTCCTGGGATGCCGCCGGCAGCGCTGCCGGGAGCTGTAGTCCGGAACCACGGGGACACCCCCCCCCCCAACCCGGGACCGAGACACACCCCCCCCCCCCGAATCGGGAGGACCCCCCCCACACCCCAGAGCGGGGACCCCCCCCCGGGGGGAGGGATACCTCCCGGGTCCCCCCGCCCCGCCCTGGGCCCGCGGCCGCAGTGTGAGGGGGGTGTATTTGGGGGGGGTATTTGGGGGGGGGTCTGGGGGATATTGGGGAGGTCTGGAGGGTATTTAAGGAGAGGTGTGTCTGGGAGGTGTCTGGGGGGAGTTGGGGGGTCTGGAGGGTATTTGGAGGGTCCTAGGGGGTATACGGAGTCTGGGGAGTATTTAGGGGGGGTGTCTGGAGGTATTTGGGGGTCTAGAGGGGGATTTAGGGGGTTCTGGGGGGGTATTTGGGTGTCCTGGGGGGTAATTGGGGGAGCCCTGGGGGTTATTTGGAGGTCTAGGGGGTATTTGGAGGGGTCTGGAGGGTATTTGGGGGGGGGTGTCTGGGGGGATCTGGGGGATATTGGGGAGGTCTGGAGGGTATTTAAGGGGGGGGGTGTCTGGGAGATGTTTGGGGGGAGCTGGGGGGTCCGGAGGGTATTTGGAGGGTCCTAGGGGGTATATGGGGTCTGGGGAGTATTTAAGGGAGGTCTGGGGAGTTTTTAGGGGGGGTGTCTGGGGGTATTTGGGGGTCTAGAGGGGGATTTAGGGGGTTCTGGGGGGGTATTTGTGTGTCCTGGGGGGTAATTGGGGGAGCCCTGGGGGTTATTTGGAGGTCTAGGGGGTATTTGGAGGGGTCTGGAGGGTATTTGGGGGGGGTGTCTGGGAGGTATTTGGGGGAGCCTTGGAGTGTTTGGGGGTCTGGGAAGTATTTAGGGAGGTCTGGAGGGTATTTGGGGGGGCCCGGGGAGTTATTTGGGAGTCAGGGAGATATTAAAGGAGGTCTGGGGGGTATTTGGGGGAGCCCTGGGGGCTATTTGGGGGTCTGGGGAGTATTTTGGGGAGCCTGAAGAGTAATTGAAGGGATCACGGGAGATTGTGGAGAGCCTGGGGGCCCAAGACCCCCCCCCTCACCCCCCATCCTCCACGTGGCATCACCCCGCAAACCACCACTGCTCCGCCGGGTGACCCTCGAACCCAGAGCCGGGAACCATCCCGCACCCATCCACCCCAGGTCAGCGGGGGTCCCCCATCCCATGTAACCCCCCACCCCGCGTCACCGGAGCAGGGCCTCACTCTGCACACGTGTTTATTGCTCTGCAGGGATGCCCGGCTCCACCCCGTACCCCAAATTTTCCCCGGAGATCAATCCGTGGACCCCGAACGGGTGTGCTGAAGGTCGGGGCTGCATCCCAGAGCGCTGCAGGTTGGATGTGGCAAGCGGAGAGGGGCTGGGGGGCAGGGGAGCCACCCAAAAGGGGGTGGCAGGTGCTGGGGGGGGGGGCAGGGGGGCTTTTAGGGTGTCCGTTGCACGCTCAGGGGTGTCCCTCGCACACCCAGGGGAGTTGACTCGTGCAAGGGAAGTCGTACCACTCGCCGTCCTCCCTCACCGCTGCGCAGTTCTCCTGGTGCCCGCCGTTGGGCTCGTTCCTGTGCCACAAGCTGCGACGAGGAAGGGGGATCAGGACAGCTTAGGGGTGTCCCCCTGCATCCCCAAGCCTCCGTCCCCTTGTCCCCGTACCTGCTTTCCCGGGGCAGGATAGTCCCGTTCGCCCGCTTCCAGGTGCCCTCGACCTCCTCATCCCTGATGCCAAGCCAGGAGGAGCTTTGGAGCATGGTCCGGACGTGATCCTGGGGGCAAAGGCAGCGTCGCCCCATGGCAGAGCCCCCCCCCCCCCCCCCCCCGACCCCTTGCCCACCCTCAGGGGACAGCAGGTCCCGGTGGCAGGTAGGACCTGAGTACCCCCCCAGTACCCCCCCCCCCCCCCCCCCCCCCTTTCCTGGATGCCTGGATCCATCCCCCCTCACCTTCTCCTCGGGGCTGTCCACCTCCAGGAGCTTCGTGCCCAGGACCGAGCAGAAGCGCTGGGCGTTCTCCCAGGAACTCGCTGTCTTGGAGTAGAAATAGCAGGAGTTCCCGAAATAGGTCCAGCCTTTGGAGCAAGGGGGACAGCCTGGGGGGGGGACACACACACAGAAAAGGCGGGGGTCACCCCCCAGCTGGGGCTGCGACACCCCATAAACTGGGGACAACCCTGGCCGGAGACGCGACCCCGGCTGTGAGAGGTGCCGACCATCCCCCCTGGGTTAGCGTTACGGCTGGGATAGGGTTAGAGCCCTGCTGGGGTTTGGGTTAAATCCTATATATTTAGGGTTAGGACTGGGTTGGGGTCCCATTGGGGTTTAGACTGGGTCAGGATTAGGTTAAATCCTATATATTTAGGGTTATAACCGAGTTAGGGTCCCGTTGGGGTTTGGGTTTAGCTGGAGTCCTGTATGTTTAAGGTTACAACTGGGTTGGGGTTAGGACCATGCTGAAGTTTGGCCTAAATTAGGGTTAGCTTAAGTAAATCCTAGATATTTAGGGCTATGGCTGGGTTAGGGTTAGGGCCCTGCTGGGATTAGAGCTAGTTTAGGATTAATTTAGATCCTTTACATTTAGGGTTAGGGCTAGGTTAGGCTTATTGGGGTTTGGGCTAACTTAGGTTAGGTAAAGTCACATACATTTAGGGTCTGAGCTGGGTTAAGACCCCACTGAGGTTTGACCTCACTTAGGGTTAAGTTAAGATGCGCATATTTAGGGTTAAGTCTGTGTCAGGGTTAGGACCCCATTAAAGTTTGGGCTCAGTTAGGGTTAGGTTAAGTCACCTAAGTCACCCTAAATGTAGGGTTAGGTCGGGTTTAGGGCCCTGTTTGAGCTTAGCTTAAGCTGTATCCATGCCAGGTTAGGGCTGAACTTCAGCCAGCGTAGCGTTAGGCAAAGCCCTAAATATTTGGGATAAAGGTGCTGGGACTGACAGGAACGGGAACAGACATCATCCTTGCTCCCGTGGACGACCCAGCGGCTCCACTCGCGGTCCCCGGTGTAGAGCATCACCGTGTCCTGCCGGTTGTTGCCGTAATTGAAGTAGAGATCGTAGCCGGCGAGCGCCAACAGCCCACCGTCGCGGCACTCCCAGCGCTGCAGCGTGCCGTTGTCCCGGCACGGCTCCAGCCTCACGAGGGCCAGGTTTTGCCCGCGGGTCGCCGTAACGCAGCGCTGGCTCCCCCAGACCCATAGCCGGCCCCCGTCTAACCACTGGAACCGTTGTGCCGTGGCCTCAGGCCGGCACGCCGTCGCCGTCAGCTGTTGCCCGCTGGCCTCCACGCACTTGCGGTGGTCTTCGTTGTACAGCAGGAAGGACCGGGAGGCTGCGGAGAGGTTCCCGGTGAACCGGGGAGGGGGGGGGGAGGACTCACGGGGATTGGGGACACACGGGGATTGGGGACACATCCGTGGGTGTCACCACGGAAAGGGAGGGGAGGCGGGGGACACGCGGTGTAGACACGCACCCACGTTCGGCAGCGCCTTCGCCTTCTCTGCCTCCAGCGCCGCCGTCAGGGCTGCAACTGGGGGGGGGGGGACGGGACGGACATGGGGACACACACAGGTCACCCCGTCACTGCAGGGCACGGGGTGTCCCAGAGCTGTTGCCGCGACAGGGGTGGGAGTGGGTGTTGAGGGGCGCTGAGCACTCAGATCCCCCGTGGAGACCCCCAACACCCTGATAACCTTAACTCTGCCTCCCCAGCAGCCCCGGCATCGTCTCCCCAGGTGGAAGGGGGCTCCCCTGAGCCCTGCGGAGCTCCGCTACTCACCGTGCCGCGAGCCGACGGTGAGGAAGAGCACGTTCATCAGCACCGAGACCCCCAGGGCCACGGTGCCCACCAGCACCAGCTTCTCCCTGGACCAGCACCCTGATGCTGGGGAGGGTGGGTGAGTGACAACCGGCCCCTGGTTCAGGCAGAGCCGGGTGGCACCAGCTTTAACCGCAGTGTGGTTTTGTTCTGCCGGCGGTGCTCTTGACCTTGCCCATGCCGTACCTGGGGGGTCGGTCACGTGCTTCTGGCTTGGCACGGCGATGGGGGGGTCCAGGGGCTCATAGGGGTTCTCCTCTGCGGGGCACAGGTCGCTGCAGGCTGGGGAGGGGGCAGCGGTGACGGCACTTGTGGGGGATCTCCCCCTCCCAGTGCCACCATGATCCCTGGGGACTCCCCTCGAGCATGAGGGTGGGGGATTCCCCCCCCCGGGTGCCACTTCCCTGGGGACCCCCCCATTGGGCACCAGGGGTGGGGGATCCCCCACCCCCCCTAGGTGTCTCCGACCTCCCCAGGGATTCCCCTCGGGCACCGAGGTTGGAAATGGGGGTCCCCTTCAGTGCCACCGTCTGCCCTGGGGACGCTGGGGGGTGGGAGAGTCTCCCCTGGGGGTCACCAACTGCCCCAGGGACCCCCTTGGACAGCAGGCACAGAAATGGGGATCCCTCTCAGTGCCACTGCGCACCCTGGGGACACCCCTCAGTGACCAGGGATGGACATGGGGGTCCCCTTCGGTGCCACCATCCACCCTGGGGACCCCTCTTGGGCACCGGGGACTGGGGATCCCTTTCTAGGTGCCACCACTTGCCTCAGGGACCCCCATTGGGCACCAGGGATGGAGATGGGGATCCCTCCCTGGTGCCGCAGTCCATCCTGGGGAACCCCCCTCCTCAGACACCAGGGGTGGGGGCACCTCCCTTGGGTGCCACCACCCACCCTTGGAACCCCCCTCGGGCACCGGGGACAGACACAGGGGATTCCCCCCAGCACTGTGAGACCCCAAAAGTGACATGGGGTGTGCATTAGGGACAGCAGGACTGCTGGGCTGGCCCCCACCCCAACCAGCACCCCGGGGTGCTCCCTACCTTCCCCGCTGCCGGGCTCCAGCACCCACATTTGCCCCTGCCTGGCCTGGCTGGACTCGATGTTGCCGTACATTGTCCCTGCTGTGTCCAAGAGCTGTCCCCAGTGGGTGTCCCCACTGATAAATCCTGCAGGATGTGGGGCGGGGTGGTGGTGGGGGGGTTGCCGGATGCACCCTCGCCCCGGGGACGGGCCTCAAAGGGGCCCCCGAGCACCCAGCGGCTCCCTCCCTGCACCCCAAAGCTTGGCTGGAGATGGGCACCGCCAGTGACAGACCCCAACGGGTGCTGGCAAAGACCCCAGTGTCCCCGGGGTCTCGGCGCAGGAAGGCCCCGTGGAGGGGGCCCAAGGGTGCTGCCTGGTTGGGGGGGGGGGTGGGTGCTGGGTGGCATGTGGGGTCTCGGGGAGACCAAGGGATGAGTGTCCCCATGCCACGCCAGGGGTGTCCCCATGGCAGTGCCCGGGGTGTCCCCATGCCCGGGGTGCACCCATGGCAGTGTCTGGGGTGTCCCCATGCCCACAGTGTCCCCATGCCCGGGGTGTCCCCTTGGCAATGTCCAGGGTGTCCCCGTGCCCACGGTGTCCCCGTGCCCATGGTGTGCCCATGGCAATGTCCAGGGTGTCCCCGTGCCCACGGTGTCCCCATGCCCAGGGTGTCCCCATGGCCACACTCAACAGATGCCGGTGTCCAGGGTACACCCATGGCAGTGCCCGTGGTGTCCCCATCACTGGGGTGTCCCCATGCCTGCCACATCCCTGGTGTCAGCCCACACCAGGGTGCACCTCTGCCCATCCCAGCACCCACGGGAGAGCCGGGTGGCCCCGAGGCGGGTGCCTGGCCCCACGCCAGCTCTGGCCGCACAGGAATAGCCGGGTGCTATCAGCACCCACCAGCCCCGGCCACAGCTCCCCGGCCACCCGCCGGCACCCGGCTTATCGCACCCGGTGGGAGCCGGGCACCCAATGCCGCGGGGAGGGCGCAGGGCTGTGGGAACAGCGGTGGGGCTGTGGCAGAGCCGCACGTGCCGTGGTGGTGGTGGGTGTCCTGTGGTAGGGTCAGATCTGTTATGGTGGTACCAGGTGTGCTGTGGCTCTGCCCGGTGTCCCATGGTTGTGCCGTGGTTGTACTGCCTGTACCATGGTGTTGCCAAGTGTCCCGTGGTCGTGCCGGGTGTGCCATGGTGGTGCTGGCTGTCCCATGATGGTGCCAGGCGTCCCATGGTGGTGCCAGGTGTGCCATGGTGGCCTCAGGTATCCTGTGGTGGTGCTGGGTGTCCCGTAGCCGTGCCTGGTGTGCCATGGTTGTGCCAGGTGTCCCATGGCCGTACCGGGTGTCCTGTGGCAGTGCCAGCTGTGCCATGGTTGAGCCAGCTGTCCCACTGCAGTGCTAGGTGTCCTGTAGTCCTGCCGGCTGTGCCGCAGCTGTGCCGTGGCGGTGCCAGCCGCGCCGTAGCTGTCCCGTGGCTGTGCCGGCTGTCCCGTGGTGGTGCCAGGTGTGCCAGGGCCATGCCGCGTTGTGGTGCCAGGTGTGCCATGGCCATGCCGCGTGTCCCGTGGCGGTGCCGGGTGTCCCGTGGCAGTGCGGGGTGTCCCGTGGCGGTACCGGCTGTCCCGTGGTGGTGCCAGGTGTGCCATGGCCATGCCGCGTGTCCCGTGGCGGTGCCGGGTGTCCCGTGGCAGTGCGGGGTGTCCCGTGGTGGTGCCGGCTGTCCCGTGGTGGTGCCAGGTGTGCCAGGGCCATGCCGCATTGTGGTGCCAGGTGTGCCATGGCCATGCCGCGTGTCCCGTGGTGGTGCCGGGTGTCCCGTGGCAGTGCGGGGTGTCCCGTGGCGGTGCCGGCTGTCCCGTGGTGGTGCCAGGTGTGCCACGGCCATGCCGCGTGACCCGGCACGGTGCCGGTTGTGCCGTGGCGGTGCCGGCTGTCCCGTGGTGGTGCCAGGTGTGCCACGGCCATGCCGCGTGACCCGGCACGGTGCCGGTTGTGCCGTGGCGGTGCCGGCTGTCCCGTGGTGGTGCCAGGTGTGCCACGGCCATGCCGCGTGACCCGGCACGGTGCCGGTTGTGCCGTGGCGGTGCCGGCTGTCCCGTGGTGGTGCCAGGTGTGCCACGGCCATGCCGCGTGACCCGGCACGGTGCCGGTTGTGCCGTGGCGGTGCCGGCTGTCCCGTGGTGGTGCCAGGTGTGCCAGGGCCATGCCGCGTGACCCGGCACGGTGCCGGTTGTGCCGTGGCGGTGCCGGCTGTCCCCACGGGTCCCTCCCACCGGTCCCCGTCCTCGTAGGACCCCCCACCCCCACCCGTCCTGTCCCCACGCGTGTCCCCGCTCCCTGTCCCCGCAGGGGTCCCCACGCGTGTCCCCGCCCGTCCCCGCCCCCCCCCCCCGCGTGTTCCGGGGGGGTCCTCGCGGTGCAGCGCGGTCCGCGGCCGCCAGGTGGCGCCGTCACGACCGGAGCGGAACCGCCGAGGGGCGGGGCCGAGCGCAGCCCCGGCCGGGACCGGGGGGGGCCACCGGGACCGGGGGGGCGGGGCCGGGACCGGGGAGCAGGGACCGGGGGTCGGTACGGGGGGGGATACCGGGACCGGGGGGGGCCACCGGGACCGGGGAGCAGGGACCGGGGGTCGGTACGGGGGGGATACCGGGACCGGGGGATACCGGGACCGGGGAGCAGGGACCGGGGGTCGGTACGGGGGGGGATACCGGGACCGGGGGGGGCCACCGGGACCGGGGAGCAGGGACCGGGGGTCGGTACGGGGGGGATACCGGGACCGGGGGATACCGGGACCGGGGAGCAGGGACCGGGGGTCGGTACGGGGGATACCGGGACCGGGGGATACCGGGAGCTGGGAGCAGGGACCAGGGATCGGTACGGGGGGGATACCGGGACCAGGGGATACCGGGACCAGGGAGCAGGGACCGGGGGTCGGTACGGGGGATACCGGGACCGGGGGATACCGGGACCGGGGAGCTGGTACTGGGGTGAAGCCGGTGGTGGGGGGCACCCAGTACTGGGGAGTGGGGGGAGCTGGTGCAAGAGGAGTCGGTACCGGGCAGCAGGGGGGGCCAATACCGGGGAGGAGGGGGCTGTACCGGGCTGTGGGGCCCGGTTACCGGCAGGGGGATGGGTGTACCGGCCTGGCACCGGGGAGCCAGAAAGCCGGTTACCGGGGGACCAGACTGGGACTGGGAAAGGCACCGGGGAGTGGGACCCATCGGCACCGGGCTGCCCCCGGGGATCTGTCCCCATCACCGGGGACCCTGGTGTCAGCTGGGCCCAGCACCCGTCACCGGTGTCCCGGCGTCCCTGGTGCTCGGGGGGACACCCCAGCCTCAGGGTGACCCCCTTGGGTGCTGCCTGCTCACCCCCTCTCTCCTTGCGCTGCAGACGGGACCCAGGAGGACACCGGCAGCACCGAAACCACACCAGGGTGCCGGGACGGGATGGACACCAGCAGCGCCGATTTGGGGCCACGATGCCAGGCTGGGGCAGATGCTGGCAGCACTGAATCGATGCCAGCGTGTCAGGACAGTGGGGACACCGGCAGCACCAATTCGAGGCCACCGTGCCGACACCTGGCAGTGGCAGATGTCACCAGTGCCAAACTGACGCCAGGCAGCCAGGACAGGGCAGGCACTGGCAGTGCCAAAAAGATGCTGCGGTGTTGGGCCAGGGCTGATACTGGCAGTGCCGATTCGGGGTGGCAATGCCAGGATGAAGAGGGTGCTCACAGTGCCAAACCGATGCCGGCGTGCCAGGACTGGGCAGACGCCAGCAGTGCCGATTTGGGGACACAGTACCGGGACTGGGCAGACACCGGCAGCTCCAAACCAACGCCAGGGTGCCAGGACGAGGCAGCCACCAGCAGCACCAATTTGGGGACACAATGCCAGGACACGGCGGATGCCGGCAGCACCAAATCAGCCCCACAGAAACAGCACGAGGAGGATACCGCCAAGCCGAGCCGGCACGACAGTGAGGCCACCGGTGAGGCCACGGCAGCGGGTGCCCGTCCCTTCCAGTGCGGGGCGTGTGGGAAGCGGTTTGGGGCAAGTGCCACGTTGACACGGCACCAGGCGCTGCACGGAGCCGAGCGCCCCTTCTCTTGTGCCGAGTGCGGCCGTGGCTTCTGCGACCGGGCGGCGCTGGCCACGCACCGGCGAGGGCACACGGGCGAGCGCCCCTTCGCCTGCGCCGAGTGCGGCAAAGCTTTTGCCGGCAGCACAGGGCTGCTGGTCCATCAACGGGCACACACGGGTGAGCGTCCCTTTGCCTGCGCCGAGTGCGGGCAGCGCTTCCGGCAGAGCGCCCACCTTGCCCAACACTGCCAGGGCGCCCACGGCATGGGGCGCCCGCACCCCTGCCCGCAGTGCGGCAAAGCCTTCGCCCTTCGCTCCACGCTGGCCCGGCACGCTCAGACCCACACCGGCGAGCGGCCCCATGCCTGTGGCGACTGCGGGCGCCGCTTCCGCCAGCGGGCTCACCTGGCCCGGCACCGCCTGGCACACACGGGCGAGCGCCCTTTCCCCTGCGGTGAGTGCGGCAAAGCCTTCGCCCTCAGCGCTACGCTGCTGCGGCACCAGCTGGTGCACACCGGCGAGCGTCCGCACCGCTGCCCCGACTGTCCCCGCGCCTACACCCAAAGCGCCTACCTGGCCCAGCACCGCCGCAGTGCCCATGCCGGCCAACGGCCCCACGCCTGCCCCGAGTGCCCGCGGGCTTTCGCCGACCGCGCCAACCTCCTGCGACATCGCCAGGGCCACGCCGGCGCCCGGCCCCACGCCTGCGGGCAGTGCGGGCGACGCTTCACCCAGCGGGCGCATCTCCGGGCGCACGCGGGCACCCACGGCGAGCAGCGGCCCTTTGCCTGCGGGCAGTGCGGGCAGCTATTTGGGCGCCGGGCAGCGCTGGCGGCTCACGGGCGGGCGCATGGCGGGCAGCGGCCCTTTGCCTGCGGGCAGTGCGGGCAACGCTTCGCCCAGCGAGCCAGCCTGGTAGAGCACTGCCGGCGGCACACGGGCGAGCGGCCTCACCGTTGTCCCCAGTGTCACCGCAGTTTCCGGCATCGCTCGGCGCTGCTGCGGCACCGGCGGGCGCACGCCGGCGAGCGCCCCTTCCCCTGCGCCCACTGCGGCCGCCGCTACAGCCGCAGCTCCAACCTCCTCCTGCACCAGCGAGTTCACGCGCCTGACTGACACCCAGCCAGCACCCATGGGTGCTGCCATCGCGGGGGGTGGGGTGGGGGTGTTATTCCTCCCGGCAGGGTGTTTGTACGGGGTGCCAACGAACACCGTGCCAAGGCGTCCGGCGGTGTCACCCATCGCATCGTGCCCCGCGCTGGCCGTCGCCAGCCCCCAGCGTTGAAGATTTTATCCCCCCAGGACGAGCGCCGCCGGGTTAATTTTAAGTAATAATAATAATAATAATAATTAAAAAAGAAATAAGAAAATACACAGCTGGGTTAATTTTAAATAATAATAATAATTAAAAAAAAAAAAAAAAAGAAAAATGAAAATATACAGCAGTCACTTCCCCTCCTCCCCAGCGGGGCACGGCCGGGCCTCGGAGGGGGGATTTGGGCCAGTGCAACAGTGCAGGAGGGGGGGAAATGGGGGTCCCTGGTGCCCCCCGCCTCACCCCAGCTTGGGGATGGCAACGGGGACAAGGCGGGACGAGTGGGAAAGTGCCGCGGGGCTGAGCCCCGGCCAGGGAAGCGGCCACAAAAAGGTTGGGGGGGTTGGGGGGGGTGTGGGGGTGTCGGTGGGGGACACCCCCCGCCCCGGGGTGCGGAGGTAGTGCCGGCTCTCGGGCTCCTTCGGTAGCGTTTGGGGTCAGGTGTGGGGTGCGGAGGGGTCCCGGGCCAGGCTCGGGCGGTGCCGCAGGCTCTTCTCCTCCTCCTGGGGAGAGACCGGGACATGTTGGGGACACTGGGACGGGGACACGGCGCAGCACCCATGGGCTCCAGGCTGTCACCAAGCCTGCAGGGAGCTGGGGGACACTGGGACACGGCACAGCACCCATGGGCTCCAGGCTGTGCCTGAGCCTGCAGGGAGCTGGGGGACACTGGGACAGGGACATGGTGCAGCACCCATGAGCTCCAGGCTGTGCCTGAGCCTGCAGGGAGCTGGGGGACACTGGGACAGGGACATGGTGCAGCACCCATGGGCTCCAGGCTGTCCCCAAGCCCGCAGGGAGCTGGGGGACACTGGGATGGGGACACAGTGCAGCACCCATGGGCTCCAGGCTGTCCCCAAGCCCGCAGGGAGCTGGGGGACACTGGGATGGGGACACAGTGCAGCACCCATGGGCTCCAGGCTGTCACCAAGCCCGCAGGGAGCAGGGGGACACTGGGACACTGGGACACAGCACAGCACCCATGGGCTCCAGGCTGTCACCAAGCCCGCAGGGAGCCGGGGGACACTGGGACACTGGGACACGGTGCAGCACCCGTGGGCTCCAGGCTGCCCCGAGCCCATTTTGGAGGGTGTCCATGGCCAGGAGCCGGATCTGCCCCAGGAACACCCCGTGCACAAGATCAGGGCACCCTTAGGAGCCCCCAAACCCAGGGGCACCCCGTTTTGGAGGGTCTCCATGGCCACATACCCCCATGCACAGGATCAGGGGCACTCTTGGGAGCCCCCAAACCCCATTTTGGAGGGTCTTCACAACCAGGGGCAGGATCTGCCCCACGTGCCCCCCATGCATGGGGTCAGGGCACCCTTGGGAGCCCCCAAACCCAGGGGCACCCCATTTCGGAGGGTCTCCACAACCAGGGGGCACTCACAGCCTCCAAGGCGCCGGCGGTGGCCCACTCGGAAGGGGCGAACACGTCCTCCTCGCCCCGCGCTGGCTCTGGCCCCTCGTCCTCGTACTCGGTGAGGTAGTCGGACTCCTCTGGGGGAGCAAAAGGGGGGTGCAGGGTCAGGACCTGGATCCGGCCCCGCACCCCGGACCTGACCCCCCCCCCCAGCTCCCAACTCACCATCCGCGTATCCGTCGGACAAGTACGGCTTGGCGGGCTCGATGCGGGACACGATCTCCGCCAGGTCGGTGAAGCCGGCGCTGGGGCACGTGAGCACCTACGGGAGGAAAAGCGGGGGGGCCCCCCTGAGCAGCCCCCCCGTGTGCGAGAGGGGTGAGGATGGAGGGGGCAGGAGGAGGGACGTGAGCTGGTCAGGGCAGCAGGGGACACAGAGGGACAAAAGGAGGCCGGGGTGACAGGAGATGGACCAAGGGGACAGGATGGACCAAGGAGGGGACAGGAGATGGACCAAGGGGACAAAGGATGATGGGGAGGGGGACAGGAGATGGACCAAGGAGGGGACAAGGATGCTGGGGGGGGGACAGGAGATGGATCGAGGGGACAGGAAGATAGCCAAGGAGGGGACACGAGGATGCTGGGGGAGGCAGGAGATGGACCAAGGGGACAAAAGGATGATGGGGAGGGGGACAGGAGACGGACCAAGAAGAGGACAGGAGGATGCCAGTGAGGGACAGGAGATGGACCAAGGGGACATGAGGATGGACCAAGGAGGGGACACGAGGATGCTGGGGGAGACAGGAGGTGGACAAAGGCACATGAGGATGGACCAAGGAGGGGACAGGAGGATGCCGGGGGGACAAGAGGATGGACCAAGGGGACCACGGTAGGGGCGGAAAGGAGATGGACCAAGGGGACAAGAGGCTAGACCAAGGAGGGGACATGCGGATTTGAGGGGACAGGAGGATGGACCAAGGGGACAGGAGGATGAAGCGGGGTGGCGGGGCACGGGAAGATGCCAGTGAGGGACAGGATGACACTAGGGGGGACAAGTTGCACCAGGAGGGCTAGAAGGACATTGGAGAGACAAAGGGGACAAGGGACAGGCAGGTTGCTGCTCCCTGCAGACGGCTCCAGGGCCAGGGGAAAAAAAAAACCACCCTTAAAATCAGGGTGCCAGGGCGAGGGTGGCCCATCCCAGGATGCCCCGAGGTGGGTCCCTGGGCAGCCACCGCCACCCACGAGCCTTGGTGCCACCCCCCTGCTCACGTCCATGCGTTTGCTCTCATAGAAGTCGGCCGAACGCCGGTCCTTCACCATCTTCTCAATGATGTCACCCCGGCTCCAGCCATCGAAGACCACCTTGCCGTGCTGGTACCCCACGTCCTGCAGAGAGAGCAGCCGCAGCCCATCGGTGGCCTGGGCACCCCAAACAATGGCCTGGGGCACCCCAAACGACAGACCGGGCACCCAACTGATGGGTAGGACATCCCAACTGACGGCCCAGGACACCCGATTGATGGCTGGGGCACCCAACTGATGGCCAGGGTCCCCCAAATGATGACTGGGATGCTCAACCTAGTCAGGACACCCCAAACGATGGCCAAGAGTACCCTATTGATGGCTGGGGCACCCAACCAATGGCTTGGGCACCCCGACCAATGGCCCGGACAGCCCAACTGATGGTCAGGGAGCCCCAAATGGTGACCTGGGTACCCGGAACAATGGCCCGGACACCCCAAATAATGGCCAGGACATGGCAATTGATGGCCCAAGCACCCTGAACAACGGCTCGGGCACCCCCAGATGATGGTCCAGTCACTCCGTTAATGGCTGGAGCACCTGAATGATGGCTTGAGCACCCAACTGATGGCCCGTGCACCCCACCAATGGCCAGGACACTCCAACCGATGGACCAGAGCACCCCCAAATGGTGGCTGAGGCACCCAATCAATTGCTGGGTGACCTACCTGATGGCCTGGACACCCAACTGGTGGCAAGGGCACCCCAATCCACATCTGGGGCACCCCATTAGCAGCTAGGGCACCCTGTTAATGGCCAGGGCACCCCAATCAATGGCCAGGACACCCCAACTGATGGCTGGAGAACCCCAACTCATGCCTTGGGGCACCCCATTGATGGCCAGAGGCACCCTAAACGATGTTCCAGGCCACCCCATCGGCCTCTCCGTCCCCCAACTCACGTAGATCTCGTCGAACTTGCCGAAATCCATGGTCTTGAAGCGGTCGATGGCGGGGCGGATGTACTCGCAGTACGAGCTGGACTTCACCACCTCCAGCTGCCGCACGCACGACACGTAGGCCAGGCGGGACTGGATCTCCGCCATGTCGGGCACCTGCAAGGACAAGGTGTTCAGCACCCTGCCTGCACCATCTCACCAGCATCCCCGTGTCCCACCGGTCCTCACCTTGACTTTTTCAGCCCAGGGGTTGAGACGTTTCCAGAGGAGCCACCAGCCAGACAGGCTGTCCCCGTAGTTGCACAGGTCCGTCTCGTCCTGGCTGCCCACGTCGATGGCGATCACCGTCTTGGCACCCATGTTGCGGGCGATGTCGGCTGCGGGGTGGGAAAGGAAGAAGTTGGGTCGGCAGCATCGCGGTTTCCCCCGGTCCAAGCCCGCAACGAGAGGTGGTGGCACGAGTGGAGCAGGAAAATGGGGGCGAGGGATTGTCCCCAAGCCCAGGCTGGATGGCTAAAGCCATGCTAGGGCTCGTGGTGGGACGAGCAGCGTCCCATGGGTGCCGGAGCTGGGGCAGGAGCCCAGCAGCAGGATGTGCCGGTGGGGAGCAGAGCAGTGATGCAACCTGGTGCACGCGCTGGGGTGACGGGAGGGCACAGGCAAGTTGCAGCATCTGTGGTGGGATGCGAAGGAGCATGGAGACGCCCCAGGAGGACACCTGGTGGTGAGGACACCGGGAGATGATGTGAGGTGGATGGAGACGGCTTGCACATGGAGGAGGATGGAGGATGGAGATGCCCCAGGAGGGCATCTGGTGCTGAGGACATCAAGAGATGATGATGCAACATGGAGGAAGGTGGTTTGCATGTGGAGGAGGATGAAGATGCTCCAGGAGCCTGGCGCTAAGGACACCAAAAGACGATGCACGCAAAGGGAGATGAAGAGGCTGCAGGAGGGCACCCAGTGCTGAGGACACGAGAGACGATGATGCAGGATGGAGGAAGGTGGCTTGGAAGTGAAGGAGCACAAAGATGCTGCGGGAGGCCACCCAATACCAAAGACACCAAAAGATGGTGCAGGATGGAGGAAGGTCACTTGAATGTGAAGGAGGATGGAGACGTCCTGGGAGGGCACCCGGTGCCAAGGACACCAGGAGACGACACAGAATGGAGGGAGGTGGGAGCATGGAGATGTTCTGGGAGGGTACCTGGCATCAAGGACACCAAGAGATGGTTTGAGACGGAGGGAGGTGCCGTGCACGTGAAGGAGCATGGAGGGCGCCTGGTGTCAAAGGCACCAAGAGATAGTTTGAGATGACAGGAGGTGCTTTGCACATGAACGAGGATGGAGATGCCCCAGGAGGCAACCCGGTGCTGAGGGCACCAGGAGAAGATGAGGCAGGACGGACAAAGGTGGCTTGCACATGAAGGTGCATGAAGGTGCCCCAGGAAGGCACCCAGGGCCACCAAGAGATGGTATGAGACAGAGGGAGGTGGCTTGCCTGTGAAAGAACACGGCGGGCACCTGGTGTCAAAGGCACCAAGAGCTGGTACAAGACAGATGAAGGTGTCTTGTAAGTGAAGGAGGACGGAGAGGCCCGAGGAGGGCACCTGGAGCTGAGAACATCAAGAGAGGACGATGTGAGATGGACAAAGGTGGCTTGCACATGATGAAGCACGAAGATGCCCCAAGAGGACACTCGATGCTGAGGACACCAAAAGATGGTGCAGGATGGAGGGAGGTGGCTTGTACCTGCAGGAGGACAGAGACGCCCTGGCAGAACACCCAATGCCGAGGACACCAGGAGAGGATGATGCAGGATGGAGGAAGGTGGTTGGTATATAAGGAGCATGGAGATGCTCTAGGAGGGCACCCAGTGCTGAGGACACCCAGAGATGATGCAAGACGGAGGGATATTTTTCGCGTGTGAAGAAGGATGACCTGGGAAGCCACCTGGTGCCGATGACACCAAGAGACGACGCAAGACTGTGCGACTTTTTTTGGCACATGAAGGAGGACGAAGATGCCCCGAGAGGACGCCCAACACCAAAGACACCAAGAGATGATGCAAGATGAAGGGATGCATCTTGCATGTGAAGAAATATGAAGACGCCCTGGGTACTGAGGACACCAAGAGGTGACGCAAGATGGATGAACACTTTTTGCATGTCAAAGAGGATGAAGACGCCCCGAGAGGACGCCCGACAACGAAGACACCAAGAAGATGCAAAACCAAGCAAGATGTCCCAAATCCAACCTTAACGTCTCCATCCATTGAGGTCCCGTCTCGTGGTGGCCATGCAGCCCCCACCCAACCGCCCGCCACCGCCCTCGGGGCCAGACCTGGCGCCGCATTGGCTGCCGCCCCGGTTGGGCGGTGACGGCGACGGCGTTGAGCTGCTACTTGCCTGGCAGGTTGTTGATGTAACCACCGTCCATCAGTAAGTTGCCGTCCTTGGGGTCGCAGAGTGGCGGTAGGTACCCAGAAAGGGTCATGCTGGCTCGCACGTACCGCC
Source organism: Aptenodytes patagonicus (assembly GCF_965638725.1). Classification (NCBI taxonomy): domain Eukaryota; kingdom Metazoa; phylum Chordata; class Aves; order Sphenisciformes; family Spheniscidae; genus Aptenodytes; species Aptenodytes patagonicus. The sequence continues at coordinate 251,618 of NC_134978.1, read as the reverse complement.
AGAGCGAGCCTGCGCCGGCGGGAACAAACGCAATGAGCACAGCCCGCCCGAGACCGCCCCCCCCGGGGGGCTGCCCCTCGCCCCTGCCCGCGCCCGGGGACATCTGCACCCCGCGGGTGCCCGTTGGGCACCCACGGGTGGCAGAGGAACCTGTTGCGCACCCTGACCGGCCGTTTGCAAAGCCCAGGTGGCTCAACTTGGGATGGGACGTGGTTTTGGGGGGTGGGTAGGGGGGGTGTCTTTTTTTTGGGAGGCCGGTGGCCCCGGCGAGCGAGATGCTGACCTGGGACATTGTTAACATAGCAGCCGTCCACGAGCCAGTGGCTGTCCTTGGGGTCGCAGAGCGGAGGCAGGTAGGGGGTATAAGACGCACTGGCTCGGACGTAGCGCCAAAGGCTGCCTGCCGGAGGGAGAGGACACGGTCACGGCCACGGGGGGACGGGCCATGCCCGAGCACCCGGTGGCGGGTGACTGAGAATGCTGGCACCGCGCCGGTGGGATGTTTGTAGCCCCAAGACCGAGCCACCGGGATGGGGAAGGATGGACGGGCGAGATGCTCGCCGGAGGGTTAGGGGTGGTGAGCAGGGATTAGTTGGCGTTAGAGGCCAAAGGAGCAGGCAGAGCGAGAGCCAGGCTGCTTACGAGCCACCGCGTGCGCCCCGTGGACGGCTCAATGTCCCAGGTGAGCTCCGACACCAGGCAAGGAGGAGGGGCAGCCACCGCAACGTCCCCATCACCACGATGTCCCCACCACCACGATGTCCCCACCGCCGCCACACCATCCCCACCACCGCCACGTCATCCCCACCACCGCCACGTCTCCACCACCACCACGTTGTCTCCACCACCACCACCGCTGCCCGTCTCCACCATCCCCATCGCTGCGCCGCCCCCAGCACTGCCACCGCGTCCCCGTGCTCCACGTGCCGTGAGCGTGGGTTACTGGGGTTAGTGGTGAGCAGATACGTTAGAGGGGACATGCATGCTCAGGGTGGCGAGATGTGGTTCCACACACCAGTTCTGCCCTCAACCCCACTGAGGACGTGGGGCACAGCCAGACCCCCATGGGGACCTGAGCCTGGTCACCAGCACTGGGTGGCTCTGGGAAGCCACCACTAGCCGGGCTCACCATGAGCCCTCCAAGCCCTCTCCTTGCCGTGCCAGGATGCGTCCTCCCCTTGGCACGTGGCAAACCTTCCCCCGTGGGGCAGCGACACCGTTTTGGGGTGCCGGTGAAGAGGGGTCCCCACAAGGTGGGATGTGGTGGCACCGGAGAGCTTCCCCGGCTCCCCGGGGAGCTCTTACCGTCCGTGTGCACCCGCATGGCCGAGGCCGTGATGTCGGTCGTGACGTTGAAGTAGGGCAGCCACAGGTCCTGCGGGGACAAGATGGGGTGAGTGACGCCGTGGGGACGTTGGTGGGTGGGTGGGGAGCTGGTCGGACCCCCCACCACGGGTGGGTGAAGCTCCAGGGGGAGGGGGCATCCGTACGACGCACCTCGATCTGCTTGTCCTGGAAAACCTTGTTGATGCTGGCATTGAAGGCTGAACCCGAAAACATGGAGGTGATGGGGTAGGTGAGGTCCAGGACGGTCTCAAACACTGAATTCATGCACTGGAGGAGGAGGAGGAGGAGGAGTAAGAAGGAGAGAAGAAAGAGGAGGAGGAGGAAGAAAAAGAAGGAGGAGAAGGATGAAGAAGGAGGAGGAGGAGGAGGAAGAAGAAGGAGGAGGAAGAGAAAGAGGAGGAAGAAGGAGGAGAAAGAAAAAGGAAAGAAGAGGAGGAGAAAGAAGCAGCAGAAGAAGAAGAAAAGGAGAGAAGAAGGAGGAGGAGAGAAGGTGACGGAGGAAGAAGAAGAAGAAGGAGGAAGAAGAAGAGGAAGAAGAGGAAGAAGAAAAGGAGGAAGAAGAAGAAGAGGAAGAAGAAAAGGAGGAAGGAGATGCTTTAGAAACACCCCAGGCAGGGCTGGCCACAGGCAGGGAGGGCCTTCGCCGGGGTGGGGGACGTGCCGCGGCACCCACCTTGGCCCACTCACGCGCCCGCTGCTTGGTGCGGACGGCGCTGCGCTCCTCGGCGTAGAGCGCCCCGATGAAGGCACCGATGGAGGTGCCACCCACCATGTCGATGGGGATCCCCGACTCCTCCATCGCCTTGATCACCCCGATGTGGGAGCAACCCCTGGATGGCCGAAGAAAATAAAGAGGAGGATGGACGAGAGCGGGACCCCCCACCTCCCCGGGTCGCATCCTGCCACGGCGCGGCACCCACCTGGCTCCGCCACCCCCCAGGACGAGGGCGATGGTGTTGCCGGTGAGGACCCGCGCCAACCGGGAGAAGTCGCTGTGCCGGTCGGCGCTTTTCTCAAACACCTTCTCGTACATCTCCCGCTGCGGATGGGATGGACGATGGGTGACGATGACGGTGGTGGACCACCAAGGTCACCCAGGGGGACACACGTACCAGTTTGGTGGGGCCACGTCGGGAGAAGACGCGCCGGGGACACTTGATGTGGAGGTGGCCCGAGCACCAGCTGCGCATGTTGAGCCACTCAACGGTGCGGGAAGGGCTGGGACCATCCTCGCGGTGTAGGAGGACCAACTGCTTCAGCGCACGCACCGCCGTGTTCTCCAGCATCTGCTCCAGCTGTAGAAGCCATCAGCCGCCCGGCGTGGCGGTGTCCCACCACCGCTTACCTCCCCCCACCTCACCTCTCCCAGTGCCGGCTCTTGGTCGCCCAACCCTACGATGAGGATGCAGTCGGCTTGACGGATGCAACGCACAGTCCACGGCGTCAGGGTACAGTCGGTTTGGTACAGGACGATGCGGTGGATGTCCTCCTGCTGCGCCAGCCAGCCCGACAGGCGGTACTCCTGGATGCTGCCGAGATGGAGGGGTCAGCCGGCGGCACGGTGGTGGGTCGCCGGTGATGTTCCTCCCAACGGGAGTTACCTGTCCAGCGCCGAGGAGCCGAGACGGGCACGGATGATGTCGCTGGTGAGCAGCAGCGTGGGACCTGGGAGAGGTGGGGACATGGTCACTGGTGTCCCACGGGGCTCTGGTCACCACCGTGCCATGGGGCTGTGGTCGTCATGCCACGGGACTGTGGTCACCACCATGCCATGAGGCTGTGATGGTCACCATGCCATGGTGCCCGCCACGTCATAGGACCGTGACCACCTCCTTTCCACGGCCACCACCGTGCCGTGGGGCTGCAATCACCACTGTACCAGGTCACTGGCGTGCCACAGGACCACGGTCACCTCCACGCCACAGCCACCACCGTGCCGTGGTCACCGCTGCGCTGGCACTCACCGATGGCGTTGAGCGCGTGCTTGAGCTCCAGCGTGAAGGCAGCCGTGGGCACATCGTCACACACTGGCAGCACCGCCACCGTTGACAGGTTGCTGGTGGGGTTGGTGGGCTCCGAGCTGGAGGCCATGCCCAAGCTAGAGCCTGCAGGGACAGAGACGCGGTGGCAGCAGGGGGACACCACAATGGGGCGTTGGGCACCTTCCACGTGCTGCTCGGATGATGGAGAGGGCACCTTCTTGTCCCCAATCCCTTCGGGACCTACTTGCAAAGGGGCCACGGAGCTGCTGAAGGTTTCCCAAGATCTTTTGGCTCAGGAGGTGGATGAGGCGGGTGACAACCTGCAGGGACGAGGACAGGGATGGCCATCAGACCTGGCAGGGCTTCCCAAGCTGGAGACTCATTAACGCCCCACGCTGGTGTCCCACCCGCCTTTTTGGGTGCCACCGCCGCCACCCATCCCTTGGGGACCTCGGAGAGGGACAACCCTTTAGCACATCAGCCCTTCTCCAACAGCTCTAATCACATCTTTAATTCCTTAATTTAAGCTGTTTTTAATGAGTGTCGCAGCCACCAGCTGGGGGGGGACGGACATGGGGACACGTTCCTTCCATGGGAAGAGGGTGCAGACCCCAGGGTGGGGATCTGGGGGGTACCTGGGGGTATCTGCGCTTGATATTGTTCAAGGTGCCCTCAGGCAGCTTGGCCAGCTCCGTGTCCCGGACCGCGTGGACCGTGGTGGCACGGGGCTGCCGGGTGAGGGCTTCCACCTGGAGAAGAAGACATATAGCCAAGATGTATCGGCAAGACGTATAGGGTGTCCATCGCTTGGCCCCGACATGGCTCTCACCACGCCGATGAGGTCCCCGCGGCCGTACTCCCCGATGAGCTCCTTCTTGCCGCTGCCCTTCTGGATGACGGAGCGGAGGCGCCCGTTGAGCGCGATGTAGGTGCAGTCCGACTTGTCACCCTGCCTGGGGGACACCCACCAGTGGGACCTCAACCCCCTGCCAAGGTGGTCCTCACCAAGCTGAGGTGGGCACCCACCTGTTGGTACCCACCTGTAGAGCGCCCGGCCGGCCTCCACCGCCATCCAGTCGATGGCGAAGTCCATCTGGCGCACGAAGGGTGACATACGGGCAGCCACGGTGTGGGCGACGCTCAGCACCACACTGGGCTGCTCCCGCATGATCCTGTGGGTCAACAGCAGTTGGGGGACACGGTGGTGGCCCCAAGAGGTGCCACCGCAGCGTTCACCGCAGGAATCCCCTTTGGCATCCACCCTTTGCCCCAAACCTCCTCCGCCAGTGCCGGGACTCACTCGTAGAAGTCTGACTTGGAGATCTTGAGGAAGGTGCAGTCGCGGTTGGCCTTGATGGTGAAGATGAGGGGCTCGCCGGTGAGCACGGCCAGCTGTCCCACCATCTCGCCGGGCTGCGTCAAGAAGAGGCAGACGTCCTCCGCCTTGTCGATCATCCGCTGGTACACGTGCAGGCAGCCCCACAGCACGAAGTGGAGGCTCACGTCCTGCCGAAATGGCACCCTATCACCGTTGGGGGGCCACCTGGGACCCCCAGGCATGAGGGATCCCACCAGCACCGCTTAGGGTTTCTTCTGGTCCTCTTCACAAGGGTGTTTTGCACCCTCCGGATGGCTCTGGGGATCATTCCTGCCCCCCCCCCCCCCCCCCGCCTCCCCCCAGGGCAGGAGTAGGAAGAGCAGCACCCCATGGAAATATAGGGCGGGGGCGAGCAAGGTGCCACACCAGCTCCCCGAAACCCAGACCCACCTGGTCCCCTTGACGGGCAATGACTGTCCCGGCTTTGGCGTGATGGAGCAAGACACGGTTGTTGAGGAGAGAAGGGTCCTAGAGGGAAGAACGGCATCACATGAGGCGATGGGGACCATCATGAGGAGATGGGGACCACCACGAGGAGACAGAGGACCACCAGGAGGCCACAGGGACCACCACGAAGCAACGGAGACCACCACAAGGAGATGGGAACCTACCACAAAGCGATGGGGGACCACCACGAGGAAACAGGGGACCACCCTGAGGCAATGGGGGCCGCCACGAAGCGATGGAGACCACCACAAGGAGATGGGGGCCCATCCCAAAGAGATGGGGGACCACTCTGAGGCCACGGGACCACCACGAAGTGATGGGGACCCACCATGAGGTGATGGGGACCCACCACAAGACCACAGGGACCCACCATGAAGCAACAGGAACCACTACGAAGCAACGGGGGGACCAACACAAAGTGACGGGGGACCGCCACGAGGCGACGGGGGACCGTCACGAGGCGACGGGGGACCAACATGAAGTGACGAGGACCACCACAAAGCCATGGGGGACCACCACGAAGCGATGGGAACCCGCCGCAATGCAACAGAGGACCACCGCAAAGCCACAATTCCCCCGTGCCGGCACCGTTTCTGCCCCTCACCTCCACCTTCATGAGCTTGACCAGCTCCCGCTTGGCAGCCTCGAAGATGGCGCTGGTCTGGCGGCCCTGGTAGGGCCCGAAGGGACAGTCCCCGGTTGCCGAATCGTCCTCGCAGTAGTTGTAGTGGTAGACGCCAGACGGTTGCTCCTCCACCGTCACTGACTTGCGCTCCTTGGGCTCGTGCGAGACGGACTGCGGGGAGACGGGACAGCTCCGGCACCCGTCCCGCGGTCACCCCGGTGGGGAGGATTTGGGCGGACGTGGGGGTGCTGGATCCGGCCTTACCCGGGAGAAGGCGGCCAAGGCGCCGGTGCTGTCCTCCTGCAGCGACACCGAGATGCGGCCGCGCTCGTAGGCCATGTCGAAGTCGGAGCGGGGACCCTTCTGGATGCCTGTGATGGGTGAGGGAGGGGACCGGGGGGGGTCACCGGCGCCCGAGATGGGGATGCTGGGTGGGGGGGGGTGATGCACGAGCTGGGGGGGTTGCACGAGCACCAGGGGGGGATGCACAAGCACCAGGGGGGGGAAGCACGAGCCCGGGGGGGGGGTGTGCATGAGCCCAGGGGGGGTGCATGAGCACCAGGGGGGGATGCATGAGCCAGGGGGGGTGCACAAGCCAGGGGGGTGATGCACGAGCACCAGGGAGGGTGCACGAGCCCAGGGGGGGCTGCACGAGCCAGGGGGGTGATGCACGAGCACCAGGGGGGGATGCACAAGCATGGGGGGGATGCACAAGCATGGGGGGGTGCATGAGCACGGGGGGGGTGATGCATGAACACCAGGGGGGGGTACACGAGCCTGGGGGGAGTGCACGAGCCTGGGGGGCTGATGCACGAGCACCGGGGGGGGATGCACGAGCCTGGGGGGGGTGCATGAGCCCGGGGGGGGCTGCATGAGCACGGGGGGGATGATGCATGAGCCCGGGGGGGGCTGCACGAGCCGGGGGGGGTGATGCATGAGCACCAGGGGGGGATGCACAAGCATGGGGGGGTGCATGAGCACGGGGGGGGGGTGATGCATGAACACCGGGGGGGGGTACACGAGCCTGGGGGGAGTGCACGAGCCTGGGGGGCTGATGCACGAGCACTGGGGGGGGATGCACGAGCACCAGGGGGGGATGCATGAGCCCGGGGGGGGCTGCACGAGCTGGGGGGGGTGATGCATGAGCACCAGGGGGGGATGCACAAGCCTGGGGGGGTGTGCATGAGCCCGGGGGGGCTGCACGAGCACCAGGGGGGGATGCACGAGCCCGGGGGGGCTGCATGAGCACGGGGGGGGTGATGCATGAACACCGGGGGGGGTACACGAGCCTGGGGGGAGTGCACGAGCCTGGGGGGCTGATGCACAAGCACTGGGGGGGGATGCACGAGCCTGGGGGGGGTGCATGAGCCTGGGGGGGGTGCACGAGCACCAGGGGGGGATGCACGAGCCTGGGGGGGGTGCATGAGCCTGGGGGGGGGAAAAATGCTCTGGGGAGGAGGATTGCATGAGCCTGGGCGGGGGGAAGCACAAGCCCAGGGGGGGTGTGGGGGGGTGCACAATCTGGGGAGGGGGATGCATGACCCTGGGGGGGGGGTGCACAAGCACAGGGGGGATGGACGAGCCTGGGGGTGGGGGGGTGCATGAGCCTGTGGGGGGATGCATGACCTGGGGAGGGGGATACATGAGTCTGGAGGCAGGGGGGGATGCATGAGCCTGGGGGGGGGGGGGGGGGGCGGGCGGGCGCTGCATGACCCCGGGACTCCCCCCGCTTCCTCCAGCCTCCGACCCACCGGAGATATCCACCGGCATGGAGATGCAGCGGCTCAACGGCGGCGGCGGCAGCGGCGCGGGGGTCTCCAGGCCTCCGGCTTTCAGCGGGTCGGCTGCAGGATGAGACCACCCTGAGCACCAGCAGCCGAGCCCCCCACCGCGGCAGTGGCGGCATGGGGGGGGGGGGTGTGTGTGTGTCCCAGCACCCCTTTCTCAGCACCCCTTTCTCAGCTCTTACCCGACTCCCTGCCCTCATCGGCACCGCCGAGTCCCCGCTTGCCGTGGCGGATGGGGCTGGTGCGGGCGGCGTGGCCGGGTTGGGGGAAGAGCCGTAGCGGTTGCATGTCCTGCAAAAGGGGGACATCAGCAGGGTGCTCCCCCCCGAAGTGGGGGCCTGACACACCCCCCCCCCCCCATTTTCGGCATGAACTCACGTGGCTGAAGAGCTCGTTCGTCAACCCAAGGTAGTTGTGCAAAGCCAAGAAGGTGACGCGCTGCAGGCGCACCATGATGATCTGGGGGGGGGGCGGGACACAAGAAGCCATCAGTGGTCCCCTGCCACCCCAAGGGAACCCCCCCACCGTGGTCCCTCGAACCCGGACTCACCTGCACCACCCGCACCAAGCTCTCGGGGTACTTCTCGAAGACGGCAGAAAAGGCTTCGACCGGCAGCCGTAGCACGGTGGAGTCCTCCGCCGCCCGGGCACACACCGTCCGGTATGGTCGCTGGTGGCCCTAGGTGACACGCCGTGGCGTTGGTGGCCTTGCTGGGACGGGGAGGTCTATCCCCGGCCATGGATTAGGGATGGGGGCAGCTGGGGGCTGGCGAAGCCCGCCGGTGGCGCCGGGCTTTTGGCCGGTTGGGCTTGGGGATGGCCATGGTTGGGCTCGGGGATGGCCACGGTTGGGCTGGAGGAGTTTAGGGATGGCAACGGTTGGGCTTGGGGACGGCCACGGTTGGGCTTGGGGACAGCCACGGTTGGGCTGGAGGGGCTTGGGGACTGCTGGTGGGGCTTGGGGACAGCCATGGTTGGGCTTGGGAATGGACACGGTCGGGGTTGGAGGGGTTTGGGGATGGCTGGTGGGGCTTGGGGACGGCCACGGTTGGGCTGGGAAGGTTTGGGGACAGCCACAGTCAGGTTGGAGGGGTTTGGGGACAGCTGGAGGGGCCTGGGGACAGCCATGATCAGCCTGGGGCGCTCAGGGACAGCCACGACCAAGCTTAGGAGGCTTGGGGACAGCCACAACTGTCCTGGGAGGGTTTGGGGACGGCCATGATCAGGCTTAGGGGGTTTGGGGACAACCACAATCTGTCACGGGGGGGGTGTTGGGGACAGCCACAGCGCCGGTACCGTGATGACATCAAGGATGCTGAGCAGGCTGTGCACGCTGTCCCCAGGGAACACCTCCTTCATCACCGTCTCCTTCCCGTCCTGCGAAGCACAACCCCCCCCTTGCTCTTTCCGTCCCCATCCCCCACAGCGTCCCCATCCCCCACAGCGTCCCCATCCCCCTGCCACCTCCCTGTCCCCCCCTCTTGTCCCCGTCCCCGCACCGGTTCGGTGAGGAAGAGCTCCAACTTGCCATCCTGCAGCACGTAGATGCTGGTGTCGGGCTGTCCGGGACGGAAAACGTAGTCACCTTGTTGGCATTGCTGGAAAACCATGTGCTTGCAAAGCTCCAGGAACAATGGCTTCTCGAAGTGGCCCAGCACTCTACGGGGACAAGGACAGGGACAGCGGGTGACAAAGAGCCCGCCGGGACCTGCCCCGGTCCTCCGGAGCCACCCCGGTGGCCGGTTGCCGCGGCGATGGGGATGCAGAGGGGAAGAGCATCCTTCAGCATAGTGGTCCAGCCTCCCCTTACAGAGGGTTTCCAGGGTTGGATCCCGACCCTGGGGCCAAATCCTGACCCACAGGGATAGATCCTCACACCCCCTGGGGCCTGATCCTGCCCCAGAGATGGATCCTGAGCCCCCGGGGCCTGATCCTGAACCCCCCAGGGGATGGATCCTGTTCCCCAGGGATGGATCCTGAGCCCCTGGGGCCTGATCCTGCCCCAGAGATGGATCCTGAGCCCCCGGGGCCTGATCCTGAGCCCCACAGGGGATGGATCCTGTTCCCCAGGGATGGATCCTGAGCCCCCGGGGCCTAATCCTGACCCACAGGGGATGGATCCTGTCCCCCAGGGATGGATCCTGAGCCCCTGGGGCCTGATCCTGCCCCAGGGATGGATCCTGAGCCCCTGGGGCCTGATCCTGAGCCCCCCAGGGGATGGATCTTGTTCCCCAGGGGATGGATCCTGCCCCAGAAATGGATCCTGAGCCCCCGGGGCCTGATCCTGAGCCCCCAAGGGATGGATCCTGAGCCCCTAGGGCCTGATCCTGAGCCCCCAAGGGATGGATCCTGTTAAACGGGGATGGATCCTGAGCCCCCGGGGCCTGATCCTGCCCTGGGGATGGATCCTGAGCCCCTGGGGCCTGATCCTGACCCGCCAGGGCATGGATCCTGTCCCCCCTGGGGCCTGATCCTGCCCCAGAGATGGATCCTGAGCCCCCGGGGCCTGATCCTGAGCCCCCCAGGGGATGGATCCTGTTCCCCAGGGATGGATCCTGAGCCCCCGGGGCCTAATCCTGACCCCCCAGGGGATGGATCCTGACCCGCCAGGGATGGATCCTGAGCCCCTGGGGCCTGATCCTGCCCCGGGGATGGATCCTGAGCCCCTAGGGCCTGATCCTGAGCCCCCAAGGGATGGATCCTGTTCCCCGGGGATGGATCCTGAGCCCCTGGGGCCGGATCCTGAGCCCCCAAGGGAATGGATCCTGTTCCCCCTGGGGCCTGATCCTGCCCCGGGGATGGATCCTGAGCCGCCGGGGCCTGATCATGAGCCCCCAAGGGATGGATCCTGTTCCCCGGGGATGGATCCTGAGCCCCTAGGGCCTGATCCTGAGCCCCCAAGGGATGGATCCTGTTCCCCGGGGATGGATCCTGAGCCCCTGGGGCCGGATCCTGAGCCCCCAAGGGAATGGATCCTGTTCCCCCTGGGGCCTGATCCTGCCCCGGGGATGGATCCTGAGCCGCCGGGGCCTGATCATGAGCCCCCAAGGGATGGATCCTGTTCCCCGGGGATGGATCCTGAGCCCCTAGGGCCTGATCCTGAGCCCCCAAGGGATGGATCCTGTTCCCCGGGGATGGATCCTGAGCCCCTGGGGCCTGCTCCTGACCCCCCAGGGAATGGACCCTGTCCCCCCGGGACCTGATCCTGCCCCGGGGATGGATCCTGTCCCCCCTGGGGTCTGATCCTGCCCCGGGGATGGATCCTGAGCCCCCGGGGCCTGATCCTGCCCCGCCAGGGGATGGATCCTGAGCCTCACCGGACATTTTTGAGCATGTAGAGGACCTCGGAGGGAAGATGGGAATTGGCCACATCGAATTCGGTCAAGTCGGCTTCCAGCACCGAAGGCGGAGGCTCCTTCAGCTGCAGCGTGGGCAGCTCCTTCTGGATGCGCAGGAACCTTGGGGACAACGAGGTGACATCGGGGCACGGCCACCACCCCCCCCTCACCCCCCCCGGCGTCTCCCAGCGCTGGCGGCACCTCACTTTTTGGCGATGTTGAGCATCTTGAGCTTCTTCTTCATCCGGGGCCGCGAGGCGCTGGAAATGGTGGTGTCCACCAAGGAGGAGGTGGATTGGGAGACCTGGGGTTGGGGACACCGAGCCGGGGCGTCACCCGACGGCGACGCCACGAAGTCACCCCAGCTGTCACCCCGAGCGTCACCTTGCGCATGATCTTGCGGCCGTAGAAGAGCATCTTGTCCCGTTTTCGGAAGCGGTATTTCGGTGTCCCCTGCGCGGGTATTTCTGGGGAGCACGACGGGGACGGGTTAATGGGGCGCGGTCCTGTCACCCCCTGTCCCCAAGGCCACCGCGGCGGTGTCACTCACTCTTCAGGCGCAGCCGGCGGACCAGGACCACGATGGCAGTGGCGATGATGACGGTGAAGAGGCCGAGGCCGAGCATCACCCCCAGCACCTGCGGAGGGAGAGGGGGGGTCCCCATGCGGTCTCCGGTGTCCCCCAGGGGACAGGGACGAGCGCAGGGGGTGACCGATGGCACTGCCACCTTGGTGACACGGAGGGATGGGAGGGGCTCAACAGCATCGGGACGCTGTCCCCAGGGGCATGGGGACAAGCTCGTGTCCCCAGGGGCATGGGGACAAGTTCATGTCCCCTTGAGGTGCTCAACAGCATCGGGGACCAGGACACTGTCCCCAGAGGCATGGGGACAAGTTCGTGTCCCTTGGGGGTGCTCAACAGCATTGAGGACCAGGACGCTGTCCCCTGGGGCATGGGGACAAGTTCGTGTCCCCTCGGGGTGCTCAACAGCATCGGGGACCAGGACGCTGTCCCCTGGGGCATGGGGACAAGTTCGTGTCCCCTTGGGGTGCTCAACAGCATTGGGGACCAGGACACTGTCCCCTGGGGCACAGGGACAAGTTCATGTCCCCAGGGGCATGGGGACAAGTTCGTGTCCCCTCGGGGTGCTCAACAGCATTAGGGACCAGGACACTGTCCCCTGGGGCACAGGGACAAGTTCATGTCCCCTTGGGGTGCTCAACAGCATTGGGGACCAGGACACTGTCCCCTGGGGCACAGGGACAAGTTCATGTCCCCAGGGGCATGGGGACAAGTTCGTGTCCCTTGGGGGTGCTCAACAGCATTAGGGACCAGGACACTGTCCCCTGGGGCATGGGGACAAGTTCATGTCCCCTCGGGGTGCTCAACAGCATCGGGGACCAGGACACTGTCCCCTGGGGCATGGGGACAAGTTCGCGTCCCCTCGGGGTGCTCAACAGCATTGGGGACCAGGACACTGTCCCCTGGGGCACAGGGACAAGTTCATGTCCCCAGGGGCATGGGGACAAGTTCGTGTCCCCTCGGGGTGCTCAACAGCATCGGGGACCAGGACGCTGTCCCCTGGGGCACAGGGACAAGTTCATGTTCCCAGGGGCATGGGGACAAGTTCGTGTCCCTTGGGGGTGCTCAACAGCATCGGGGACCAGGACACTGTCCCCAGAGGCATGGGGACAAGTTCGTGTCCCCTCGGGGTGCTCAACAGCATCGGGGATCGGGACACTGTCCCCTGGGGCATGGGGACAAGTTTGTGTCGCCTGGGGGTGCTCGACAGCATCGGGGACCAGGATGCTGTCACCTGGGGACGCAGGGACACGTTTGTGTCCCCTCGGGGGGGGGGGGGTTGCTGAACGGCACCGGGGACGGGGACGCTGTCCCCTGGGGACACGGGGACAAGTTCACGTCCCCTGGGGGTGCTCACCGCGCCGCTGGGGAGCTGCTCCTCGGCGAAGAGCTTGGGCAGCACGGCCGTCAGGGACGCATCCTGCGGGGACAAGGGGACAGGTGAGCCCCCCCGGGGTGGGGACACGTCGGGGGGGTTGGGGGGGGGGGGGGGGGTGACCGTCCCCATCCCTGTCCCCCGCCCAGCCGCGGTGACGTTTCCTACCTCCGCCTCCTCCTGCGGCTCCGACTCGCTCTGCCCCATGGCCGCGGCGGGGCTCTGCCCATGCAAAAACCTGCGAAAACGGGGAAAAACGGGGGGAAAAAAATAAAAAACCATAAAAAAAAGAGAGGTTTGTGACAACGGGGACCCGCGACGGCCACCGAGGGACCGGTGACAATGTGGGGGGGGGTGTGTGTGGGGGGGGTGCGTGACATCCCCGCAGGGGGTAAAACTCCGCCGGGGGTTGAGTTTGGCCTGGATTTGCTACGTGATGGGGTGCGGTAGGGACCCGGGGCGTCCCCGGGGTGTCCCCAAGGTGCTCGGTGACATCGAGTGGCCGGGAGGGGACTTTAGCGTCCGTGTCCCCCCCCCCCGCCTTGAAGGTTTGAGCGTCCCCTCCCCGGCGGGGAGAGGAAGCGGTGGCAGGAACCCTCCGTTGTGACACCCTTGGTCACCGCGCCGAGGCCACCGGCCGCCATCACCCGTCACCGATGTCACCCCGCCACGCAACAAGGGTCCCCGAGCGGCGATGCCACCGCTGGGCCCAGCCCCGGTGTGTCACCCCCACCCCCCCCCCCCCCAGTCACCACCGTCCTTCCCAAGGACACCCCAGGGAGGTGCCGGTGGCATCGGCGGGCACCGGAGCGGGGACGTCACCGAGGCCGGCACATGTCACCCCCCCCCCCCCCCCTGCCATCGTGGCCACGCTATTGGGGGGGGGGACGGGGGACACACGCCACAGCTGAGCGCTGTGGCACCGCGCCGGCACCCTGTTCGCGGCGAGGGTGGCGCCGGGGCCCGGTGACACCCCCCCCCCCCCGGGTGACAACTCCCCCCCCCCCCCCCAAATATTACCCCCCCCCCCGGCTGGTTCTGCCCCCTCCCCAGGGCAATATTACACCCCTCCCCCCCAACTTGTGCCCCCCCCCCCCCGGGGCAATAGTGCCCCCCCCCCAGCCGGTATTGCCCCCCCCGCCATCACTCCCCCCCCCCCCCCGGCTGCTATTGCCCCCTCCCCAGCCCCCATCACCCCCCTCCCCCAATATTACCCCCCCCCCGCACCCCCCCCCCCGCCTTTACTACCCCTCCCAAGGCCGTTGCCCCCTCCCCCAAGGTAATATTGCCCCCCCCCTCCTCCCCCCCAGCTGGTATCGCCCCCCCCCCCCCAAAGCCCTCCCCCCCCCCCCGCCAAGGCGTTATTGCCCCCTCCCCAGGCTAATATTGCCCCCCCCCTCCCCCCCCGGGGGCTATCGCTGCCCCTCCCCCCCCTGAGGGGGGTTGCCCACCCAACCCGCCCCCCCAGACCGGTTCTGCTCCACCCCCAAACCCAGATCTGGCCCCCCCCCCCCCGGGCCCCCCAAAGCCGGTGCTGCCCCCGCACCCTCCCCCCCCCCCGGGACGGTAACGCCGCCCCCCCGCACTCACCAACCGCCGGTCGCCGCCCCGCGCCCCGCTCCGGCCTCGGCGGTAGCGGCGGCCCCCGCGGGGTCATGGTCCCTTTAAAGCCGCCCCGCCCCCCCGCCCTGACGTCACGCAGGGGGGCGGTGAGCGCGTCGCGGCGGCGGCGCCATGTTGGGAAGGTCAGGCGAGAGGGGGTAGAGCGCGGCGAGGCGGGTGGGGGCCATCTTGGGTGTGGCGCGGAGAGTGGTGGTGAGGTCATCACAGGTCGACGGCGCGGGCGTGTGGGCGTCTTGGTGCGCGCCCCGGCGCCATCTTGGGAGTGGCAGGGGAGGGCGGCCGGGGGATGGAGGCGGGGGGGACCCCAAACGTGGAGAGGGGTCCCCGAGGGTGGGGACCGGGGAGCAGCCTCAGGTCTTCCCCCAGCATGGGCACCCCGGGGTGGCAGCACCCACTGCCCGCCCTGTCCCTCCATGGGCACCCCGGGGTGGCAGCACCCACTGCCAGCCCTGTCCCCTCAAGAGGGGGTGCTGGCACCCACTGCCCGCCCTGTCCCCAACATGGGCACCCCGGGGTGCTGGCACCCACTGCCAGCCCTGTCCCCAACATGGGCACCCCGGGGTGGCAGCACCCACTGCCAGCCCTGTCCCCCCATGAGCACCCCAGGGTGGCAGCACCCACTGCCAGCCCTGTCCCCTCATAGAGGGGGTGCTGGCACCCACTGCCAGCCCTGTCCCCCCACAGGCACCCCGGGGTGGCAGCACCCACTGCCCGCCCTGTCCCCACACGGGCACCCCAGGGTGCTGGCACCCACTGCCCGCCCTGTCCCCAACATGGGTACCCCGGGGTGGCAGCACCCACTGCCAGCCCTGTCCCCCCATGAGCACCCCAGGGTGGCAGCACCCACTGCCAGCCCTGTCCCCTCATAGAGGGGGTGCTGGCACCCACTGCCCGCCCTGTCCCCAACATGGGCACCCCGGGGTGCTGGCACCCACTGCCAGCCCTGTCCCCTCATAGAGGGGGTGCTGGCACCCACTGCCCGCCCTGTCCCCCCACAGGCACCCCGGGGTGGCAGCACCCACTGCCCGCCCTGTCCCCACACGGGCACCCCAGGGTGCTGGCACCCACTGCCAGCCCTGTCCCCAACATGGGTACCCCGGGGTGGCAGCACCCACTGCCAGCCCTGTCCCCCCATGAGCACCCCAGGGTGGCAGCACCCACTGCCAGCCCTGTCCCCTCAAGAGGGGGTGCTGGCACCCACTGCCCGCCCTGTCCCCACACGGGCACCCCAGGGTGCTGGCACCCACTGCCAGCCCTGTCCCCAACATGGGTACCCCGGGGTGGCAGCACCCACTGCCAGCCCTGTCCCCACACGGGCACCCCAGGGTGGCAGCACCCACTGCCAGCCCTGTCCCCTCAAGAGGGGGTGCTGGCACCCACTGCCCGCCCTGTCCCCACACGGGCACCCCAGGGTGCTGGCACCCACTGCCAGCCCTGTCCCCTCATAGAGGGGGTGCTGGCACCCACTGCCAGCCCTGTCCCTCCACAGGCACCCCGGGGTGGCAGCACCCACTGCCAGCCCTGTCCCCAACATGGGTACCCCGGGGTGGCAGCACCCACTGCCAGCCCTGTCCCTCCACAGGCACCCCGGGGTGGCAGCACCCACTGTCAGCTCTGTCCCCAATATGGGCACCCCGGGGTGACAGCACCCATGGCCCCACTGTCAGCCCTGTCCCCAACATGGGTACCCCGGGGTGCTGGCACCCACTGCCAGCCCTGTCCCTCCATGGGCACCCCGGGGTGGCAACACCCACTGCCAGCCCTGTCCCCCCACAGGCACCCCGGGGTGCTGGCACCCACTGCCAGCCCTGTCCCCATGGGTGGCGGCACCCACTGCCACCCTTATCCCCCCACAGCCACCCCACGGTGGCAGCACCCATGGCCTCACTACCAGCCCCGTCCCCATAGCCACCCCAGGGTGACAGCACCCACAGCCCCGCTACTACCCCTGTCCCCATGGGCACCCCAAGGTGCTGGCACCCCCCCACCCCAGCGCAGGGGGTCCCACGGCAGCACAGACTCGCTATTCTCCCAGGGCGCTTTATTCTCCCGCCACAGGGGCACCCACGGGGACCCCCCCATGGGGCACGACTCCCCCCGACCCCGAAACAGGGAGCAAAACCCAGGGCGAGCAACACCCCCGCCCCCCCCGCCGTGAGCTGAGACCGGCCACAACTCAGTCCGTGAATGAAAGCCCCGTTAAGAGCAGCACCAAGCACCCCCCTGCCATTGCTGGGGCCGCCCCCCCCCCCCCCGATTTGGGGTTCAATTTGGCCTTTTTGGGTGCGGGGAAGGCAGGCGCGGGCGGCGGTGCCTGGCGCGAGCGGCCGCTGGCCTCGCTCCAGCCGGCAGCAGCTGCTCCTCCGGTTACAAAACATGCCCTTGACCCGTCCCGCCGCGCGTAAACAGCTCCGGGACGCGACGCTGTCCCTCTGCCCAAACCGCAGCCCCCCCTGTCCCCCCGGGGACGGGGACGAGGGACCCGTTTCGCTCTTACCCCACAGCCCTGCTCCCGGCTGGAGTGGGACAGAGGGGGGCTGGCGGGCTCAAGGCGGGGGGGGGGGGGGGGGGGGGGGGCGCTGCTGCGGCCCTCTGTGCCTAGAAGCTCCCCCTGAAATGGCTGCAGGGCTCGGGGACAAGTCCCCGATGCCGCCACGGGGCGGCCGGGCTTGGGGACAAGGGTAGGAGCGAGTCCCCAGTGGCACCACGGGGCAGCCGGGGTCAGGGATAAGGGTGGGGACGAGTCCCTGATGGCACCACGGGGCAGCCGGGCTCGGGGACAAGGGTGGGGACGAGTCCCCGATGCCGCCACGGGGCAGCCGGGCTCGGGGACAAGGGTGGGGACGAGTCCCCGATGGCACCACGGGGCAGCCGGGCTCGGGGACAAGGGTGGGGACGAGTCCCCGATGCCGCCACGGGGCAGCCGGGCTCGGGGACAAGGGTGGGGACGAGTCCCCGATGCCGCCACGGGGCAGCCGGGCTCGGGGACAAGGGTGGGGACGAGTCCCCGAGGCAGCCAAGGGACCGGGGGGGGGGGGAGCTTTAGGATGAGGCTTCGGCCACAGCCCCGGCACGGCCGAGGGGCTGCAGGGGGCTCCAGGCTGAGCCCCCAAAAACACGCCCAAAGGGTTGCAAGGCTGGGGATGAGCCCCCCAAAATAGGGCTCCGAGGGGTTGCAGGGCTCCGAGCTGTCCCCAAAAACACCGTCCGAGGGGTTGCAAGGCTCCAGGCTTCCCCTCTAAAACGCATCCGAGGAGTCACAGGGCTCCCGAGGCTGCCCCCCAAAACACATCTGTGGGGTGACAGGGCTCCACGGCTGCCCCCCTAAATCACGTCCAAGGGGTCAACAGGGCTCCAACGTCGAGCCCCCCGAGGGGCGCCCGGCTCCAGTTCAGGATCCAAAGTCCATCAAGAAAAATAACGGGGCCACACAAGCGTCCGTCTAGTGTCCCCCGGGTGCGGGGGACGCGGGCGCCGTCTCTCCCCGCTCCTTCCGGGCCCCGAGCCGGTAAAAACAGATAATAAAATAAATTAAAAGCAGCGCTCGGGGCCAGGGGGAGCACGGGGCACCGCTCCTTCGTGTCCCCGGGGGTCCGCGCCGTGGGGTCCCCCCCCCTCAGTTCACCAGCAGCGCGTTGTCCTGTAGAGGAGCCCTGCGGGGAGACAGCGCTCGCGGTAACGGGGGGAAATTCGATGAATTTGGGGAAGGCGGCTTCAATTTTGGAAATGAGACCCAGCCGTAGCTAAAGGGAGCCCCCCCCACCCCTGAAACAAGCGGGATGGGAAGCAGGAAGCAAGGTGGGGGGGACGGGGACACGCAGGGAGCCCACCTACCCTGGTTATATACCCAGGTGGAGGGGTCCCCCACGGGCCCAGAGCCGTTTTGGGGCGCTGGCAAGAGACTCACCAGCACAGAGAAGGGCTGGAAATCACGATCCACGTGGGATCGGCCACATCGTACGAGGAGCCAGCAGTGAAAAC
Organism: Aptenodytes patagonicus; assembly: GCF_965638725.1. Taxonomy (NCBI): domain Eukaryota; kingdom Metazoa; phylum Chordata; class Aves; order Sphenisciformes; family Spheniscidae; genus Aptenodytes; species Aptenodytes patagonicus. Next base: position 233,152 of record NC_134978.1, on the reverse strand, counting down.
CCTCCTCTCCCGGCATGCAGGAGGGAGCGGGGTACGGGGAGGGGAGAGGGGAGGGATGTCGCGGAGCGTACCCGGCCCCGATCCGCCGGCCAGAAGCCCCCCCCACCCCGCCACCGCCAGCTCACCGCTCGCAGCAGCAGAAGACGGAGCAGGACGAGGCGCTGTCGCGACGGTACTTGCCCGATTTGGGGCTGTCCTTGCACTGGGCGATGTAGGCGTGGAGCTGGGAGACGGGCGCTTCGCCCTCGCACTGGTGCTGCGGGGAAAGGGGACGGGGAAGCTGAATCCCTCTGGCAAAGGGGATTCATAGAACCATAGAATCATAAAGGTTGGAAAAGACCGCCAAGATCGAGTCCAACTGTCGACCCAACACCACCCTGTCCACTAAACCATGTCCCTCAGCGCCTCATCTACGCGTCTTTTCAATACCTCCAGGGATGGGGACTCCACCACTTCCCCGGGCAGCCTGTTCCAAAGCTTGACAAGCCTTTCGGTGAAGAAACTTTTCCCAATATGCCACGTAAACCTCCCCTGGCACAACTTGAGGCCGTTTCCTCTCGTCCTATGGCTTGTTACTTGGGAGAAGAGACCGACCCCACCTCGCTACAACCTCCTTGCAGGTGGTTGTAGAGAGCGATGAGGTCTCCCCTCAGCCTCCTCTTCTCCAGGCTGAACAACCCCAGTTCCCTCAGCCGCTCCTCATCAGCCTTGTTCTCCAGACCCCTCACCAGCCTCGTTGCCCTTCTCTGGACACGCTCCAGCCCCTCGACGTCCTTCTTGGAGCGAGGGGCCCAAAACTGAACACAGTTCAGTTTTCCCAAAACTGAATTCCCCCCCGCCCCCCAAAAAAAACCCCAACCAAGCCACGAAACTTTGCTTAAACACCAGGGTCCGGCCTCACCTTGATGGTTTCGTAGGAGCCGGTGATGAGGGCGATGAAGAGGCTGAGGACCATGTAGATGAAGAGGCTGATGAAGGTGTACAGGTAGATCTGGCTGAAGAGCCACACCAAATAGCTGTTCTGTTGCATCTCAGCGAAGGTAACGAACATGTCGTCCCCGTTGATGAGGGAGAAGAGGCACTCGGACACCATGGAAAGGGATCGGAACTGGGATGGGAGGTGACAAAGGGTTGGTCGTTGGCCCAGGCCACCGCGTCACCCCCCCCCTCCTTGGCTGGAAGCTCCCAAACAGGGAGTGAGCGCTCCCCGACACCCTACGTGCCACCCCGATGCCGTTGTGCTACGAGGAGAGAAGCCGTGGCAAAGGGCGGCGCCGTATCTAACCCACGCTGCCAAAACGGGGACCGGCCCCGCACCCATCTCCTCCCAAATCCGGGCAGGGAATCACCCGGAGGCGGGTGAAGCCCACCACCGAGCCGGAGCAGCACCTTGACGTGGTACGGGCCCAGGACGATCCACCCGCAGAAGCAGTAGCCCAGATAGATGACGGCCACGCAGCAGCAGAAGCGGATGACGTTGGGGAGGGCCACCCGTAGCGTGACGATGAGGATCTGGTGGAGGAAAAAACAGCTGGGATTAAACCCCCCCCCCCAGTCTTCCGCCGAGGGTGCCGGCGGGAGGGGACCCAACAGCGGTTAAAGCACCCCGTGTGACCCCCGAGGTCCCCGGCAGAGCAGGATGGGGACCCTGGGGACACGCAGCAGCTGCAGGATGAGCCTGAGCCTGCCCGGGCGCTCAGGACCGGGCTGGCACGGCCATTCCCAGCCCTGGAAAGTGTCCCCTCGGCTCCCAGGTCACCTCCCTGGTGTCACTCACGTTGTACTTCTGGAAGAAGGTGAGGTAGCGAATGACCCCGACCCAGACTAGTAGCGTGGAGGTGCCCAGGAGGATGCTGCAGACGTCGTAGCTGGCGAAGTTCTGCAGGGACAGAGGTGTCACGGGCCCGAGGCACAGCCAGCGCCGTCCCCGAAGTCCCCAACGCCATCCCTGAAGCCCTAACAACCCCCTGCGCTAGCCACAAGCTAGCGGCGAGTGAAATCCCGGTGCCGCAAGCCACGACGCAGCAGCCGGACAGGACTCTGCCTGTCCCTTTGTTGCCATCTCCCTGTCCCAAAGGGAAAAGGGGGGGCTCTGGGGTGCCACTTGGGCCAGGACCCCTCCGTGAACCCCTCAAGGAGCGATGTCTGTCCCCTAACCCGCTGCCAGGGCTCCGATTACATCCAGGACAGCTTCGGCGGGGCAGACGACACGCCGCCAGCACCCCGGAGAGGCCGGTTCCCGGCCAAGCGGGAAGGCTTACCCCTGCCACCCAGAAACGTCCCCTTCCCCGGAGCAAGGGGACACCCGTGCCAGCAGCCCCCAGCGCACCCAGGATCTGCCAAACCTCCAGCTTCGTTCCCCGGTGTCCCCCCCATACCTTGGACTCGATGCCGATTTTCATGATGGTTCCCAGCACGGTGAGGACGTCGCTGATCACCAGGAGGATGTACCAACCGTTGAGGAACTCCATGCGGTCCGACAAGCACACGTGCTGGTCGTAACGGCGCTGGAAGAACCGGCTGAACTCCTGCGTGGGGAGAAAAAAACCAACCAACCAAACAAACGGGGTCCTTTACCCACCGCCTGGAGAGTTTTGCCCGTCTCGCGGCACCCACAGCTTTGACTGAGCATCCCCGTGGGGAAAGGGCCTCCTCTGAAAGCCGGCAGCGCCAAAACAGCGTCCCGGTGGCAGCTCTGTCCGTCCCCCCGCGGGGAAAGGGCCTCCTCTGAAAGCCGGCAGCGCCAAAACAGCGTCCCGGTGGCAGCTCTGTCCGTCCCCCCGCGGGGAAAGGGCCTCCTCTGAAAGCCGGCAGCGCCAAAACAGCGTCCCGGTGGCAGCTCTGTCCGTCCCCACCGGTTTCACCGTGGAAGGTAGCTACGGTTAGCGCCGCTTCCCGCCGTCCCACCACTCACGTGCTGCAGCATCAGGCCCCGGATGATGGAGCGAGCGCAGAGGATGAAGGAGAGCGAGCAGACGAGGATGACGACGACGTCGAAGAACAGCCGGAAGGAATTGTCACCTGCAAGACGCGCGGCGGCTCTTCTTAACGAGGGGGACAGCCGCCCAGGAGCACCCTGAGGCCCCCCCCTACACACACACAGCCCTGTGGCACCCACTGGGGACAGATGCCACCTTTGTCACGCCCTCGTGGCTCCTACCTCGGCCGAAGACGCTGGGATCTTTGCACTCCTTGATGTCAGCCCGGTTGTCGAGGCGGATTTTCACCCGGCCGCTGTGCGCCTTGTTGTCGAACGTGATCTGGGGAGAAGGGGGGGGACACACGGGACAGTTACCGCCCGTGACACCGTCTGGCAGCTCCTCGCTGCCGGGACGCTGCCCGTACCCGGTTCCCTACGTGCCCACGAGGGCCGCCGTCACCCCCACGCAGCCCGGCCGGCTCACCCCCGAGGTGGGGAGCGGTGCCAACGCACTCACGGTGATGGTGAAGGTGTAGCAGTCGGGGATCTCGTTGTTGATGATGGTTTGGATGTTGATGGCTTTCAGCTTGAACTGGATGGTGACGTTGATGAGTCTGCGGGAAGGGATGTTCGTTAATCCTCTTCCCGGGGCCGGTCCGGGGTGTCTCGGCCCACTTAGACCCCCCCCCAAACCCCCAAAACACGGCGCCAAGAGTCAAACAACCGACAGAGGGGGGGTAAACACCTTCCTTGGGGGTGCGTACAGCCCCCGGAAAGGGTGGCTCCAGCTTTAGAGGAGCAAACAGCTGCCAACATGCCCCAGCGTCGGTGAATTTTGCTTCGAAGGGGAGGTCGGACCCTCCGGAAGAGACGGTGCCACAAGCTACGCCGCATCTCTTGGCGCCAGCAGCACCGGCATCCCTCTGCCCGGCACCGGCAAGAAGACGGGCTCTGCCCGCTCCGATAACGTGCCCACAACTGCAGGACTCGGCCACGGGCCATCAAAACGCTGCCGAAAGCCAGCACAGGGTTTCGGGGAAAACAACCCCCAGTGCAAGTGTCGCAAGACAGCCGCGGTGCGTCGGGGCCAGCTCTGCAGCTGATGCCGACGGAGACGGGGCCGGAAAGCAGCTGCTTTGTTGTGCAACCTCACCGGTTTCACATCTCCCTCGGCAAAAGGGTCGGGGTTTGTTTTTTTTTTTTTCCTATCCCGCGAGCGGCGTTTTTAAAACCAACTGGGGCTTTTCCATCCTGGCGGCAGGTTTCAGCGTGAGGAAGTCCCCGCGTTGGGGTCCCTGTTCCGCCCTCGCCCGTACCCTGCGCCGACGGGACGTCCCCAGCACCCAAACGCTGGGACACCCCTCATTTTTACTTGTGAAATTTGAGGGTGAAGTTCTTGTAGCTGCGGTCCAGCTCTGGGGGCAGAGGCTGTGGGTCCTCAGGATCCACTCCCAGGCAGTCTGCAGGGAGGGAGAACCGCCTTCAGGGAAGCCCGAGGCCCCACGCAGACCCCTTAGAGCCTCTCAAGCCCAGGACGAGGATCATAAAACCTCCCCGGGACCCAGTGGTGGCTGTGGGACAAGCGACCTCAGCCCCACCCTCCCCAAAACAACCCACCTGTGACAATCTTGGGGTCAATGTTGAAGGTGTCGTTGGCTGGATCGATGCGCCCTTTACGGTAGTACTGCTGGCACAGCATGAGGGCCGACTGGTTCCCTCCGCTCTCCCCCCGCACGTAGGCGTAGCGGCCGATGGTCTCGTTGGGAATGGCCAAGTACTGGAGAAGGAGATGCCCTCAGCGGTTGTACGTGGCCCCGAGCCACCTCCGCGTCCCCGAGCCGCCTCCCCGTCCCGCTCCGTCCGCGGCTCTCACCTTCTCCACGGCGTAAAACATGCGGTCGTAGAGGTCGCGCTGCGTGTAGACGGCGTAGGAGTCGTCCGCCCCGTCCGCGTAGTCCTTCAGGAAGAGGTGTTTGAAGGCGATGGTGTTCTCCTCCTTGAACGTCACCACCATCTGGTTGCTGAGCCCGAAGAGGATGAGCTGAGGGACAAAGAGAGATCACGATTAAATCCCTGCCCCAGCGGTTCCATAAACAACGATGCCACGACCCAAAACGCAGCTGTTTCGCCCCGAAGACGCTCGCAGGAGGCAAAAAAACCATCGCCCTACACTTGGGTGATCCCAAGAAGACAAGGGCCAGCTAGCGCGTCCCCAGGGTTGTCCCCCACGTCCACCTGGTTGCCCCAAAACCTCCTACACCGGCCGATCTCCTGCGGCGAAGCTCCTCTCCCACCGCAGACGGGGGGAGGACGATCGCCTTGGGGACACGCGTGCGTCATCGTGTCCCCCCCACCACCACCCCCAGTGCCACCAAACACCCCGGGAACGGGACGGCAGAGCCGACCCTGATCTTCCTCCTCTTCGTCAGCGTTTTTTCCCTGCCTGCGCGCTCTATACCCTTCCCCATGCCGGTAATTAGCTTGCGTTTATTAACACAAGACGGCGTTCGTTAGCGCTGCTTGTCGACAGGGCGAGGGCACGGGTGGCTCCGGGTGACACCGCTCAAAGCCTCGGGGTGGGGGGGGGGGGGGGGGGGGTGTGGGGGAAAGCACCCAGGACTGCTGAGCTGGGAGCTGCTGCCTGTCAGGCAGGGTGCAGGCAGCCAGGCTGCGCTGAGCAGGCAGCAAAGGGGTGGGGGTGGAGGTGGGGGTGGGGGGGGGGACGGTCAAGGCCCCGGCGCCCCGATTTCCGTCGCCGGGAAGGGGATGTCACACGCTGGCTGTTTCTTCCCTGCCTTGTGACCGCAGCCTGGCAGCCGCCAAGGGATTTTTTTTTTCCGCCCCGGGATGGAGCCTGGCGCCCGTCGGGGAGCCGGTGACACCCTGAGGCGGGGAAGGGTGTCCTTTCTGCTCCCCCCCCCCCCCCCTTTTTTGGGGCACCCCGGCATCACCCACTGCTTGAGACACCCCAGTGTGTGGCACGCGGACCCCAAGGTAACCGTGGGTTACCGTGTGGCACCCATAACCCCAACAGATGACACACACACCCCCCCCCCAGGGGACCTCTCCCGAGTCCCCCGCTGTCCCCAAGCACCCCCACCCAAGTGTCCCCAAATACTCAAGCCCCGCCCCCCCAAACCCCCAGCGCTCCCCACAATGTCCCCAGGCCTCACTAAGGGTGTCCCCTCCTATGTCCCCATGCCCAGTGCCCACCTCAGAGGTCACCTCCTGTGCTCAGAGCCCCTCCCCCAGAGTGCCTGTGTCATTGTCAACCCCCAATTTCCCCATGTCCCCGTGTCCCCCTGCCCATCGCCCCTCAGTGCCACCCTGGCGTCCCCCTCCCCGCTGTCCCCATGTCCCAGGGGACCCCTTCCCCAGTGTCCCTGTGCCCAGTGCCCCCCGGATCCTCTCCCCGGTGTCCCCATGTCCCAGGGCCACCCCACCCCGGTGTCCCCATGCCCCATTGCCCCCCAGTGCCCCCAGGCTCCTCTCCCCGGTGTCCCCACGTCCCAGGACCCTCCCCAGTGCCTCCCTCCCCGCTGTCCCCATGTCCCAGGGGACCCCTTCCCCAGTGTCCCTGTGCCCAGTGCCCCCCAGCTCCTTTGCCCGGTGTCCCCATGTCCCAGGGCCACCCCACCCCGGTGTCCCCATGCCCCATTGCCCCCCAGTGCCCCCAGGCTCCTCTCCCCGGTGTCCCCATGTCCCAGGACCCTCCCCAGTGCCTCCCTCCCCACTGTCCCCGTTCCCCAGGACCACCCATGCCCCAGGGCCACCCCTCCCCGGTGTCCCGGTGCCCCCTTTCCCCAGCGTCCCCATGTCCCAGGGCCACCCCTCCCCGGTGCCCGGTGTCCCCGTTCCCCAGGGCCACCCATGCCCCAAGGCCACCCCTCCCCGGTGTCCCGGTGCCCCCTTTCCCCAGCGTCCCCATGTCCCAGGGCCACCCCTCCCCGGTGCCCGGTGTCCCCGTTCCCCAGGGCCACCCATGCCCCAAGGCCACCCCTCCCCGGTGCCCGGTGTCCCTGTTCCCCAGGGCCACCCATGCCCCAAGGCCACCCCTCCCCGGTGTCCCCGTGCCCCCTTTCCCCAGCGTCCCCATGTCCCAGGGCCACCCCTCCCCGGTGCCCGGTGTCCCCGTTCCCCAGGGCCACCCATGCCCCAAGGCCACCCCTCCCCGGTGTCCCCCGGTGTCCCCGCACCTGGACGGTGACGAGGAGGATCTTGGCCAGCTGCAGCCCCAACTTAACGGGTCGCCGTCCCCGGGCCCGGTACTTATCGCAGGGGCTCATGAAAAAGTACTTGAGGCGGCGTCGCAGCTCTTCTTCCTCCGCCACCGCCGGAGACTCCGCCGTGCCGTACCCGGGGCCGCGGCCTAGCAGCCGCTCCGTTTCTGAGGGGAAACGGCCGTTAACAGGCGGGTACCGGGGGCCTCCGGCAGGGAGGGCGGCGGGGAGGGAAGGGGGGGGGACGGCGCGGACCCGCGCCGTCCCCCCCCCTTCCCTCCCCGCCGCCCTCCCCTACCCGGTCCGCTCCCCGGTTGCCGCTCACCGGACGGGGCCGCCATGGCGCCGCCGCACCGCGGCTTCAGCCGCCCCGCCTCACGTGACCGGAAGGCACCGCCGCGGCTCCGCCCACCCGCCGGTCGGCTCTAGCCGCGCCCACCCGCCGCTTGGCCGTAGCCACGCCCTCCCACCGCCCAGAGCGCTGTGGCCCCGCCCACTGCCCGACCGTGGCCACGCCCACCCGCCGCTTGGCCGTAGCCACGCCTTCCCACCGCCCAGAGCGCTGTGGCCCCGCCCACTGCCCGACCGTGGCCACGCCCACCTGCCGCTTGGCCGTAGCCACGCCCACCCGCCGCCGTCGCTCTTCCCCCCCCCCCCGCGCCTGTGCCAGGACGGTGACATGTGGCGTGGGGGGGACACGTCCATGGATGGGGACATGTGGCGTGAGGGGACATGTCCGTGGATGGGGACATGTGACGTGAGGGGACATGTCCGTGGATGGGGACATGTGGTGTGAGGGGACACGTCCATGGATGGTGACATGTGGCACGAGGGGGACACGTCCATGGGTGGTGACATGTGGCGTGAGGGGACATGTCCATGGACGGTGACATGTGGCACGAGGGGGACATGTCCATGGATGGGGACATGTGGCATGAGAGGGACATGTGATGTGAGGGGACACGTCCATGGATGGTGACATGTGGCATGGGGGGGACACGTCCATGGATGGTGACATGTGGCGTGAGGGGACATGTCCGTGGATGGGGACATGTGACATGAGGGGACATGTCCGTGGATGGGGACATGTGGTGTGAGGGGACACGTCCATGGATGGTGACATGTGGCATGAGGGGGACACGTCCATGGATGGTGACATGTGGCGTGAGGGGACATGTCCGTGGACAGTGTCATGTGGCATGGAGGGGACACGTCCATGGACGGTGATATGTGGCATGGGGGGGGGACATGTGGCACGGAGGGACATGCCCATGGATGGTGACATGTGGCCCAGGGGGACATGTCCATGCCAGGACAGTGACATGTGGCACAGAGGGACATGTCCATGGATGGTGACATGTGGCCCAGGGGGACATGTCCATGCCAGGACAGTGACATGTGGCACAGAGGGACATGTCCATGGATGGTGACATGTGGCCCAGGGGGACATGTCCATGCCAGGACAGTGACATGTGACATGAGGGGACATGCCCATGGATGGTGACATGTGGCCCAGGGGGACATGCCAGGACGGTGACATGTGGCGGGGGGGGGCACATCCATGCCAGGCTGGTGACATGTAGTAGCATAGGGGGGACACTTCCCAACCAGGACAGGGACATGTGGCCCAGGGGGACACTTCCATGCCAGGATGGTGACGTGTGGCCACGTCCATGCCAGGATGGTGACGTGTGGCCCAGGGGTACACATCCATGCCGGGATGGTCACATGTGGCATGGAGGGACACGTCCACGCCGTGAGGTGGCACGTGATCGAGGAGGACACATCCCCACCAGTGCCACCACCCCACCCCGTCCCCCACCACACCACCACGACACTGTCCCTCGCCTGCCACCATTTATTCACTGCTCCTCCCTCGGGTGGGGACGTCCACCGCGTGGGGTGTCCCCCGTTGTCCCCCGTGTCCCTCAGGCCACCTCCGGCAGCGGCTCCAGCAGCAGCCAGAGCCCGTCCTCGGTGCGGAGGATGAGCTCGGGCTTGCGGCGCGGTGGCCGCCCCGCGTCCAGCCGGATGGTGAAGCGTGCCACCGTCAACGCCGCCACCACCTTCAGCTCAGCCATGGCGAAGTTCTGCCCGATGCAGTTCCTGCCACCACGTCCCCCTCTGTCACCTCTGTAGGGGGGGGGGACGGGGACGGGGACGCGGACGCGGGGGACAGCAGACCCCACCCCCTAGCTGGGCTGGGTGGTGGAGCAGATGGTGGAACCTCCTCGAAACGTGGGGACGGCGTTGTCCTCCGTGACGCCCGAATGTCACAGCTTGGGGACAACCACCCCACCTTGAACCCAACCAGGCTGGGGGGTGACACGTGGGGTACACCGGTGTCCCCACCGTGGACTTACCTGGGACCGGCGGAGAAGGGGATGAAGGCCAACGGGGACCGTCCCTGGCTGTTCTCCAGGCTGAACCTCAGCGGGTTGTAGACCTGGGGTGACACAGACACCGTCGTGCCGTGGGGACATGGTTGTCCCTGCCCACGGTGACAAGCTGCTGTCCCACGGTCATGGCAGGGTGGGTGCCACCAGGGCCAAGTGGCTCTACCTGGGGCTCGGGCCAGACGTCTGGGTTGTGGTGGGTCCCGTAGATGCTCATCAGGCAGATGATCCCTGGTGGGATGGAAACGGCCACCTTAGGGACAGGGGACAAGGAGGGATGGTGACATCGGGGACACCCTGCACCCCGGGCGAGCCGTACCCTTGGGGATGACTCGTCCATCACGCAGGGCGATGTCCTCGGTGCAGCACCGGGACACGGCGGTGACAGGGGGATGCAGGCGGAGGCTCTCCTTGATGCACATGGTGGTGAAGGGCAGGCGGGACAGGTCCTCCCTGGGGGCGAGGGATGGTGGCACCGGTGTCCCCAAGCCGGCTGGCTGGGGGATGACACCGGGGACCTCTCACCATTCGATCTCCTCCACGTCCCTGCCCTTGAGGAGCTCGCGGACCTCCTGGCGGCACCGCTCCTGGTACTGGGGGTGGCGGGCCAGGTTGTAGAGCAGCCACGCCAAACCGCTGGCCGTCGTGTCGTGGCCTGCAGGGACAAGGGGTTAGCGAGGGGACATGCGAGTCCCCCGCTCCGATGGCACCTGGTGGCTTCCCCTTACCCTCGAACATGAAGGTGTCAGCCTCGGCCGAGATGTCTTCGTCCGACAGGGTGTTGCCGTCCTTGTCCTGCAAGGGCGAGCGCGGCAGCCGAGGGGCCCCCCAGGGCCACCAGTCTACGGCCAACCCTCTCCATGGCCACCACCATTCCCCTGTGGCCACCACCCTGTGGCCACCCTTTTCCATGGCCACCACCATCCCCTCGGCCACCACCACCTCCGTATGGCTACCACCCTACAGCCAACCCTCTCCATGGCCACCACCGTTCCCCTGTGGCCACCACGCTGTGGCCACCCTTTTCCATGGCCACCACCATCCCCTCGGCCACCATCATGTCCGTATGGCTACCACCCTACGGCCAACCCTCTCCATGGCCACCACCGTTCCCCTGTGGCCACCACCCTGTGGCCACCCTTTTCCATGGCCACCACCATCCCCTCGGCCACCACCACCTCCGTATGGCTACCACCCTACAGCCAACCCTCTCCATGGCCACCACCGTTCCCCTGTGGCCACCACGCTGTGGCCACCCTTTTCCATGGCCACCACCATCCCCTCGGCCACCATCATGTCCGTATGGCTACCACCCTACGGCCAACCCTCTCCATGGCCACCACCGTTCCCCTGTGGCCACCACCCTGTGGCCACCCTTTTCCATGGCCACCACCATCCCCTCGGCCACCATCATGTCCGTATGGCTACCACCCTACAGCCAACCCTCTCCATGGCCACCACCGTTCCCCTGTGGCCACCACCCTGTGGCCACCCTTTTCCATGGCCACCACCATCCCCTCAGCCACCACCACCTCCGTATGGCTACCACCCTACGGCCAACCCTCTCCATGGCCACCACTGTTCCCCTGTGGCCACCACCCTATGGCCAACCTTTTTGATGGCCACCACCATCCCCTCGGCCACCACCATCTCTGTATGGCTACCACCCTACGGCCAACCCTCTCCATGGCCACCACCATTCCCCTGTGGCCACCACCCTGTGGCCACCCTTTTCCATGGCCACCACCATCCCCTCAGCCACCACCACCTCCGTATGGCTACCACCCTACAGCCAACCCTCTCCATGGCCACCACCGTTCCCCTGTGGCCACCACCCTGTGGCCACCCTTTTCCATGGCCACCACCATCCCCTCAGCCACCACCACCTCCGTATGGCTACCACCCTACGGCCAACCCTCTCCATGGCCACCACCGTTCCCCTGTGGCCACCACCCTATGGCCAACCCTGCCCCCGGCCGCACCATCTCTCACCCCGGCACTACCTTAGTGAGCAGGAGAAGGTCAATGAAGTCCATGCTCCGTCCCTGGTGGCTCTCCAGCCAGGCCTGGCGGCCGAGGCGGTCGAGGGCCTGGCGCCGGCGTTGCACCACGGCGGCGGTGAAGCTGTGCACGGTGGCGCAGGCTTGGGCGAAGCGGCGCCCGTCGGCCGACAGGCGGTAGAGCCACGTCGGGTGATGGAGCAGCCGGTGATGGCGTCTCACCACCAAGGTGCTCAGCTCCAGGATGGCCTTGATGTACTCGCTGGGCTGCCTGCGGGGTGCCGGGGACCGCTGGCGGGGGGGACAGCCACCGCAGGCCACCGGGGATGGCCACCCCTCTGGCCACGGTGAGCTTCAGCGGGGACATGGGGTGGCAGCAGGACCCTGGCCCGTGAGGACATGTGGGGCCAGGCTGGGGTGACACCAGGGCGGGGACTCAGAGCCCTGGGGGAGGGGGACGGGACCCTGATGGGAGGGCAAAGCTGGGGGGGGGATGACACCCCAGGAGGGACGGAGTTGGGGTGGGGGGACCCGGGGGGGGGACACACACAGTGTTGGGATGGTGGGGACCGTGATGGGTGCAAAGCCCAGGGGGGACCCCAGTTGGGGACCAAACCAGGGCAGGGGGGGGGGGACCCCAGCAGGGGACAGAGCCGGGGTAAGGTGGGGAGTGGGGTGGGGGATGTCCCTTGCGGGGAGACCCCCCCCAGGAAGGGGGGACAGGGACGGTGCTGGGGACCCTGGCGGGTGACAGGGTGACACTCACTCCTGGCAGCGGCTCTCGTGGCTGAAGATGCATTTCTGGAGGGTGTCCAGGGTGAGGAGGCTGAGCTGCTCCAGCACCTCCAGCCCCACCGGGCCCCCCGCCGCCCGCGCCGCTGCCCGCCACTTGGCCTGCAGGCAGGGGGTGGGGGTCTGGGCGCGGGTTGGGGTCTGGGTGCAGGTCAGGGGGTTGGGGATCAGGGTCCGGGTGCAGGGCTGGGGCAGGGACTGGGATCCGGGTGCAGGAGGCGGGTGAAGGACAGGGGACTGGGTGCAGGATGGGATCTGGGTGCAGGTTGGGATTCGGGTGCAGGCAGCGGGTGCAGGATGGGATCTGGGTGCAGGTTGGGATCCGGGTGCAGGTCTGGGTGCAGGCAGCGGGTGCAGGACAGGATCTGGGTGCAAGCTGGGGTCTGGGTGCAGGTCTGGGTGCAGGCAGTGGGTGCAGGACAGGATCTGGGTGCAAGCTGGGGTCTGGGTGCAGGTCTGGGTGCAGGCAGCGGGTGCAGGACAGGGGTCTGGGTGAAGGTTGGGGTGCAGGCAGCGGGTGCAGGTTGGGGTCTGGGTGCAGGACGGGATCTGGGTGCAGGCTGGGGTCTGGGTGCAGGTCTGGGTGCAGGCAGCGGGTGCAGGACAGGGGTCTGGGTGAAGGTTGGGGTGCAGGCAACGGGTGCAGGTTAGGGTCTGGGTGCAGGCAGCGGGTGCAGGACAGGGGTCTGGGTGCAGGTTGGGGTCTGGGTGCAGGTTGGGGTGCAGGCAATGGGTGCAGGTCGGGGGTCTGGGTGCAGGCAGCAGGTGCAGGATAGGGGTCTGGGTGCAGGTTGGGGTCTGGGTGCAGGTCTGGGTGCAGGCAACGGGTGCAGGACAGGGGTCTGGGTGCAGGTTGGGGTCTGGGTGCAGGTCTGGGTGCAGGCAACGGGTGCAGGTTGGGGTCTGGGTGCAGGCAGCGGGTGCAGGACAGGGGTCTGGGTGCAGGTTGGGGTCTGGGTGCAGGTCTGGGTGCAGGCAGCGGGTGCAGGACGGGACCTGGGTGCAGGCAGCGGGTGCAGGACAGGGGTCTGGGTGCAGGACGGGGTCTGGGTGCAGGTTGGGATCTGGGTGCAGGTCTGGGTGCAGGCAATGGGTGCAGGTTGGGGTCCGGGTGCAGGCAGCGGGTGCAGGTTGGGGTCCGGGTGCAGGTCTGGGTGCAGGCAGCGGGTGCAGGTTGGGGTCTGGGTGCAGGCAGCGGGTGCAGGCCAGGGCTCCGGGTGCAGGCAGCAGGTGCAGGTTGGGGTCCAGCCGCAGGCAGCGGGCGCAGGCCAGGGCTCGGGGTGCAGGCGGCGGGTGCTCACATGCATGATGTGGGTGCTCTGGTTGAAGACGCCCACGTAGGACTTGAGGACGTCCCAGTGGAAGGCGGGTGTCAGTAGGCGCCGGTGCCGAGCCCACTTCTGCCCGCGGCTCAGCAGCAGCCCGTCCCCTGCGGGGAGACACCCAGCTCCATCCATGGGGCACCCATGGGTGCTGCCCACCCATCCCGCCGCCCCCAAGCACCCACTCACCCAGCCAGGGCTTGAGGAAGCCATAGAAGAGCTGGTCCTTGGGGGCGACGAAGGCTGCGGGAGGGGAGAGCGGGAGCTGGGGAGGGGTGCCACCAGGGTGGCATCAGGTCCCCTCAGGGGCTTCCAAGGAGGGTGGGGTCCCTAGGGAGAGGGGACCCCCCCCACCTGCACCCATAACCGCCACAGGATGGGGTTTTGGGTACAACCAGGCCACCCAGCTGGCCATGGTGACACCTTTGGGTGGCTCTGGGGACCCTTAAGGACAGGTTGGTGGCCACCGTGGCATGGGCATTTGGACACTCACTGGGCCAGCCATGGGTGACACCTCTGGGTGGCCCTGCGGACCCTCAGGGGCAGGTTGGTGGTCACTATGGGGTGGCATTTGGGCTGGCCGTGGGTCACACCTTTGGGTGGCCCTGGGGACCCTCAAGGATAGGTTGGTGGCCACCATGGCATGGGCATTTGGGCACTCACTGGGCCGGCCATGGGTGACACCTCTGGGTGGCCTTGGCGACCCTCAGGGGCAGGTTGGTGGTCACTATGGGGTGGCATTTGGGCTGGCCATGGGTCACACCTTTGGGTGGCCCTGGGGACCCTCAGGGGCAGGTTGGTGGTCACTATGGGGTGGCATTTGGGCTGGCCATGGGTCACACCTTTGGGTGGCCCTGGGGACCCTCAAGGATAGGTTGGTGGCCACCATGGCATGGGCATTTGGGCACTCACTGGGCCAGCCAAGGGTGACCTCTGGGTGGCTCTGGAGACCCTTGGGGTTGGGTTGGTGGCCACCACAGGATGGGTGCCTGGGCATGGCCGGGTCACCAGACCAGGCGCGGTGACACCTCTGGGTGACCCTGGGGGACCCTCAGGGGCGGGTTGTGACCCTCGTGTCCTACCTGAGGCCAGGAGGAGGGGGCGGAGGGTGTCGGGGTGGAAGAGGCGTAGGATGGGCGTCCATGGCGAGAGCCACCACAGGCAGCCACGCCGGTACCGTGCCACCAGCTCGTCCACCTGCCGCAGTCCCTCCTCCGTGCTCTTCCCCTGCGCCACGGGGCACCCCGGGGCTCAGTGACAGGCTTGGGGACACCCTTGTCCCCCAGGGTCATGGCCAGCCTTGGGGACATGCTTGTACCCAGCTCGTGGCCAGCCGTGGGGATGGTCTCAGCTTGGGTTCACAGATGGACTTGGGGGACACGCAGAGCTCATGTGCCACCACCCTGTCCCTGCCACCCCCCGAGGTGCCACCACCCTGTCCCTGCCACCCCCCCCAACTGCCACCACCCTGTCCCCACTGTCCCCCATCCTAGGTGCCACCACCCTGTCCCCACTGTCCCCCATCCTAGGTGCCACCACCCTGCCCCTGCCGCCCCCCCCAGCTGCCACCACCCTGTCCCCACTGTCCCCCATCCTAGGTGCCACCACCCTGTCCCTGCCACCCCCCCAGCTGCCACCACCCTGTCCCCACTGTCCCCCATCCTAGGTGCCACCACCCTGTCCCTGCCACCCCGCCCAACTGCCACCACCCTGTTCCCGCTGTCCCCCATCCTAGGTGCCACCACCCTGTCCCCACTGTCCCCCATTCTAGGTGCCACCACCCTATCCCTGCCGCCCCCCCCAGCTGCCACCACCCTGTCCCCACTGTCCCCCATCCTAGGTGCCACCACCCTGTCCCTGCCACCCCCCGAGGTGCCACCACCCTGTCCCTGCCACCCCCCCAGCTGCCACCACCCTGTCCCCACTGTCCCCCATCCTAGGTGCCACCACCCTGTCCCCACTGTCCCCCATCCTAGGTGCCACCACCCTGCCCCTGCCACCCCCCCAGCTGCCACCACCCTGTCCCCACTGTCCCCCATCCTAGGTGCCACCACCCTGTCACCCACTGTCCCCCATCCTAGGTGCCACCACCCTGTCCCTGCCACCCCCCCAGCTGCCACCACCCTGTTCCCGCTGTCCCCCATCCTATGTGCCACCACCCTGTCCCTGCCACCCCCCCAGCTGTCCCCCCCAGCTGCCACCACCCTGCCTCTGCTGTCCCCCCCCCCAGGTGCCTCTACCCTGTCCCTGCCACCCCCCAGGTGCCACCACCCTGTCTCCCCCGCTGTCCCCTCACCAAGCCGGTGTGACCTAGCAGCCAGCTGCGCCACGGCGGCCGGGGGAACTGGCGCAGTCGGTGGCAAGTGGCCCGGAAGCGGGTGACGGTGACAACGGCGTCCCAAAGCCATCCCAGCAGCAGGGCCAGGAGCAGGGTGCCGATGGCCACCGCAGCCAGGGGACCCAGAGCCCAGGCCACCACCATGGCACCCGCTCCCTGGGGACAGGGCAAAGGTCAGGCGGGGGGGTGGGCACAGCACTGCGTTGTCACGTGTGTCCCTGCAGCGGGGTGTCATCGTGCGCATCCTGGTGGCTTTGTCGTGATGTGTGTCCTGGTGGCATTGTCCCCTGACGTGTGTCCTGGTGACTTCATGCCCTGACATGTGTGTCCTGGTGGCATCGTCCCTCCCTACATGTCCCGGTGGCTTTGTCCCCGTCCCCCCCACATGTGTCCTGGTGGCATTGTCCCCTCATGTGTCCTGGTGGCACCGTCCCCCCATGCATGTGCTGGTGGCTTTGTCCCCATCCCCCCCCATATGTGTCCTGGTGGCATTGTCCCCTCATGTGTGTCCTGGTGGCACCGTCCCCCCATGCATGTGCTGGTGGCATCGTCCCCTGACGTGTCCCGGTGGCTTCATGCCCTGACATGTGTCCCGGTGGCTTTGTCCCCGTCCCCTCCATATGTGTCCTGGTGGCATTGTCCCCTCATGTGTGTCCTGGTGGCACCGTCCCCCCATGCATGTGCTGGTGGCATCGTCCCCTGACGTGTCCCGGTGGCTTCATGCCCTGACATGTGTCCCGGTGGCTTTGTCCCCGTCCCCTCCATATGTGTCCTGGTGGCATTGTCCCCTCATGTGTGTCCTGGTGGCACCGTCCCCCCATGCATGTGCTGGTGGCATCGTCCCCTGACGTGTCCCGGTGGCTTCATGCCCTGACATGTGTCCCGGTGGCTTTGTCCCCGTCCCCTCCATATGTGTCCTGGTGGCATTGTCCCCTCATGTGTGTCCTGGTGGCACCGTCCCCCCATGCATGTGCTGGTGGCATCGTCCCCTGACGTGTCCCGGTGGCTTCACGCCCTGACATGTGTCCTGGTGGCTTTGTCACCCCATGTGTGTCCTGGTGGCTTCATGCCCTGACGTGTGTCCCTGTGGCACATGCACACGCACACACATGCACACGCACACACGTGCACACACACATGCACACGCACCCTTTGCTTGCACACGCCCGCCAACGCACACACGTGTGCACACACCCAAGCTGTGCACACACCCCGTGCACCCCCCACGCACACGCACACCATGTGTACACACGCGTGCACACGCGCACGCAGGTATGTGTGCACATACGCCCCGTGCGCACCCCCCCACGCACACGCAGTGCGCACACACGTATGTGTGCGCACGCACCTCATGCACCACACGTATGTATACACCCCCGTGCACACGCAATGCACACACATGTATGTATGCACACACACGTGCACGTATGCACACACCCCCCATGCACACACACACACGTGTGTAAGCACACACACCCTGTGCACGCCCCCCATGCACACACATGCACATATGCACACCCCCCGTGCACACACTCACGTGTGTAAGCACACACCCCCTGTGCACACCCCCCACGCACACACGTGCACGTATGCACACACCCCTTGTGCACACACACACGTGTGTAAACGCACACACCTTGTGCACCCCCCCATGCACACATGTGCACGTATGCACACCCCCCATGCACACACACGTGTGTAAGCACACACCCCCTGCACACCCCCCACGCACACACGTGCACGTATGCACACACCCCTTGTGCACATACACGTGTAAGCACACACACCCTGCACACACCCCACGCACACACGTGCACGTATGCACACCCCCCGTGCACACACGTGTGTAAGCACACACCCCCTGTGCACGCACCCCCCCACACACGTGCACATATGACACACCCCCCGTGCACACACATGTGTGTAAGCACACACACCCTGTGCACACACGTGTGCACGTATGCACACACCCCTTGTGCACACACATGTGTGTAAGCACACACCCCCTGTGCACACCCCCCACGCACACACGTGCACGTATGCACACACCCCTTGTGCACATACACGTGTAAGCACACACACCCTGCACACACCCCACGCACACACGTGCACGTATGCACACCCCCTGTGCACACACGTGTGTAAGCACACACCCCCTGTGCACGCACCCCCCCACACACGTGCAGGTATGCACACCCCCCGTGCACACACACACACGTGTGTAAGCACACACCCCCTGTGCACACCCCCCACGCACACACGTGCATGTATGCACACCCCCCGTGCACACACACACACGTGTGTAAGCACACGCCCCCTGTGCACGCCCCCCCATGTATGCACACACCCCTTGTGCACACACACGTGTGTAAGCACCCCCTCCCGTGCACACCCCCCCCCCACGTATGCACCCCATACACAAGCACATGCACACACACGTGCACATAGGCACATCCCCCTGTACACACACATGGACGTATGCACACCCCCCCGTGCACACGCACACGCACGTATGCAGCCACACGCACACGTATGTGCACGCACACGGGTGCGTATGCACCCCATGCACAAGCACACGCGCACACACGTGCACGCATGTACACGCTTCTTGTGCGCACACACCCCATGCACGCGCGCGCGCACACACACACACGCATGTAGCCCCTTCCGAGGCGCCCCCCCGCCACGCGTGTGCACGCCACCACACGCGCGCACACACACACAGAGGCACACAAATACTGCAGAGCCAGAAGCGCCCACGCAACACACACGTGTGCCACCCTGACACACCCCACCGTGCCCGTGTGTCGTGTCCGTCCCCCCCGTGTCCCGTCCCCCCCCCCGCCCCGCCCCGCCACCATCCCCCGCCCCCGGGGCCAAAGTCCGGCGAGGCCACGACACGGGACGCGGCGAGCGGGGGCCGTATCCTGCACCATGCTCCCGTGGCTCCTTGGGGTGCTGAGCGTCTGCGCCCGGCCCGGCACAGGTAAGCACATGCCACGCCACGCCACGCCACGCCGCAACACCCCACGCCACGCCGCAACACCCCACGCCACGCCGCAACACGCCGCAACACGCCGCAACGTGCTAGAACGCGCCACGACACGCTACAACACCCCACAACACCCCACAACACCCCACAGCACCCCGCGACGTGCCACAACACGCCACGCCACGCCACAACACGCCACGCCACGCCACGCCACCCCACAGCACGCCGCGACACCCCACGACACCCCATGACACGTCACAGCATGCCACGATACATCACAACGCACCCCGGCGTGCGGCCACCTGCTACGACATGCCCCAACACGCCACCACACGCGTGTGGCAACCCCGGGGCCTTCCCCGAGCCCCTTTTCAGCCCAAAATGGCTCCGGTTGCATTTTTTTCCCTAATTAGGGCGATTCTAGCCCAAATTTGTGCCCACATGGGTGGTGCCGGGGGGGGTGGGTGGTGTCAGCGGGGGCGGGGGAGGGGCTGCACCCAGTTTTGGGCACGTTCCGCTTCAGTCGGGCTTCGGGTGCTCGCGACGGGTGCAGTCGCCCTGGTTTGGGGTGCTTTTTGCCCTTTTTTGGGGGGTACTTTTGCCTTTTTGGGGGTGTTTTCGCCCTGTTTTGGGTGCAGTCACCCGGTTCCGGGTGCCGTTGCTATTTTTTGGGAGGGCGCTTCCGCCTTTTTTGGGGTGCTTGCACCCTGTTCCGGGTGGTTTTGCCCTGGTTTGGGTGGGTTTTCCCTGTTTTGGGTGCATTTGCCCTTTTCTGGGTGCTCTCACCCTGTTTGGGGGTGCTTTCACCCTGGTCTGGGTGCTTTTGTCCTGCTTTGGGGTGTTTTCGCCCTGTTTTGGGCGCGTTCACTCCGTTTTGGGTACATTCACCCTTTTCCGGGGTGTTTGCGCCCTCTTCTGGGTGCTTTCACCCTGTTATGGGTGCATTCACCCTGGTTTGGGTGCTTTCACCCAGTTTTAGGTGCTTTCACCCTGTTCTGGGTGCATTCGCCCTGGTTTGGGTGCTTTCACCCTGGTTTGGGTGCTTTCACCCAGTTTTAGGTGCATTTACCCTTTTCCTGGGTGCTTGCGCCCTCCTCTGGGTGCATTTGCAGCGCTATGGGTGCTTTCACTCTGTTTTGGGTGCATTTGCTCTGGTTTTGGGTGCGTTTGCCCTTTTCTGGGTGCAGTCACCCTGCTCTGGGTGCATTTGCTGTGCAGTGGGTGCTTTCATCCTGTTTTGGGTGCAGCCGTCCTTTTCTGGGTGCATTCGCCCTGGTTTGGGTGCTTTCCCCTTGCCTGGGGTGCATTCACCCTGGTTTGGGTGCATTCGCCCTGTTTTGGGTGCATTCACCCTTTTCCTGGGTGCTTGCGCCCTCCTCTGGGTCCTTTCATGTTGCTCTGGGTGCATTCACCCAGTTTTAGGTGCTTTCACCCTGTTTTGGGTGCATTTGCTCTGGTTTGGGGTGCATTTGCCCTTTTCTGGGTGCATTTGCTCTGCTATGGGTGCTTTCATCTTGTTTTGGGTGCATTCTCCCTGTTTTGGGTGCTTTCATCCTGTTTTGGGTGCATTCTCCCTGTTTTGGGTGCTTTCATCCTGTTTTGGGTGCATTCTCCCTGTTTTGGGTGCTTTCATCCTGTTTTGGGTGCCTTCGCCCTGTTTTGGGTGCCTTTCCCCTCGCTTTGGTGCAGTCACCCTGTTTTGGGTGCACACTCACCCACCCTGGGGAGACTCTCGCCATCCCTGCACCCACGGGCACCCCCGACCCCACGGGTGCCCCTCGGTCCCCTCCCACGTCTCCGTCCCCTCCCCAGGTCTCCCACCGCGCCACATGGACTCGGTCGTTCAGATCGTGGAAGCCCTTGAATCGACTGACCACGACTTCACCGGCACTGTGCCGGAGCTGGCGCGGGCGCTGGGTGGCTGCAGCACCCCGGGGTGCCGCGCGGTGCTGGGAGAGCCACCCGATGTCCCACCAGCCCCACGAACGCTCAGCCGTGAGCAGTGGCTGCTCTTCACCCAACTCCTCCACCAGGACGCCACGGCACCCGAGCGCGGCGTGGTGCTGGCACCCGACGGCTCCGCCATTGCCCTTGGCCCCCTCCTCGCCGGCATCGAGGTTGGCCTCAAGCGGGCGGCGGGGTGGCCCTTCCCCACCGTCGAGCCACCCATCGACGCGCTCTACGCCGTCACCATCACCGAGGTTTTGGGGACATCCTTCCTCTTGGCTCGTGACGGTGATGGCAACCGAACCACACTCGGACCTGACGGCTGTTGGGATGACGTGGATGACCCCCAAAACTACACCCTGCTGGGACCCCCCTCGCCCATCCCTGATGCCGTTGCCAACGGGGCGATGGATGGGGTGCTGTTGGGTGCCCACCTGGCCCAAGCACCCGTTCCGCTCGCCGACCTTCTCCGGGGCTACTACGGGACGGGCAACGGCACGGAGAAGGAGCGACCACCCAGCAGTTACCGGCGACGAGATTTCGGGGTGCTGACGGGGCCGGGGAAGCTGGAGGAGGAGGTGGCGGCGATGCTGAGGGTGCTGCGGGTGCTGCCACCCACCCAGGAGCTCTTGGAGGACGTGGGGCCGGAGGAGGTGGTGGCCATCGCTCGTCAAGCGGCGCAGGACTTCACGGAGGTCTACGTGGGTAGGGAGGTGGCACCGAGTCGCGATATCACATCTGCCCCCCCCCCCCCAAAAAAAACCTGGGTGGGAGGATGGGTGGAGAGCTGCACCCTGGGTGGGGCTGGGGGTCCCCAGTGTCACCCCAGTGTTGGTGGCACTCTGAGAGCTGACTGGTGACATGCGGCCTGGCATGGTCAGACACCACCATGTCCCCTGGATGGACACCCGCAGGTCCCCTGGATGGACACCACTGTGTCCCCAGGGGGTGGTCCCTTGATGGACACCACCGTGTCCCCTGGATGGACATTGATGTGTCCCCATGATGGACACCCACAGGTCCCTTGGATGGACACCAGTGTGTCCCCTGGATGGACATCGGTGTGTCCCCATGACGGACACCACCATGTCCCCTGGATGGATACCCACAGGTCTCCTGGCTGGACATCGGTGTGTCTCCTGGATGGACACCACTGTGTCCCCTGGATGGACACTGGTGTGTCCCCAGATGGTGGTCCCTGGATGGACACCACCATGTCCCCTGGATAATGGGTCCCTGGACACTGCTTCGTCCCCTGGATGGACACCGATGTGTCCCCTGGATGGCCACCACCATGTCCTCTGGATGGACACCGGTGTGTCCGCCCGACGCTGGACACAGCCATGTCCCCAGCCAAGGGACACCCTGAGCAGATGCTCCACGTCCCCTAGATGAGGGGACCCCAGGAGGACACTACCATGTCCCAGGCCAAGGGGTTCCTCAGCTGGGCAGATGCTCCGTGTCCCCAAGACCCCAGGGGGACGCTGCCACGTCCCCACCTGCCCGTGGGACCAGGCAAGTCCCCTTCTTCCACCGCCTGCCTTCCCTCGCAGAGTGCCCGGCCATCGTGCCCCGGTGCATGTGGGGTGCCCGTCCCTACCGGGGCACCCCCAAACCGTTGACCCTCCCCTTGGGCTCTGTCTACGTCCACCACACCTTCATACCCAGCGCCCCGTGCCGCACCTTCACCGCCTGCGCCCGGGACATGCGCGCCATGCAACGCTTTCACCAGGACACCCGCGGTTGGGATGACATCGGCTACAGGTGAGACTCTGTCACCGTCACCCCACCGCAGTCCCCGTCACCCATCTCCGGGCAGCTCGGGTTGACCCATGGGTGCTTGCAGCTTCGTGGTGGGGTCGGATGGGTACCTGTACCAAGGCCGAGGCTGGCACTGGGTTGGTGCCCACACCAAAGGCTACAACAGCAAAGGCTACGGCGTGAGCTACATTGGAGACTTCTCGGCCACCTTGCCGGACCCCGATGCCATCGCCCTGGTGCGGGACAGGCTCCTGCCCTGCGCCGTGCGGACCGGCCGGCTTCACCGCAACTACACCCTACGTGGCCACCGCCAGATGGGTCACACCGACTGCCCCGGCAACTCCCTCTTCCATGAGATTGAGACCTGGCACGGCTTCGAGGTGAGCACCAAGCTCTGTGGCATCTCCAGGGGTTGGGAGGTGCCCGGTCGGGGTGTCTGGTCTGGTCTGGCATGGCCAGGAGGACGGGGGTTTGGTGGGGGTGGATGTGGGAGGTGATGTTGGGACTGACCGTGGTTTCTTCCCTCCTCTGCAGTGAGGATCGGCTCTGTGGGTCCCGGTCTGGATGGGTGCCGGCAAGGTTGGTTCATGGTCTAGATGGATGCTGGCCCAACGGGTGATGGTCTGGATGGACCCTGGTCCAACAGGTGGTGGCCCAATGGATGCCAGCCTGGATGGACCCTGGTCCGGATGGACACCGGCCTGGGTGGACCCTGGTTGAGATGGATCCTGGTCGGACGGGTGCCAGCCCAGGTGGACCCTGGTCCAGACAGACCCTGAGCCAACGGATGCCGTCACGGATCGGCCCTGGTCCAGGTGGACGCCAGCCCAATGGATGCCAGCACAGATGGACCGCGGTCCAGGTGGACGCCGGTCCGACGGATGCCAACCCTGATGGACACTGGCCCGGAAGGACCCCGGCCTTGAAGGCTACCAGCCTGGACAGATCCTGGCCCAGGTGGGCATCAGCCGGGATGGCTCCTGGCCCGGCCCCACTGGCCCAGCAGACCAGCCCCGTAGCCACAATAAAGTCAGTGCCAGGACATCGGCTTCGGGTGGTCCCTGGAGAGTGAGGGGGAAACTGAGGCACGGGGTAGGGGTTGGCCATGGGGTCATAGGAGAGGACTCAAATGAGGGACCCAGGTGCCTGGGACCTGCTGTGGCACACGCGTGTGTGTGCACGCACACGCATGTCCTGCGCCCAAGCAGCACTGTCCCCCCTTAACCCACCTTGAAAACCCCACATGACCCCCAAGGAGACCCCCACCTCCATACCCCCCCCCCAAGATGCCCCCCCCCCCGCCCCCCCAAGATGGGCATCCAGCCCCCAGAGGTGCCCATGCCGCACCCCACACCGTAGCGCCCAGGTGCTGCCATCTCCAGCACCCGTTCACTCTGAAACCTAATGATGGCGTTTCAGCCGGATGCACGCAACCGGCCACCAGGGTACCCAGACCCCCCCCCCCCCCGCCGTGGGGTGGCCCGGCATAGCTCACCCTTCTCGGCACGTCCCGAACCGTGGCCGAACGTGAGCCCGGCCGAGCTGGGAGCGTAGATAACATCATCGGGGCAGAGGCGGAGGTGAGGGTGTGACTGAAACTCCTGCCTGGTCACATGGGGAAGCCACGACAGGAACCGGGACGGCCGAGTTCGGGTGCCGGAGCAGGCAGAGAAGAGCCGAGGTACCACGGGGACGGCGGGGGGGTGCACGGGGGGTGGGTGGGTGGGGGTGGCACCCCCCCCGGGGTGATGCTCCAGCCTTGGGGGTGCACAGGGGATGCGGGGGTGCTGGGGCGGGGTGAGGCAGCACCCTGAGGAGCAAGGGGTGCTGCAGGGGAGGGTATGGGTGATGGGGTGCTGTAGGGTGCTGCAAGTTGGGGTGGGGACCCCAAAAACACTGGTGCACAACCCCCGCCCCAGGGTTTGGGCACCCTCTGCAGCTCAGCTCTAGGGTGCTGGCACCCCTAAATTGGCGGGCGCCAAAGCCACGGGTGCCCACAGCTCACTTCCACCCTGGGGCCACACCGGGGGGGTGCCACAGCAAGGAGGTCCTGGGGTGCAACCGGCCCCGTCCACCCCCACCCTGGCCTGCACCCATGTGTGCACCCGGGGGTGCTGGCAGGGTCCCCAGGGCCCGGGCTCGGCGTGGGGTGCAGGTGCCGGGAGGAAATGCTGTGGCGGCGTGAGGGGAAACGCGGCCGTGACGGCGACGGAAGCATCTCCGGCACCCGCCTGCGCTCGGGGCCAAGGTGGTGGCGGGCCACCTGCCTGGGTGTCACTGTGTCCCTGGTGTCACCGCACCCTGGTGTCACCGAATCCTGATGCTGCCGTGCCCTCGGTGCCACCGCGCCCTGGTAGGGATGGGTGCTGCAGGGGGCAGGGGCTGGCGTGGGCACCCACAAGATGGGGGACCCCTTCCGTGGGCAGGGGCACCCCAGGGATGTGGGCACCCACAAGATGGGGACCCCTCATGGGCAGGGCCACCCCGGGTACACGGGCACCCACTGGGTGGGGGACCCCTCCGTGGGCAGGGGCACCCCCACGGATGTGGGCACCCAGAATTTGGGGACCCCTCGGTGGGCAGGGGCACCCCAGGGACATGGGCACCCACTGGGTGGGGGACCCCCTCCGTGGGCAGGGGCACCCGAGGGTCGTGGGCACCCACAAGGTGGGGACCCCTCGGTGGGCAGGGGCACCCCCACGGATGTGGGCACCCAGAATCTGGGGACCCCTCGGTGGGCAGGGGCACCCCAGGGACATGGGCACCCACTGGGTGGGGGACCACCTCCGTGGGCAGGGGCACCCGAGGGTTGTGGGCACCCACAAGGTGGGGACCCCTCCGTGGGCAGGGGCACCCCCACGGATGTGGGCACCCAGAATTTGGGGACCCCTCGGTGGGCAGAGGCACCCCAGGGACGTGGGCACCCACAATTTGGGGACCCCTCGGTGGGCAGGGGCACCCCAGGGACATGGGCACCCACTGGGTGGGGGACCACCTCCGTGGGCAGGGGCACCCGAGGGTTGTGGGCACCCACAAGGTGGGGGCCCCTCCGTGGGCAGGGGCACCCCCACGGATGTGGGCACCCACAATTTGGGGACCCCTCATGGGCAGGGGCACCCCAGGGACATGGGCACCTACTGGGTGGGGGACCCCCTCCATGGGCAGGGGCACCCGAGGGTTGTGGGCACCCATAAGATGGGGGCCCTTCAGTGAGCAGGGGCACCCCCACGGATGTGGGCACCCATAATTTGGGGACCCCTCGGTGGGCAGGGGCACCCCAGGGACATGGGCACCCACTGGGTGGGGGACCCCCTCCATGGGCAGGGGCACCCAAGGGTCATGGGTGCCCACAAGGTGGGGACCCCTCGGCAGGCAGGGGTACCCCAGGGATGTGGGCACCCACAAGATGGGGACCCCTCATGGGCAGGGCTACCCCGGGGCATGGGCACCCACTGGGTGGGGGACCCCCTCCGTGGGCAGGGGCACCCCAGGGACGTGGGCACCCACAAGATGGGGACCCCTCGGTGGGCAGAGACCCCCCCAATGTGGGTGCCCAGATAAGGGTGGCCAGATAAGGGTGCCCTGGATGAGAGGACCCAAATAGGGGTGCCTGGATGAGGGTGCTCTGGAGAAGGGCACCCAGGTAGGGGTGCCCAGAGAGGGGCACCCAGATAAGGGTGCGCAAATGGGGTCATAACATACAGGTACCCCAATAAGGGTCCCTGGATTGGGGTGCCTGGATGGGAGCACCCAGATAAGGGTGCCTGGATAGGGGTGCTTGGGTGGGGGTGTCCAGATAGAGACCCCCCAGATAAGGGCACCCACACAGGGTGCCTGGATGGGGGTGCACTGGGTGAGAGCACCCAAATAGGGGGTTGCCTGGATAGGGTGCCCATATCGGGTGCCTGTACATGGGTGCCTGGATAGGGGCACCCATAAAGGGGGACTCAATTAGAGGTGCCTGGATAGGGGTGCCTGGGTGGGGGTGCTCCAATAGGGATACTAGGACAGGGCACCCAAATAGGGGTGCCCGGGTGGGGATGCCAGATTGGGGGCGCCCAGAGAAGGGCGCCCTTCCCACCGCCACCCACCCAGCTCCCCATGCCGGCTCGTGGACGCCCCGTGGCTACCGTGGCTCTCCCCATCCCACAGATGGAGGTGGAGAAACCCCCGCTGGGACCCGAGCCGCCAACTCTACTGAAGACCTACAAATGGCGAACGGCAGCACCCATGGGTGACCGAGAAGCCGAGCGGGGCACAGGGTCCCCGGGCAGCCGGCGTTGGACCCGGTTGCAGGGCTGGAAACGTTCCTACAGCCAACCCGAGTCCGATGGCCCCGATGATGGGACCGGAAAGGGCAGCTCCAGCTTGGGGGCACCCAAGGCCAGCACCCGCCGGTCCCTCTTCCAACGGGCTTTTTCAGCCCCCTCCAAGGGGACCAAGGAGACACGGGGACCCGAGGGTGGCAAGGCCACCCTGCAGAAGTACCTGCGCTCCATGTCCAAGAGGAAGGGTCACGTGGAGAACGGCGCCAGGGCTGAGCAGGTGCTCCATGATGCTGTTCCAGGTATGGGGGTGCTGGGGAGGGGTGGGGGTCGGGGTGCTGGGTGCTGGTGGTGGGTGCTGGTGATGGGCCGGGGGGGGGGGAGTGTGGTTGGGGGTGATGGGCGATGGGTTGGGGGATGATGGGTGGTGCGCGGTGGTTGGTGACGGGTTGGGGAGCGGTGGGTGATGACGACAGGTGATGGGTTAGGGGCGATGGGTGGTGGATGATGACGACAGGTGATGGGTTAGAGGCGATGGGTGGTGGGTGATGACGACAGGTGATGGGTTAGGGGCGATGGGTGGTGGGTGATGACGACAGGTGATGGGTTAGGGGCAATGGGTGGTGGGTGATGATGACAGGTGATGGGTTAGGGGCGATGGGTGGTGGGTGATGACGACAGGTGATGGGTTAGGGGCGATGGGTGGCGGGTGGTGACGATAGGTGATGGGCTGGGAGTGATGGGCAGGGGGTGATAATGATGGGTGATGGGTTGGGGGGTGATGGGTGGTGGGTGATGACGATGGGTGATGAGTTGGGGGTGATGGATGATGGGTTGGGGGCTGACGGGTGGTGGGCAATGGAAATGGGTGATGATCCGGGGTGCAATGGGTGATGGGCGGTGGGTTGGGGGCAGCGGGTAGCGGGTGGTGGTGATGGGTGATGG
Source organism: Aptenodytes patagonicus (assembly GCF_965638725.1). Lineage (NCBI taxonomy): Eukaryota > Metazoa > Chordata > Aves > Sphenisciformes > Spheniscidae > Aptenodytes > Aptenodytes patagonicus. The sequence continues at coordinate 205,254 of NC_134978.1, read as the reverse complement.
TGACCGCTGGGGTCTGGGAGGCGGTGGGCGATGGGTGGGTGATGGTGAGGGACATAGCGGGGTGCAGGATGCGGCCAGGCTTTGCTGGTGTTGGGGAGCTCCTGCCTGCAGGCGCCCTCCAGGGTTGGGGGAGCACCCATGGGTGCAGGATGCCTGGGTCCCACCTGGCCCCAGGGCCCGCTCCCAGCCACACGTGGCCCTGCTCCCCGTGTGTGCCCGGCACGGGGCTCGGTGGCGGCACGTGGAGCCGTGCCAGCCCCTGCGGCACCCGGATCTGGCAAAACCGGCTCGGCTCTGGCAGGGCCACCCACGGTGCAGGCAGGGCCCTGGTGCTGGGCAGCCACCCGGGGTTTGTCCCCACCACGGCATGGCCACGGCCAAGCGTGGCTTGGCATTGCCGCGCTGATAGCGGCACAGCCGTGTGTCCCCCACCATTGCCACCCCAACTGTGGCACGGCTGTGGCCGTATTTCCCCTGGCATCGCCGCGCTCATGGCGGCACCTCCATGGCGGCGGCGTTTGACCCCAGCCGGCAGCTAAGCCCGGCACAGCCGCTCGCTCACTGCACCCCGGTGGGATGGGGGAGAGAATCGGGGGGGTAAAAGTGAGAAAACTCCCGGGTTGGGATAAAGGCAGTTTAACGGGGAAAGCAAAAGCCGCACGCGCAGGCAAAGCAAGCCAAGGAATTCCTTCGCTCCTTCCCATGGGCGGGCAGGTGTTCAGCCATCTCCAGGACAGCAGGGCTCCATCACGCCTCACGGTGCCTTGGGAAGACAAACGCCATCGCTCCGAACGTCCCCCCCTCTTCCTCCTTCTTCCCCCAGCGTTATACGCTGAGCACGACGTCATACGGTGTGGGACATCCCTCGGGTCAGCTGGGGTCAGCTGTCCCGGCCGTGTCCCCTCCCAACTCCTTGCGCCCCCCCAGCCTGCTCGCGGGTGGGGTGGGGTTGAGGAGCAGAAAAGGCCTTGACTTAGTGTCAGCCCTGCTCAGCAGTGACGAAAACACCCCTGTGTTATCAACGCTCTTTCCAGCACAAATCCAAACCGTAGCCCCGTGCCAGCTGCTGGGAAGGAAATTAACCCTACCCCGGCCAAACCCAGCACATTCTCCACCCTTTATTCCACACCCTTTACGTCATGCTCAGGTCCCACACCCTCATTAACCACCCCCTCCCCCTCCCCATCCTTTGAGACCATACGCAGACATCGTTCCCTTAGCCCATGTCTGTGGACTGTGAAATGTCCGTAAAATGTCCACGAATGCCCACAAAACGTCCCGTGAGCTCATTTAGTCCGCGGCTTTGGGCTCCGGCCGTTACGGTGGTCACTCAGGGCAGGAGAGGTGGTGCGTTGCGTGGGGTTACAGGGCCCCAAAGCCAGCTCAGGCCGGGTCGCTGCTGCTTGTCAGGCTTCTCCTCCGCCGGTTCGGGTGGTTCCCGCCATAGCAATTCCCAAATCGGATTTGCAACTCGGATCCCGGGTTACAACAATTTAAAGGTACTTCCATCGCAATCTCCGCCCCCTCGTCCCTTTGGGCTGGACCGTCAGGTTTAACATCGCAATGAACTCCTCCCCTTGCCCCTGCTCCGGCTTGGGCTTATCCGCAGGCTGCAGTCCCTTAGGGGCGGACCTGCTCCAAGCGGAGCCTTATCTGTGAGCCGCAGTCTCTCCGGGGGTGAACCTGCTGCGGCGTAGACTTAGCCACAGCCACAGTCGCTTTGAGGTGCACCTGCCCCAGCGTGGCCTTCTCCATGGGCCGCAATGCCTTCAGAGATCATAGAATCATAGAATCATTGAGGTTGGAAGAGACCTCTAAGATCATCGAGTCCAACTGTCGACCCAACACCCCCATGCCCACTAAACCATGTCCCCGAGCGCCTCATCTACTCGTCTTTTAAATACCTCCAGGGATGGGGACTCCACCCCTTCCCTGGGCAGCCTCTTCCAAAGCTTGACAAGCCTTTCGGTGAAGACACTTTTCCCAATATGCCACGTAAACCTCCCCTGGCACAACTTGAGGCCGTTTCCTCTCGTCCTATCGCTTATTACTTGGGAGAAGAGACCGACCCCCCCTCGCTACAACCTCCTTTCAGGTGGTTGTAGAGAGCGATGAGGTCTCCCCTCAGCCTCCTCTTCTCCAGGCTAAACAGCCCCAGTTCCCTCAGCCGCTCCTCATCAGACTTGTTCTCCAGACCCCTCACCAGCCTCGTTGCCCTTCTCTGGACACGCTCCAGCACCTCGACGTCCTTCTTGTAGCGAGGGGCCCAAAACTGAACACAGTATTCGAGGTGCGGCCTCACCAGGGCCGAGTACAGGGGCACAATCACTTCCCTACTCCTGCTGGCCACACTCTTTCTGATACAGGCCAGGATGCCATTGGCCTTCTTGGCCGCCTGGGCACACTGCCGGCTCATGTTCAGCCGGCTGTCGACCAGCACCCCCAGGTCCTTTTCCGCCAGGCAGCTTTCCAGCCACTCTTCCCCAAGCCTGTAGCGCTGCTTGGGGTTGTTATGGCCAAAGTGCAGGACCCGGCACTTGGCCTCGTTGAACCTCATACAGTTGGCCTGGGCCCATCGATCCAGCCTGTCCAGGTCCCTCTGCAGAGCCTTCCTACCCTCGAGCAGATCAACGCTCCCGCCCAACTTGGTGTCGTCTGCAAACTGACTGAGGGTGCACTCGATCCCCTCATCCAGATCATCGATAAAGATATTGAACAAGACCGGCCCCAAAACTGAGCCCTGGGGAACACCGCTCGTGACCAGCCGCCAACTGGATGTAACTCCATTCACCACAACTCTCTGGGCCCGGCCGTCCAGCCAGTTTTTTACCCAGCACAGAGTCCACCTGTCTAAGCCGTGAGCCGCCAGCTTCTCGAGGAGAACGCTGTGGGAGACGCTGTCCAAGATACCTGCTCCAGCGTGGCCTTACCCGCAGCCGCAGTCCCTTCGGGAGTGAACCTGCTCCAGCGTGGCCTTCCCCACGGCTGCAGTCCCTCCAGGGGCGTACCTGCTCCGTCATGGGCTTATCCACGGCCACACGCTTTAAGATGCTCCAGCATGACCTCATGCACGGCCCCTGACGTTTCGAGGCGCGCCTTCTCCAGCGTGGACTTACCCTTGGGCCACAATCCCTTCAGAGGCGTACCTGCTGCGGCACAGCCATAACCACGGCCACAGACGCTTCGAGAACCTACCTGCTCTGGCGTGGACTTACCCACGGCCACAGACGCTTCGGGGTGTCCTGCACCCGCGTGGATTCATCCACGGGTCGCGGTCCCTACGACTCGAGTTCACGCCGGAGTTCCAGCCCGTCCGGTGCAGCAGCACAGAAACAGCGGCGATGTCCCGGCCGTCTGCCAGCCCAGGCGCGTGGCCATTGCTGGTATCGAAACGTTCCCGGGTTCAGCAGAGCGAGATGATCGGCAGGACAGCGGGCAGCGAACGCAAAAGGCAGCCACGAACGAGCACGGGACGCTGATACCCAGCGGGGCGAGCAAGCCCCACGGCAAGCGCGGGAGCCTGCCGATTAATAGCTGAACAGCAACAACAGCTGTAAATTCCATCTAGCACATGCCGATCAAACCCGTCGTTATCTCGAACCCTTCGAGCCCCGCGTTGGGTTTATGTAGGGGTGGGGAATGTGCTGGGTTTGGCCGGGGTAGGGTTAATTTCCTTCCCAGCAGCTGGCACGGGGCTACGGTTTGGATTTGTGCTGGAAAGAGCGTTGATAACACAGGGGTGTTTTCGTCACTGCTGAGCAGGGCTGACACTAAGTCAAGGCCTTTTCTGCTCCTCAACCCCACCCCACCCGCGAGCAGGCTGGGGGGGGGCGCAAGGAGTTGGGAGGGGACACGGCCGGGACAGCTGACCCCAGCTGACCCGAGGGATGTCCCACACCGTATGGCGTCGTGCTCAGCGTATAACGCTGGGGGAAGAAGGAGGAAGAGGGGGGGACGTTCGGAGCGATGGCGTTTGTCTTCCCAAGGCACCGTGAGGCGTGATGGAGCCCTGCTGTCCTGGAGATGGCTGAACACCTGCCCGCCCATGGGAAGGAGCGAAGGAATTCCTTGGCTTGCTTTGCCTGCGCGTGCGGCTTTTGCTTTCCCCGTTAAACTGCCTTTATCCCAACCCGGGAGTTTTCTCCCTTTTACCCCCCCGATTCTCTCCCCTGTCCCACCGGGGGGGAGCGAGCGAGCGGCTGTGCCGGGCTTAGTTGCCAGCTGGGGTCAAACCCCGACATATGGCCATATGTCCCCTGGCACCAGCACACCCGTGGTGGCATGGCCACGGCCGTATGTCCCCTGGCACCATCACCCCAACCGTACCGTGGCCGTGGCCCCGTGTGCCCTGGTATTGTCACACCTATAGCGGCATGGCCACAGCCACATGTCCCCCGGCACTGCCACGCTGCCCATGGGTGACGGGGGCATGGGGAGCACCCAATCTCCCCCCGACACCCTGCTCTGCACCCCCAGCGGGCACCCATGGGACGTCATCGATCCCGCTGGCTCCGGCACCCGATGCCCTGGTGTGGGATGTCTCCAACTTCTCGTTGGTGGACGGACATCTGGTCCTCATGGGCAGGGACGAGGAGGTGAGGACATGGGGACGAGAGTCCCCTGGGCACCCAGGGGCTTGTGCCGGAGTCCCTTGGGTGACGGGGTGCACAGATGGGTGCTGGGGACGGTGGTGGCTGACCCCTCTGCGCCACCAGGCTTCCTGCAGGAGCAGGAACCGGACGGGGAGCTCCATCTCCGAGAGCACCAACCTGCACCCGGCGGGCAGCAGGAGGGACCCTGGTGAGTGAGCTCGCCCTGCGCCGGCACGCGACAATGCCACGGGGTGTTGGCACGTGCTGGTGTGAGCCGTGGGCATGCAGGTCCGGTGCAGCTCCTGTGCATGGAGCCCCTTGGGCTGTGCCCCGTGGCTTGCCACCGTGCCATGCACCGTACGGCCATGCGCCGTGCGCCGCCGCGCCGTGCATTGTGGCCAGGCACTGTGCACCATGACACGCGCCACGCACCGTGCGCTGTGCCGTGCATTGTGGCCATGCCCTATGCCATGCACCGTGCACTGTGCACCACGCAGCTTGTACCATGCCTTGCACCGTGGCCGTGCCCTGTGCCGTGCATCGTACCATGCACCGTGTCGTCATGCGCCGTGCACCGTGCCGTGCACCATGGCCATGCCCTGCGCCACGCGCCGTATGACCGTGCACCGTGCACTGCGCACTGTGCCGTGCGTCACGGCCATGCCCTGTGCCATGCACCATGCGGCCACGCACCGTGCACTGAGCGCTGTGCTGTGCACCACGGCCGTGCCCCGTGCCAGGCACCGTGCACTGTGCACCACGGTACGCACCATGCCGTGCACTGTGCACCATGCCCCATGCCGTGCATCATGGCCGTGCCCTGTGCCGTGCATCGTGCCATGCGCCGTGCGGCCATGCACCGTGCCCCACGCCCCACATCTTGCATCATGGCCATGCCCCGTGCCCCGTGCCGTGCTCCACGGTCATGCCCCATGCCATGCCCTGTGCCGTGCACTGTACCGCACCCCATGCCGTGCCCCACGTTGCGCGCATGCCGTGCCAGATGCAAGACTTTGTGCCGTGCCCATGTTGCACACCGTGCCACGCAGCGAGCCGTGCCCCGTGCTGTGCCCCGTGTCGTCCACCCTGCTAAGCCTCGTGTCATACCATGTCGTGTCCTGTGCCGTGCCCCATGCCGTGCCCCATGCCGTGCCCCGTGCCGTGCCCCATGCTGTGCACCATTTGCGCACCGTGCCGTGCAGCATGCCGTGCCCCGTGCCATGCACCACACGATGTACCACGCCATGCCCTGTGCTGTGCACCATGCTGTGCACCATGCCCCACGCCCCACGCCATGCCCTGTGCCATGCACCGTGCCGTGCACCATGCACTGCGCACCACACCATGCCTCGTGCCATGCCCCGTGCCGTGCAGCACACCATGCCATGCCCTGTGCCGTGCATCACGCCGCCGTGCCCCATGCCCCACGCCATGCCCTGTGCCATGCCCCACGCGCCACGCCACGCACCATGCACTATGCCATGCCCTGTGCCGCGCACCCCGCCGTGCCCCATGCCCCGTGCCCCACACCGAGCCGGGTGCGTGGGGGAAGCGCTGGGTGCAAGGCTGCCTTGTACCATTACCGCTTCCTCCACGCTGCTGCGTCTGCTGATCCGAGCGATAAACGCTTTCGGCTTCCTCCCTGCGCCCCTCGCCAGCGCGGGCAGACGGCATCGCTGCCAGCCATGGGGCCCCGCCGCTGGCTGCTCTGCACGGCGCAGGGAGGTGAGTTACACCCCTGGCACCCGCCTGGCACCGGGGCCGTCATCCACATGGCACCTGGGTGGGGACCATCCTGGATGGGTGCTCGGCATCGCAGCACCGGGGCTGGGCACCGGGGCTGAGCACCGGCGCCGTGCACCAGAGCCGAGGCAGCAGGAAACACCCCTCTGCCCCCTTCTCCCTTGCACCCATGAGCACCCATTTTCAGCACCCAAAGCTTGGCTGCATCTCAGGGCTGCAGATACGGTGAGGTGCTGGCGGGATTCGGCACCCGGAACCAGGCGCCTGGGTCCTTCCTCCAGCTTTGGCTGATGTTTCCCAAGGGGGTGGGGGGGGGTATGGGTGTATCCTGGCCCCCCCCAAAACCCTGGCATGGTGTTGGGGTGCTCGGGGTGCGGGTAAAGGGCGGGTCCTGATGCTGGGTGCCCCTCCAGACCTGACTGCGGATGAGAGGAGCAGCCGGGGTGCCGGGAGAAGCACCGAGAGCGAGACCCCCCCCACCTCCCAGTTCAGCAATGTCAAGGTGGGCACCCCCCACCCTGATCCTAGCCCCCCCCCCACCTAGGGTGCTCAGCCCCACCCACGGGTGACACGGCAGCCGTCTCCTTACCCCATCCAGGGGCTGTTGTGGAAGAGGCTCCGTGAGAGGAAAGGTCGTGGTGTCCCCAAAGCCGAGGCGCCGGTGGTTACGGTCCCCGATGGCGAGAGGTACGGCACCGCGGAGGGTGGGGGGCAGATGTGGGTGCTGGTGAGGGTGCCCCGGTGATGGTCCTGTCCCTGTGGGGTCCCCAGCCGGAACGGTTCATGGGAGTCACTGTTGCCACCGCCCAGTGTGGCCGAGCTGGACCTCACCGGGGACAATGTCATCATCCGGCCCGTGCATGGCAGCATCGTGGGCGAGAAGTTTTGCTTTCAGGTAATGGGCTTGGGTGGGTGGTCAGGGTGCCCTGGAGAGGCACCCAGAGCACCCAGAACACCCTGCACAGGCACCCAGGGCACCCTGGATAGGCACCCAGGGCACGCTAAGCATCCTGGAGGGGCACCCAGAGCACCCCAGGCAACATGGAAGGGCACCCAGGGCACCCAGGGCACCCTGCACAGGCACCCAGGGTATCCCAGGCACCCTGGAGAGGCACCCAGGTCGCCCAGGGCACACCAGACACCCTGGAGAGGCACCCAGAGCATCCCAGGCAACCCGGAGGGGCACCCAGGGCACCCTAATCATCCTGGAGAGGCACCCAGGCCCCCTGCAAAGGCACTCAGGGCACCCTGAAGGGGCACCCAGGGCACTCTGCAAAGGCACCCAGGGCACCCCGACGGGACACCCCAGCACAGCCCTTGGTCTTGGGCACCCAGCGCCCCCAGCACAGTCCCCCCAGGCCCCTAGGATGCTCCCCAGACACCCTCCCTGCACCCAGATCATCACGGGCGAGGGCAGCCGGTCCTTCGGGTGCACGTCCCTGGCCGAGCGTGACCGCTGGATTGAGAACCTGCGCCGGACCGTGCAGCCCAACAAGGTGGGACCGTGGGGACACCCATGGGACACCCATGGGACCACCCCCCGCTACCCCCAGCACCCTGATGTGAGGGGCCACCCGCTCCCCTCCTGTCTCCCCAACGGGCGGGATGAGGCCCGCTGGCAGGGCTGGGCGGGGAAACTGAGGCACGAACACCCCACCCCACCCTGGACCCCTGCAGGCACCCACAGCCCCGTGTCCCCTTGTGTCCTGCTGTCCCCCGGATGGCTTGGCTGTCCCCCATGTCCTCTCCTGTCCCCTGGGGGCTTGGCTGTCCCCTCGTGTCATCTCCTGTCCCTCCGTGGATTTGGCTGTCCCCTCCTGTCCCCCTGAGGATTTGGTTGTCCACCCGTGTCCCCGTGTCCCTTCCTGACCCCCATGTCCTCTCGAGTCCTCCATGTCCCATCAAGACCCCATGTCCCTCCACAGAATCCCTGTCCCCTCCTATTCTTCCATGTCCCCTCCCGTCCCCCATGTCCCCCTGGAAAATCCCCTGTCCCCTCCTGTCCCCAATGCCCCTTCCTGTCCCCAGTGTCCTGCCCCATCCCTTGTGTCCCCTCCTGTCCCCAAGTCCCTCCACTGAATCCCATGTCTGCTCCCAGCCCCCCATGTCCTCTCCAGTCCCCCCCTGTCCCCAGTGTCCCCCCCGGCCCCCATGTCCCCTCCTGTCCCTCCATGTCCCCTCCATTCCCACGTGTCCCTCCCGGTCCCCCACGTCCCCTCCTGTCCCCATTCCCCCCATCCCCACGTTCACCCGCAGAATTCCCTATCCCCTGCACCCTGTCCCCCCCAACCCCCCCCCCCCCCCCCGGCAGATTCACCCACCCCCGCCCACGTCCCCCACTGTCCCCTTGATCCCCCCCACCCATGTCCCCCACCCTGGCAGGACAACTGCGAGCGGCTGGAGCTGGCGCTGAGCCTGTGGGTCTACGAAGCACGGGACCTGCCACCTCGGCGTCGCCTCCGTTGTCACCTCCACCTGGATGGCACCCTCTTCGCCCGTACCACCGCCAAGGTGGCCGGCCCCGACGGCGAGCTCTTTTGGGGTGAACTCTTCCAGTTGGCCGCCTTACCACCCGCCCGTGCCCTCACCCTTGCCCTTTGCCGCGATGACAACCCCAGTCAACCGGTGGCCTCCATCACCGTCCCTTTGGCCGAGCTGGCGGCCGCCCGGCAGCCCTTGGAGCGCTGGTACCCGCTGAGCGGTCCTGGGGGAGGCGAGCGGGTGCCGTCGGTGAGGGTGCGCGGGCGCTACCGGGAGGTGCGGGTGCTGCCCATCGTACGCTACAAGGAGTTGGCTGAGTTCATCACCTTCCATTACCGGGAGTTGTGCGCCTGTCTGGAGCCCACCATCGCCGTGCGGCACAAGGAGGAGCTGGCCGGTGCTCTGGTCCGCGTCTTGCAGAGCACCGGGAAGGCCAAGGTGGAGCGGGTGCTGGCCACGGGGGATGTGGGGAGAGTGGGTGAGGGCAAGATGGGTGCTGCCTGGGGTGCTGTGGGCATGGTGGTTGGGGTGGGATGGCCATCATGGGTTGGGGGTGCCAGGAGAGCTGGGGTGGATGAGTTGGGTTGGGATGGGTTGGATGGGTTGGGTTGAGTTGGAATGGGATGGGATGGGAGAGTTGGGTTGGGTTGGGATGGATTGGGATGGGATGGGTGAGTTGGGTTGGGATGGGATGGGATGGGATGGGTGGGATGGGTGGGATGGGATGGGGTGGGATGGGTGGGATGGGATGGGAAACGCAATTCGGGGGAGTGCCAGGAGATCCTGGCACTTCCCAGGGTGGGTTGATCAAGGCCGTTTGGGGCCATGGGTGCCCGCCGAGCCCTTCAACACGTCCACCTGGCAGTCGTTCCTCATCGACCTCGGTGTGGCCGAGCTGGACCGCTTCGATGACCGTGAGGCGCTGATCTTCCGTGAGAACACGCTGGCCACCAAGGCCATCGATGAGTACATGAAGCTGGTGGGGGGCAAGTACCTCCAGGACACGCTGGGTACGTCTGAACGTTACAGGTCTTTGTGGGACATTACGGGGCGTTACGGGGTGCGGGACATCCTGGGCATGACATTACAGGGTGCTACAGGGTGTTACGGGGCGCAGGGCATGGGCTGTAGGACACCCCCAGGACATCCATGGGGATGTGGCGGGGGCTTGTCACAACCGTGGCCACGGTGGCGGCTGGTTGGTCCCCTTACGGGCTGTCCCTCGGTGCCCAGGTGAGGCCGTGGCCCAGCTCTGCACCTCGGATGATAGCTGCGAGGTTGATCCCGGCAAATGCGCCGGCCTTGACCTCTCCGACAACCAGAACAACCTGCGGCAGGTCTGCGAGGAGACCTTCCAGCGCATCGCTGCGTCCTGCGAGTGAGGGCCAGCCCTCGCGTGGGCATGGGGTTGGGCACGGGGGATGGCCACGGGGGTGGGCACCCGCACGGGGATGGGGGGGTTTGGGGTTGGACACCGGCACGGGCAATGGGACAGGCACGAAGGTGGGCACCAACACCAGGAGGACCTGGGGAAAAGCTTGGAGATGGGCACGGGCGCAGGGATGAGCTTGGGGACGGGAATGGGAATGGGCAGGAGGACAGGCGCTGGCACCAGGGTGGGCGTGGGGATGGGTTTGGGGACTGGCACCATCCCTGGGATGGACATGGGGATGGGCACCAGGAAGGACCCAGGGACAAGCTTGGGATGGGGGATGGGGGACAGGGATGGGCACCATCCCTGGGATGGACATGGGGATGGGCACCAGGAAGGACCTGAGGACAACCTTGGGGACAAGCACAGGGGACCGGCACAGGAACAAGCATAGGCGCGGTGGGCACCGTGTCCCACAGCACATCATGGTGGGGGTTCCAGGGCCGCCCACCTGCCCCAGCCTCCATCGGGGCGTCTCTCCCCGCAGCGCCTTCCCGGCAGAGCTAGGCGAGATCTTCGCGGCGTGGCAGGAGGAGTGCGCGGCGCGGGGCAAGGCGCCCATCGGGCAGCGCCTGGTCTCGGCCTCCCTCTTCCTGCGGTTCCTCTGCCCCGCCGTCATGTCCCCCAGCCTCTTCGGCCTCGTCCAGGAGTACCCGAGCGAGGCCACCGCCCGTACCCTCACCCTTGTGGCCAAGGTCATCCAGAACCTGGCCAACTTCACCACGTACGTCACAGCAGGGCACGGCACTGGTACCGGTGGGGAGGGACATCCCTACGGGGAAGCCACAGGGCGGCGGGGACATCCCCTACACGCTGTGTGGCACGTGCCGTGGACGGTCGTGGGGCAGTAGGGTTGTCCCCAACATACCATGGAGCGGCAGGGATGTCCCTTACACGCCATGGGGCAGCAGGGACATCTCCTACACGCCATGAACCAGCCATGGGGCAGCAGAGAACGTCTCCACTCCATGCACGGGGCTGAGGTGTCCCAGTAGCAGAGCCTCCTGCGTCACCTGTGGTGGCCTGACCTATGGGTGGCTTGGTCCAAGAACACGGCAGCGTCCTCACCCATGTCCTGGCTTGTAGACAGGGTGGTGACGTGGTGCAGGGACATTGCAGTGACTTGGTCCATGATCCAGGAGGTGGCCTGGCCCATGACCATGGCGGTGGCCCAGGCCGTCGCCTGGCCCCCAGGTAACCGGCCATCGTGGTCCTCAGGTTTGGCGAGAAGGAGGCCTACATGGGCTTCATGAACGAGTTCTTGGAGCACAACTGGAGCACCATGACGGCCTTCCTGCAGAGCGTGGCCAACCCCGAGAGCAGCGTCCACATGGCCACCTACGACGGCTACGTGGATCTGGCCCTGGAGCTCGCCACTCTCCACCTCCTGCTCTGTGACATCTTCTCCAGCTTGGACCAGGTGCCGCCACCCAGTTGTCCCCAAGGGTAGCTGGCGAGACCGGCCACCTCCTCCCCACACACAGAGCTGGCGTCCATTGCCCCGTGGATGGCACAAGGTCACCCATTGTCCCCATAATGTCCTTGTCTCATCCTGGCAGGCCACGCAGGAGGAGCTGGAGCCCCTGCCCACCATCCTCACCGCCATCAGGGAGGGGACCCCTGTCCCCGTCTCTGTCCGGCTCAGCTCCACCACGGAGCGAAGGTACCGGTGGGTGGACAGGGACACACACGCAACCAAGGTGGACATGCGGGGCCAGGAGGAGCTTTGGTAGAGGGGTGACACTAGGATGGGTTTGGGGTGGTTCTGGTCCCGCCTGGGTTTGGGGTGACTCTGGTTCTAGCTGGGTTTGAGGCGGTTCAGGTCAAGGCTGGTTTTGAGGATGGTTCTGCTCCCAGTTGGGTTTGGGGGATGTTCCTGGTCCCAGCTGGGTTTGGGAGATGTTTCTGGTCCCAGTTGGGTTTGAGGATGGTTCTGGTCCCAGTTGGGTTTGGGGGATGGTTCTGGTCCCAGCTGGGTTTGGGAGATGTTTCTGGTCCCAGTTGGGTTTGAAGATGGTTCTGGTGCCAGCTGGGTTTGAGGATGGTTCTGGTCCCAGCTGGGTTTGGGAGATGTTTCTGGTCCCAGTTGGGTTTGAGGATGGTTCTGGTCCCAGTTGGGTTTGGGGGATGGTTCTGGTCCCAGTTGGGTTTGGGGGATGGTCCTGGTCCCAGTTGGGTTTGGGGGATGTTTCTGGTCCCAGTTGGGTTTGAAGATGGTTCTGGTGCCAGCTGGGTTTGAGGATGGTCCTGGTCCCAGTTGGGTTTGAGGGATGGTTCTGGTCCCAGTTGGGTTTGAGGGATGGTCCTGGTCCCAGTTGGGTTTGAGGTGCTTCAGGTCCAGCCTGGGTTCAGGAGATGGGTCCGATCCCAACTGGGTCTGGGGTGCCTCTGGTCCTGGTTGGGTTCGGGGTGGTTCAGGCGCCTCCTGGGTCTGGCACCACCCCGGTAGCCGGCCGTGCCATTGCCCCATCTCCCTTTGCAGTCCGGCGAAGAGCTTCAAACCAGGCTTCGTGCCACCACGGGACCTGAGCAAGCACAGCCCCCTCATCAAGAGCCAGTCCCTCATCAGCATCCGCCGCGTCCGGGGCCGGGAGGATGGGCCAGAACCAGAGCCATCACCGGCACCGGTGCCATCACCACCGCCCAGCCGTGAACGCCGCAACGTGCAGCGCACCCAGAGCGTGCCGGCGCAGAGCAAAGCCGCCCGGCGCCTACGCAAGCAGAGCAGCGCCGAACACGTGGTGGAGCCACCGGCCGAGGACAACCCGGGGTCCCTCGTCCCCCGCGATGCCCCGGTAAGCCACGGTGGCCGCCACGCCACCCTCGCATCGATGCCGGTGCTCCGAGGAGAACGTCGGCATTAACGGGTGCCACCGGTGCCGTAGGGTCATGGGAAGCTGCGCTCATCGGCGTCACTGCCGCGCAAGTCGACGGTGCCGTGGCAGCGCTACGCAGAGGAGGCGGCGGCGGCGGCGGCGCAGGGCGAGCTCTACGCCATCCGCCCGTTGGAGAAGGTAACCCTGGGGTGGGCGGCAGCCAAACCCACCGGGGTGCCCCGCTGACCCCCTCCACCCCGTCCTCGTCCCCCTCCAGCACGGGCGGTTGATCGAGGCGCTGCGGAAGGAGGTGGCGGAGAACCGGGAGAAGTTACGGCTGGCGGAGACGCGGGCGGGCGAGATGGAGGTCCAACACCGCGGCTTGCGGCAGGAGCAGGGTCAGCACCGAGAGCAGCTCGAGCGTCTCCGGCAGCAGCTGGAGGAGGCAAACGCCCGTGCGGCCAATTTGGGTGCCAGGTAGGGATGGGGATGGGGAGTGGGTGCCCCAAACCAGTGGGTGCCCCCTGCCAGTGGGTGCCCCACCGCCGGGTCGGGGTCTCGGCTCATCCCCACCCCAATTAGGTTGACGGCGGCTGAAGGCACCAGGAAGAAAGACCTGGAGAGGCTGAAGACCAGCGAGGAGAAGAGCCGAGAGCTGGTAAGAGCCGGGACGCGGGTGCATCCATGGGTGACAAGAGGGACCCGGGGCCGGGGGCGGGGGGGGGGGGGGGGCTGACGCGGTCCCCTCGCAGGAGAGACGGCTGTCGGCGCTGGAGAGGGAGCAGGCGGAGCTGCGGGGTGCCATCGCCCAAGCCCTGGGCCACCCCGGGAGGACGGGACGCCGGATGCTGGCGCGGGGTTGGGACGAGAGCGGTGACGATGCTCAGGCCACCAGCGTGTAACCGGCTGTCCCGGTGTCCCCAACGTGTCCCTGCAGCCCAGTCACCCACCACCTCCTGGGTCTTTCCGAAGGGTGTTTAATCCCGATCCCGCGGGGTGTCCCCTCCCCAGGCAATAAACAGCACTGGTGCCACCGTCACAAGGTGCTTGGTTGTGTCCTGCCACCGCTCGGGGCTCTGTCCCCAATCCCACCCTCTCCCCAGCACCCCACGCCTGCCGGGGACATCCCAGGACCTGGGGCAGTGACAGGGATGTCAGGGCCACAGGGACCCCCGGGGACATGGTCATGGGGAGTCTTTGGGCCAGCGATGGGGCTGTCAGGGCCATGGGGACCTGGAGCAGACCCATGGGGACCTGGGGCAGTGACAGAGATGTCAGGGCCATGGGAACCCCTCAGGGTGGGGCCATGGGGACACTCAGGGGACGACAGGGCCATCGGGACCCTTTGGGATAGGGCCACGGGGACACATTGGGGATGACAGGGCCATGGGGACCCCTGGGGACAGGGCCACGGGGACACGTTGGGGATGACAGGGCCATGGGGACCCCTGGGGACAGGGCCACGGGGACACATTGGGGATGACAGGGCCATGGGGACCCCTGGGGACAGGGCCACGGGGACACATTGGGGATGACAGGGCCATGGGGACCCCTGGGGACAGGGCCACGGGGACACATTGGGGATGACAGGGCCATGGGGACCCCTGGGGACAGGGCCACGGGGACACGTTGGGGACGACAGGGCCATGGGGACATGTTGGGGATGACAGGGCCATCGGGACCCTTTGGGATAGGGCCATGGGGACACTTTGGGGACAACAGGGCCACAGGGACCCCTTGGAGCAGGGCCATGGAGACCCTCTGGGACAGGGCCATGGGGACACTTTGGGGATGACAGGGCCACGGGGACACTCAGGGGACGACAGGGCCATGGGGACCCTTTGGGACAGGGCCATGGGGACACTCAGGGGACAAGAGGGTCACGGGGAGCCCTCAGGGCAGGGCCACGGGGACACTTTGGGGACAACAGGGCCACGGGGACCCCTTGGGACCGGGCCATGGGGTCCCCTCGGGGCTGACAGGACCGCGGGTCCCCCTGGGGTCCCCTCGGGGCCAGCCCTTCCCCGACCAGCCAGACCTTCCCCCTCCGCCCCCCCAAGATGGCCGCGCGGCGCCGCCGTCGCTCGCCGATGACGCGCAAAGCCGCGCCGCTCTCCCCCCCTCCCTCCTGGAAGGTCGCCGCGCCGCCTCTCCCCTTCCCTCCTCCCCCCCCCCCCGCCCCGCCACTCCCAAGATGGCGCCGGCGCCCAGCTGCCGACGTCATCAGCAGCGCGCCGCGCGGGTCGGAGAGGGCGGAGGGCGGCGGCGGCGACGCGCGGCGGCCGCTCCGGCGGGGCGGGAGCGCGCGGCGGGGACGGCGCGGCCCAACATGGCGGCGGCGACGGCGGCAGCGGCGGCGGAGGCGGCGCTGGGACCCCGTTCGCCGCCCCCAAGATGTCGGCGGCGGCCTGGTCGCGCGCGGCGTGACGTAGTCAGGCCCCGCCGCCGGGAGGGGGGCGGGGGAGCGGCCGGAGCGGCGCAGGAGGCGGCGGCGGCGGCGGCGGCGGCGGCGGCGGCGGCGGGACCGGCCGGGCCCCCGGGGGGGGATTTAAAGGGACCATGTCCCCGGCGCGGCGGCTGCTGTGGAGGCCGGAGCCGGGCAGGAGGCGGCGGGGGCGGCGGTTGCAGCAGCGGCGCCGTTGAGGAGGAGCAGCAGCCCGGCGGGCCCGGCCCCGGGGGGCCGGCGGGGTGAGTGCCCGGGCGGGGCGGGGTGTCGGGGAGGGGCTGGGGGGGGTGCCCTGGCCCGGCGGGAGCCAAAGCGGGAGCCGCTACCGGGGGACCCGCGGCTGGGTCGGGGGGAGGCGACGCTGACACCCACCCCTTCTCCCCCCCAACCCCCCCCCCCCCCCCCCCACCCCACCTCATACCGGCCCCGTCCGGGGTGCTGAAACGCGGGGGGGGGGGACACGACACCCAGGCGGCCGGGGGGGACCCAGGCGGCCGGGGGGGACGTCGGGGACCCAGGCGGCCCGGGGAGGGCGGGCATGCGGCGGCCGCGGGGGGGGGGGGGGGGGCTGTGGTGAAGGGGGGGGCACCCAGGCGACCGGGTGGGCATGGAGGGGAGGGGGGGGGCTGTGGTGAAGGGGGGGACCCGGGCGACCGGGTGGGTATCGGGGGGGGGTGTGTGTGGTGATGCGGGGGGACCCAGGCGACCGGGTGGGCATCGGGGGGGGGGGGGGGGTGGTTGTGGTGATGTGGGGGGACCCAGGCGACCGGGGCAGGCAGGGGGTTAAGTACAGGCAGGTGCCAGGCAGCAACACCGGGAGAGCCGGTACCGAGCGGTGCTCGATTCGGTATCCACCGGTTGGGAACGCGGGGGGTGGGGGGAGGACGGGATGGATCCGGACCCGCACTAACGCTTTCCCCCGGCCCTTCCCGTGCCGGTTCACCTCCGTCGCCATCACCGGCACCGTTCCTGCGCCGGTGGGAGGAGGCCGACCTCTCCTGAGCTCCTTAACCGGGGTTAAACGAGCATCCAGCGACCTCGTAATCTCCGCCGGGAACTTTTCATCTCCCTCCTCCGCCGGCCGGAGCGGTGTCGGGGCCGACGGGGGGGCTGTGAAGGCAGCGGTGCCGCGGCGTTTCATCCCGTGCCGGGGATTGGCAGCGCTGGTGGGTTCGGTGGCAGGTTTTTGGTGCGGTGCCGTGGTGCCGGGAATGTTTCCTCTTCTCAAGCAGCTCGATGGCGGGGAGCGGGTCGGAGCTCAGCCGGCGCCACTGCCGTACGGCATGAAGGCGAGAGCGGTGCCACCATCTCTCGGAGCAGCTTTCGGCTCATCCTGGCACGGCTCGGAGCAGCTTTTGGCTCATCCCGGCACAGCTCGACGCCGGATTTCCCTCCCTGGCGCATCGTTTAGAGGAGTTGGCGCACGATTGTCTCCGCTCGACGCCGCAAAATCCCCACCCTGGCAGCACCGACGACCCTGTAGCTGAATTCCCCGAGGATCCCAGCACCGGCAAAGCCCCGCGTCCCAACAAAACCCCTCGGCACGGGATTTACTGGCTTCTAGCCACGACCGTCAGAGCAGAAATGGAAGAGCTCCCTGGGGGACGCGTCCTTTGCTCCGGGATTGGGGGGGGAAAAAAAAACCCAAAACGCTTTTCTGCTAAACGAGCTCGTTAACGCCGGGGAGGAATGTCGCCGATCGCTCGAGGTTTCCCCGTGGAAGGAAATTGTCCACGATCCTGGCTTGAGTCCTGGGAGCTTTCCGGATCCTCCCCGAATTCCTCCCGCATTGAAATCTGGAGTGCTCGCTCCCCTTCGGAGTTTTCTTCGTGGGTGCGATGTGTTTTGCGCGTAAGCGGCGTTGGTGCGAGCGCGCCGGACCCTGCGCGCTTGGTGGTGGCCAGGGATGGAGCGAGGGAAACCGGCGCTGTCCTCCTGTGTCACGGCTCCGCTTTGCCACGCGAGGAAGAAGAAACCACACGGGGGGGGCCGGGGGGGGGGGAGAAACGCGCAGCTGGAGTCTGCCCGGTTCAAGCACGGTGGGAGCGTGCTGGACCCTGCGAGCTTGGCCGTGACCTGGCACGGAGGAGGAAAAGCCGGTGCCGTCCTCCTACATCGCGACTCTGCTCTGCCAGCAAGGGGGGAAAAAAAAAAAACCAACCAAAACCAAACACGTGGGGGGGGAAAAAAAAACACACGGTTGGAGCTTGCCGGGCTCAAGCGTGCTGGGAGCGCGCGGGACCTTGTGCACTTGGCTGCGACCTGGCACGGAGAGGGAAAAACTGGTGCTGTCCTGCGTCACGACGCTGCTCTGCCACGCGAGGAATAAAAACCACACAGGGGGGAAAAAAAAACCACACAGTCGCAGCCTGCTCGGCTGAAGCGTGCCTGGAGTGCACCGGACCCTGCGAGCTTGGCTGTGACCTAGCGCGGAGAAGGAAAAACCAGCACCATCCTCCTGCGTTGTGATTCTGCTCTGCCAGCGAGGGTGAAAAAAAAAAAAACAAACCAAAAAAACACGTGGGGGGAAAAAAAAAAAACCACGTGGCTGGAGCCTGCCCGGCTCAAGCGCACCTGGAGCATGCGGGACCTCGCGCACTTGGCCGTGACCTGGCACCTGGAAAAACCGGTGCCGTCCTCCTGCATTGTGGATCCGCTCTGCCACAGGAGGGGGGAAAAAACCCCCAACCCCGAACAAAACACGTGGGGAAAACCCACGTACGTGGCTGGAGCCTGGTCGACGCAAGCGCGCTAGACCCCGCACACTTGGCCATGAACCACCACGGAGGGAGGGAAAAAAAACCGGCGCCGTCCTCCTGTGCCGCGGCTCCGCTCTGCCACACGTTTCTCCCAGGGAGGGGGGAAAAAACCCACACAGGGGGGAAAAAAACCACACGGCCGTAGCCTGCCCGGCTCAAGCATGCCTGGAGTGTGCTGGATCCCGCACGCTTGGTCGTGACTCGGCACAGAGAGAGGGGAAAAAGCAGTGCCGTCCTCCTGCGTTGTGACTTTGCTCTGCCCGGTGAGGAAAAAAAAAACTACCCATGTAGGGGGGAAAAAAAAAACCCCACGGCCGTAGCCTGCCCGGCTCAAGCATGCTGTGAGCGCGCCGACTCCGCGCACTTGGCCATGAACCACCACCACGGAGGGGGAAAAAACCGGCGCCGTCCTCCTGTGCCGCGACTCCGCTCCGCCACACGTTTCTCCCAGGGAGGAAAAAAAGCCCATGGCTGGAGCCTGCCCGGCTCAAGCGCGCCGTGAACGCGCTGGACCCCGCGCGCTTGGCCGTGACCCGGCACGGAGAGGGGAAAAAGTGCCGTTCCCTTTGCGCTGCGACTCTGCTCTGCCACACATTTCTCCCAGGGAGGAAGAAAAACCACACGAGGGAAAAACCACGCGGCCGTAGCCTGCCTGGCTCAAGCATGCCACGAGCGTGCCGGACCCTGCGCGCTTGTCTGTGACCCACCACGAAGGGGAAAAAAAAACCAGTGCCGTTCTGCGCCGCGGCTTCGCTCTGCCACAGGTTTCTCCCAGGGAGGAAAAAAAAAAACCCAACCATGTGGGGGAAAAAACACGCGGCCGTAGCCTGCCCGGCTCAAGCGTGCCATGAGCGTGCCGGACCCCGCACGCTTGGTCATGATCCAATATGAAGGGGGAAAAACCGGCACCGTCCTCCTGCGCTGTGGCTCTGCTCTCCCAGCAAAGGGGGGAAAAGAAAAAAAAAACCCAAACAGCCGCACAGGGGGGAAAAAAAACACGCAGCCAAAGCCTTCCTGACTCAAGCGTGCGGCAAGGGCGCAGGGTGACCCACTGCAAGAACTCCGCCGGGAGCCGTTTGGCCTGGGGAAAGGCCCCTTCCTCTTGACTTCCAGGGAAGGCAGCGATTGTCCCCACTTAACCGGTTTAGCATTTAAATTGTCCCAATTCTGCTCCGCCTTTGCATGGCTCTGGGGCGATGGGCTGGGGGAAGGGTTTCCGCAGTCCGGCTCCCACCCTTGAAGCGAGCAGAGCTCGGGAAGCGAGCAGGGAAGCGAGCAGAGCTTGGGAAGAGGCTTTTTAAACTTTACGGTGAGCGCTCGGGTCTTTCAGGGTGCTGGCGCAGAGCGAGCCGAGGGGGGGAAAAAAAAAACCCACTCCCTTTTCCCCCCCTGCCCCGGTGAGCTTGAAGACACCCCAAGTGGGTTTTTGGGGAGGACGGTGGGTTTTTAGGGAGCGCCGCCGGCACGGCGGATGGGTGGATCCGTGTTTTGGGAAGAATAAAAGGGAAAACTTTGAAAAATCTGGGGTTTTTTTAGTGAGCAAGGTGGGGGATGCGGCACCGATGTCCTGCCCTGTCTGCGCCGGCTCGTGTTTGGTTGGGTATTGGGGTTTTGGTGGGTTGAGGCGCCGGTGGGTGATGCCGAGCCCGATGCCGGGGTGCGGGTGGGGGATTTGGCGTCATTCCCGGCGCGGGGGTTTCGGCGTGGCCGCGGTGAGGCACGTTTCGGTGAGCGAAGGTTTGGACCGAGGCGGGCGAGCACGGTGCCGAAGGGATGCTGCGATTTATCGCCGGGGAAAGGAGCCGGTGGTCCCTGAGGGATGCCAGATTCTGTCGTGGAGTTGGCTCGGACCAAACCCGCATCCCAAAAAACCCCGCAGCTTTTGAAAAGAAACCTATTGCGTGGGGTTTTTTTTTCCCCCACCCATTCTCGCCTGGATGGATCCCGCCGGCTCGGGGATGTGCCGGGGTCTCCGGCCGGGCCGAGATGCGGCTGCAATTAAAAAGCAAAACCCCCGCGATGGTTTTTCTCCCCCTGGATCCCAGGTGCTGCTGCCTGTCCCCTGCCTGTCCCCTGCCTGTCCCCTGCCAGTTTTGCCGGCGCATCGCTACCACGCGCCCGGCACGTTGCCGTGCTTTTTTTATTCCCTTGCAGCGGGGCAACGTGTTTTGGGGTGACTCCTCGTCGTTTGACGGCACGCCGGGAAACACCGGGAGAAACGCCGGTGCCGTGCCGGCTGCCGGGCTCCCATCCTGCCGGCACGATGGATGAGCCACTGTGGCACGATGGTAGATGCGGTAAAAAGGGAGTGCCGTGTGTGTCCGACCGGATTTAAGCCAGACTGTGGTTAAAGACGGGGTGACGCCGCGATCCCCTGCTTCTGCCCGGTAAGCTGGTGCGGGTGGCTTCATCCTGGCGGAGCAACCCTCATCCCAGCCCACCGGCACCGAGCTGACACCGCGGCAAACCCTTAAACATCCACAAATTTGGGATTTGCTCCCCAAAAACCTCCCCCGGGCCTGGGGGAAGCGTCGACGCGGCGCCGTTCTTCAGGGTGAGAGCATCCCGCCGGCACGGCGTGGGCATCGGGTGCCATTTCGGGGCGACGCTGGAGGAGGCTCCGTACGAACCGAAGCCAGCCGGAGCAACCGATCCTCACGGAAGAAAGATGCCGGCGTTTGGAGCCAACGTATTTTTAATTGATTTAATTGAATTTCTATTTTCACTTCTTATTGGCAAACTAACCCATGTTGGCTCCGGGCATCGTTCCCCCCGGGGGAAGCGACGGGCACCGGCTGCTTCGGGACGGGAGAGGTTTCAGGGTGGCTGCCGGGCATTGGGGTTTGCTCCATCGCTCTCCTCCCTCGGCCCCGGGGCGGGGAAACATCTTGCTCTTGCGCCAGCTCGAATAATTCCCTCTTCATTTGCATTCTTTACCTTGAAGGTATTTATAGTCTCTTCTCTGCCTTCTTCCTCGGCGGGGTAAATTTAGCTCCTTCGCTCTCCTCCTGTGCCTTTATCCTCCAGCGGAGCTGATAAGCCCAGCTTTTTAGCGCCTCTTTCCTCCTATTTTTCCCTTCTCCGCCCGCTCCGGGTCAGGATTTGACCCGGCATCTCCGCCCTGCAGAGATCAGGATCCTGAGCGCTCTCCTTTATTTCTCCCAACGATTTTATTTTTCACCCTTTAACCTGCAGCTGCGGCAGCGTCGGGTGGTGGAAGGTGTTTTGGGGGTGACGGTTTATTTTTGAGGTGGGGGGTTCCACACTTGGGTGGCGGATACCTGGTTGCCCCCCAAGGGTCCCCAAGCCCTTCGAGGGGTCCCCAAACCCTTCAAGGGTCCCCCAGCCCGAAGGTACCACTTTGTCCCATCCACTTGAATTCATACAGGGGAAGGATGTGGCACAGCATCCCCAAAATCCCCCCCCCCCCCCGCCCCGGCCTGGTTTTGGGGGCAGCCGCCCTGGTTTTGGGGCAGCTGGCAGCGGAGCAGAGCTCCCAGGGGTGCAAACCGGTGGCTTTCCCCGCGCTGCATGGCGGGATTGAATTTTTGGGGGGATAAATAATCGATTTGAGGGCGACTGGGGTTTTTTGGGGGGGTGCGTGGCAGGGGATGGAGGGGATGCTGTTCCCTCGGCAAATCGCGGCGCAGAGGGGGAGCGGGGAAAAAGCTTCGTGTTGGGGAGAAGCGGCACCTTTTGGGGTCCTTCGACTCTGGCAGGGACCCGGCACCGTGCTGGCTGCTGGTGGCATCAATTTTTGCAAGGGGAGAGTGATGGGACCTGATGTCTTACGCGGCTCCGGGACACTGAGAGCTTTGGTGACCACGGTGAGACACCGAGACCGTTGGGTTTCCCGGCATGGGCAGAGCCGCAACCGTTTCTCCTCCACCTCGGCAAAATCCAGCCTCTTTTCTCTTTTTCTCCTCTTTTATCTCTTATTTCTTGTAGATTTTGCCAGCAGTCCCTGGCCGCCAACCCTCCTGAGTGCCGGCGCGGTGTTTTTTTCCGAGTGACACAGCACAATCGGCGAGGGATGGAGAAAGCTGTCCCTAATTTCTCAGAGCGCCAAGGAGATGGAGGCAGAGCCCTGTTAATGACACCGGAGCCAAACAAAGAGACTTTTCCTGCCCTTGAGTGCCCCCAAGGCGAAGAACGAAGAGCCGCTTTCCTTCAAGATGCAAAAAAGCCCCTGGAGAACCCGGCTTTATCTGGGACGTCGGTGGAAACGGAGACGGAGCTCGAGGAAGATGCTTTCTACGCCGCGGATGATCTGGCAACGATGAGCAGGGAGGGGAAGGGACCCTCCGGCGCCGAGCTGCGCCCGTTGCAAGAGGACCCCGACTTCTTCTCGTCGCTCTCCCGCCAGGAGCCTGATGTTGCTTTGGAAGCGCACGACGTGGCCGGTAAGTCCCCGGTCGGCGCCGTTGGGGTGGCTTCTTGGGGGACGGGGACGTCTCCCGGTGCTTCGTGTGTGCCCGGTGATGCTCGGGTTGATTCGGTTGGTTTGCCTGATGGTCGCACCATCGCGCCGGGGCGGTTTGCGGTGGGCGTTTGCTCTCTTGGTGTCGGAGATGTTCCCCAACTCTCAGCATCTCACGGTGAAACGGGAATCGCGGTACGATGAGAAACACGTGGATTTGATGGAAGGAGAAGCGAGGGTGCGAATGCCGGGCCGGCATCCACACGCCGCTGCCCGGCTTCAGCACCACAGACAGGCGCAAAACCCGATGGTGGGTCCAGCTGGTGGCTTTTTGGAGACCCCTTGTCCCCCCTGGCGTGGTGTCGGGACCCCAAACCGAAGGTGTCCCCAAACGGGGGGGGGCTGTGCTCCACCGTGTGTCGGTGTGGGACTGGTGCTGTGTTGGGAGGGAGCAGGTGGGGGCTGTGCCGCACCGGTGGTGACCCATGCGTTTTCGGTATTGCTGGTGAAGCCGCAGCCGTGCCGAGCGGAGCGAAACCGTGCCACCTGCGCCTGGCCTCGCTGAAATCCCCTCTTCTCGAAACGGAAACGCTCCTCCGGCTCTGCCGAGGGCGGCTGCGCGCTTGCAGGGCAAAGGCATCGTCCTCTCCCTCACTGCTCGGTGCTGGGGAAGCCGTGCCGCCGGTGCCACGAGGGTGGTGGGGGATGAGGAGCTCCGGCAGGGACTGGGTGGTCCCCAGCACTGGTGTGGAGCTATACTGGGATGTCCTTGGCATCGTGAAAACCCCTTGCGCGCGCCAGATGCTCTTGCAGGGGATGTCCTGCTATGGGGTGGGAGATCTTCGTCACCCGTGGGAGACCCCGTTGGGTCCATCCCTGACTCGGCTTTGGGAAAAACTCTCCTCCAAGGGCTCTTGGATGAGCAGGGAGGTTGTCATAGAATGGTTTGGGTTGGAGACCCCTTGTCCCCCTTGTCAAAGATCATCTAGTTCAACTTGCCGTGGGCCCGGAGATCTTCCACTAGATGAGGTTGCTCAAAACCAGCCTGACCTTGAACACTCCCAACGATGGAGCATCTCTGGGCGACCCGGTCCAGTGTCTCACCACCCTCATCATAAAACAGTTCTTCCTTAACTCCAATCGAAATCTACCCTCTTCCAGTTCAAAACTGTTGCCCGTTGTCCTACAGGTCTTGGTAAAAAGTCTTCCTCCATCTTTCTTATAAACCTCTTTTATATATGGAAAGGCCACAAGAAGGTCTCCCCAGAGCCTTCGCTTCTCCGGGCTGGACAACCCCAACTATATCATCCTTTCTTCATAGGAGAGGTGCTCCAGCTCTTGGATCATCTTCGTGGCCTCCTCTGGACCCGCCCTAACAGGCCCTTCTCCATGGGGCTGCTCTCAGTCCCCCAGTTTGTGATACTGGGGGTTGCCCCGACCCAGGTGCAGGACCTTGCGTTTGGCCTCGTTGAACTTCATGAGGTTCACGTTGGCTCATCAAGAAGTCATGTTGGCCTGTCGAGGTCCTTCTGGACGACATCCCTTCCCTCAAGTTACCAACTCAGGTTGCTGTCACCCGCAAACTTGCCGAGGGTGTGCTCCATCCGTGGTGTTGGTGGAGATAATAAATAGCATTGGTCCCGGTATGGACCCTTGAGGGACTCCACTTGTTGCTGGTTTCCACCTGGGCATTGAGACGTTGCCTATAACTCTTTGTATGCGGCTCTCCGGCCAGTTCCTTATCTATCGAGCACGGCTGCTGCAAGTTGTCCGCTCATTTGTAGATCCCTGGTTGTCCTCTGCCTGCTTTGGAGGATTAACCCTGTCCCACCTCAACTACTCCATCATTTCAGTGCCAAACGCTGGATAGGTGCCTCCACCATCCCGGGTCCTACCTGAACCCCTCCATGCGTTTGCAACCCTCCTGTCCTTCCCCATCCCCGTGTCCTCACTGGAAAACGAGGTGGATGGTGGCCACGGATCCCTCCACCGGCCGGTGATTTGCCTCATCGATTGTCCCCTGGCTGGTGGGTGGCTTTTTCCCCAGCTGGAAGCAGTAACAGCGGTGGAGTCGCCGGCTGCGATTCTTCTCCAACACCGCTTCCCCGTCATGAGTTTGCCCACCTCCGCAAACACCGGTTGACTTAAAACCTTATCTCCCGGCGCAGGCGATCTGTTTGGTGAGTCCCCCTGTTATTTACCCGCCACGAGGGGGGTGGGGAAGGACCACGTTGCATCTGGGAAGCTTTTCAGCTCTCGGTTCCTTCACCGTGGTCAACGGGTGGAAAATGAGCTCCGGGGGATGTGTCGTGCACCGTATAGTACTAAAAGAAGGGGTTGGGGGGGGGGGGGGGGGGAACCAACCCCTGCTCAGACTCCACAGGCAGGCGGGTACTATGTGGTGACAGTTTATTGAGAGCCAGGATCCTTAAGCAAGCGTCCGGGTTCGCGAAATAGTAACACCTAACACGACACAACCACATACGGAGGGAGGGTGATACGACCTGTCGATAAGGATCAAGCCGGTGGTCACAGACGGTTCGGGGATCTCAGTCCAGCTCCGAGGAGCCTCCTCCAGTCCGCGTCCTTTATGCTTTTGTTGCCGCGTGGTCTCGGTAGATAAGCCCTTGGTTGGGGCTTATCTTTTACTCAAATGCGCCGTCTTCTCCCCTTCCCTCTTATTTTAATAATGAGGAGCCGTAACTGCTGTATCACTAAACTAAGCGCTCGGTATCACAAGTTGGTTTTACTTTTAACTTTATGCGGGCGAGGTTCTCCTTTTACTTCCCCGCCTTAGGTTTTCTCTCTCAGTGGGTTCAAATGTGTTTCAGAGCCTGGGTCTTTAGGCCCTTGACGTAAGTTTAGGCCTCAGGACTGCGAGAGGTGTTATCAAGGATGACCGTGTCCGAACAGGCGAGAGCTATGGGACCTTCGCTCCGTCCTGTCCCCCGTTTCTGCACGGTCCTTGCTCCCTTGTGTCCAGCTACGTGGGGGCACGGGCATCACAGGATGGACGCGGGCGTTTAAAAAAGGGGAGGGAGTCGGTGCCCAAAAAATAGCGAGGGCTGCGTCGGGAGATGGAGAATGTCCCCATCCGGGTGTCCAACCTGGCCCTGGGTGCGTGGTGGGGCTCAGCGGGGGTCCTGGGGTGCTTCGGGTGGGACCCAGCTCCAGCCCTGCTCATGGGCAGACTTAAAGTGATGCAAGCCCCCATCGCTGCTTCCCAGCTCGAAAAACCAAGGTGAAATGGCCCAAGATGCCCCAAAACGGAGGCTAAGACTGGCACGCCGGTCTAAGGGTCTTGTCGTGTGGGAAGACCCCGCACAAATGCTTGCGGTGCCGCCAACCTCAAGGTTTTGGGGCTCTTCTCATGCCTCCAACAGCCTCATCACGGCGAAATTATCCCAGCCTCTGCCGAGCGCCGCCGACCGTGAGCCAGAGGTGGTTTGGCAGCTGCCGGTAAGTTTTTCCGAGCCAGGCAGAGTCCACGCTGCTGCTGGGAGGTCAGCAAGCGATTGCCGGGAGAGACGCTCCCCGCAATGAGGCTGGTTTTTGGGGTGCCCTTGACGTGGAGCATCCCTCCAGAGCAGCGGCATGTCCTGCTTGCGTGCCGGAGAGCGCCGAGCCGGTGCCAGTGCTGCCGGCACGCCTGAAGGATGGTGGCTCAGGAGAAGAGGTGGAGGAAGAAACCCCACGTTGCTGCTCGCCCCGGTGCTGGTGATCGCGGCACGCCGGCTCTGCAGCGCGCGGGCTCGTTAGTGGAGGAACGAGCGCCGTGGCGGCTCGGGCAGCTGCTCCGTTCTGCCCGACTGAGCTTTGAGCCGGCGAGGAGGAAGGAGCCGGTGCCGGGGATTTCCCATCTCCGGTTGTAGTACCCGAACCATCACCCTGTTTTTGGCTGGAGGCACCGTGAGTGATGGGGGCTGAGTGCCGCGGCCCACGGGGACCCTTCTCGCAACTTTTTGGTGGCCTCATCTCCCTTCCTTGCTCTTTGGGGGGATGTTTCGGGCTGCTCACCGGGATTTTTTTGGGGTGCTGCGCCGCGCGGGGGCTCTTTTAGTGTAACTTGTTGCCGCGGGCAGCAGCAACAGGGCTTGGAGATGCTCCAACCTTCGCTCCCTTCCTATTTTGGGGCTCATCCCCCGGGGTAAAGCGGGGTGTGCCGCTTCCCTGTGGGACCCGGCGAGGCAGGATCCGAATCGCCGAGCCTTTATCTTCAAGCTGTGGTTCCCTCCTTGTTTCCCGAATCGCCGGCACCCTTATCAACCCGCACCCGGAGGGGTTTTTCCTCCCCGTATCGGCCTGGGGATCGCTGGGGCGGTTGGAGCTGCGGTCGGTCACGGCCCATCAACACGTCAAGCTTTTGCTCGGCTCTTCCTCCCTTGCACCGCTCCCGGCATCGCGTTGGCTTGGGGCTGCCCGGGGAGGGGCCGGTCCCCTCAGTTCCCCCGGCTCCCGGTCACCCGGCTTCATGTCCCCGCTGGCGATGGAGCACGAGGTCGGAGGTTTCACCGGAGGTGACGGGTGCCACCGGTGCGTGGGGAGGTTTTGGAGGAAGATTTGCTGGCTGGGGGGCTGGGGACGGGTGGGTTGGGGTTGCGCTTTCGGCTACACGTGTGGGAGGGATGATACCCGGCTCCTCTCCGCGCTTGGGGATGGTGCCACAGGGTCCTCGATGTGGGGACGTCCTGTTTTGGGATTGCCGTGGCAGTGTGGGGTGTGACGAGGTCCCCAGTGTGGGGATGTCTTGCTTCAGGATTGCTGTGGCCATGTGTAGTGTCCTGATGTCCCTGGCATGGGGACATGCTGCATCGGGGATGCTTGGGGCAGTGTGGGGCATGACAAGGTCCCTGATGCAGGGATGTCCTCCTTTGGGATTGCCGTGGCAGTGTGGGGTGTCACAAGGTCCCCAGTACAGGGACACCTTGCTCTGGGGATGCTGTGGCAGTGTGGGGTGTCACAGGGTCCCCGACACGGGGACGTCCTGCTTTGGGATTGCCGTGGCAGTGTGGGGTGTCACAAGGTCCCCAGTACAGGGATGTCCTCCTTTGGGATTGCCGTGGCAGTGTGGGGTGTCACAAGGTCCCCAGTACAGGGATGTCCTCCTTTGGGATTGCCATGGCAGTGTGGGGTGTCACAAGGTCCCCAGTACAGGGACACCTTGCTCTGGGGATGCTGTGGCAGTGTGGGGTGTCACAGGGTCCCCAATACGGGGACGTCCTGCTTTGGGATTGCCGTGGCAGCGTGGGGTGTCACAAGGTCCCCAGTACAGGGACATCTTGCTTTGGGGATGCCATGGCAGTGTGGGGTGTCACAGGGTCCCCGACGCGGGGACGTCCTGCTCTGGGGATGCTGTGGCAGTGTGGGGTGTCACTATGGTCCCCGATTTGGGGACATTTTGCTTTGGGATTCCTGTGGCAGTGTGGGGTGTCACAAGGTCCCCAGTACAGGGGTGTGCTGCTCTGGGATTGCCGTGGCAGTGTGGGGTGTCACAAGGTCCCCAGTATAGGGACACCTTGCTCTGGGGATGCTGTGGCAGTGTGGGGTGTCACAGGGTCCCCGATTTGGGGACGTCCTGCTTTGGGATTGCCATGGCAGTGTGGGGTGTCACTATGGTCCCCGATTTGGGGACATTTTGCTTTGGGATTCCTGTGGCAGTGTGGGGTGTCACAAGGTCCCCAGTACAGGGGTGTGCTGCTCTGGGATTGCTGTGGCAGCGTGGGGTGTCACCACGGTCCCCGATTTGGGGACGTCCTGCTTTGGGATTGCCGTGGCAGCGTGGGGTGTCACCACCGTCCCCAATACGGGGACATCCTGCTCTGGGATTGATGTGACAGTGTGGGGTGTCACTATGGTCCCCCAATATAGGGACATCCTGCTACGGCACTTCATGTTGTCCTGGCACGGGGACACGCTACACCAGGGATGCTTGTGGCTGTCACAAGGTCCCCGGTGTGGGGACGTCCTGCTCTGGGGATGCTGTGGCAGTGCCTGGTGTCACCAAGGTCCCCGATGCAGCAGCGTGCGGTGTCACTAAGGTCCCTAACACAGGGACGTCCTGCTCTAGGGATGCTGTGGCGGTGTGGGGTGTCACCAAGGTCCCCGATGCAGCAGTGTGCGGCGTCACCAAGGTCCCTAGCGCAGGGACATCCTGGTCTGGGGATGCTGTGGCAGCGTGTGGTGTCACTACAGTCCCCCGTTGATTTAATACGAGGAAGGTAGAAGAGGGGAAACAGCGTTTGCGGTCCTGGCGTGAGATTATCCACCCGAAATCTGCCGTTCCCGGCACTGGAGCCGCCAGATATGTCTCGATTTAGCCGAATCTTCTCTTTTATGGCTTATAACGCGTTGAATCGACGGTACAGGATCCGACCGAGCTACTGCGGGTCAGCATCAGGCTCCTCTTCTGCTCCCGGTCGCATCGGAGATGGGGTTTGATTTGGTCTCGATGTTTTAATATCCCCGGTGTTGAGCCCGGTTCTGCAGGACGGGATTTTATCCATCGTATATTGGACTGGAAAGCCCAAACCGATGCACGCCGCGAGGTTCGGCCGTGTGCCGAACCGGGACAACTGGGAAAACACCCAGTTCAGGTACAAACAACTCGTGTGCTTTAGCTAAAAAGAAGCGTTTTTCATCCCAAATTGCTTTGACGTCCCGCTGCCCGCCCCCGATGGGCACCCCAGGGCTTTCCCATGCTGCAGGCGGTGAAACCCGGCCGCAGCATCGTTTATTCCCAATTTAGAGCTTTTTACGGTTATTTTGATTGCGATTGTGGGGAAGCCGCTCTCGGTTTAGTTTGGGGCCATTTCTAGCTCGGGGGGGGGGGGGGGGAAAGAAGCAGGATGTTTTTTGGGTTTGTGTTTTTAGGTTTTTTGGGTTTTGTGGGGTTTTTTTTTTTTTAGGATGCCGGTGACTAAATAAATCCACTGTGTCTTTTTTTGGGAGGCGATACGAAAGGGCTGGCGGAGAACCAGAGCCCGCGGGCTTGTTCGGCACCGTGCAGCACCCTGCACCGCCTCGTCCTCTTGGCAGGGGGTTTCTAGCAGGAGCAAACCAATCCCCCCCACCCCCCCACCCCAAACCCTCCCACCTTGGGGGGAATCACCCCTTTGAGCTCCCCGAAGGACGCTCAAGCTTTTGCGGCGTCAGGCGGCGTGGCAGCTTGGGAAGCTGGAGATAGAGAAGTTTTTACAGACTTATTTTATTTTATTTTTTTTTTTTTTCCTGCTCCCTTCAAGAAGAGACGATGCCGCGGCAAGGAGGTAGGGGAGGCGCTCACGGCGCCGGGGGTTTAATTTATACAGGTCTGACAGCGAGGACAATACCCCAGATGGACTGCATGTGGCAGGGGCTGAGGCTCAGCCTTTGTCCCACCTCCGTGTCCCTTTTGTTCCTCCACCTATTTTATTCCCCCCCCCCCCCCCCAACTCCACTTCTTTCTTTTTAATCCCTTCTTCTGTGTCCCCTCTCCATCCCTCTCCCCTTCCCCCTCCAGTCTTGACTTGCAAGAACCGCTGTCACGGGCCAAGAGCCTCTTTTGATTCATCCCTTCAAGCACCACTAAGGAGCTCTTGAAGTTGAGATCGCTCCTGGGAAAGGCTGATCTCGACGCTCGGAGATCCCCTCCCCTCTCCAGCATCCACGTGCACGACCCGGTTATTTTTTATATACACACATATATATATTTTTTTTTTTTAATTTTTGTTTTTTTTTTTTCCCCCTGCTGGAATGAAACTCAAGAGCCCACTTGAGCCCGGAGTCACGCATAAGAACCCGGGGAAGGATGCTCGGAGCCGTGTTTGCCTCCGCTCCCGTCACCGCCCGATGCAGTCGGGAAATCGAGGGGCAGGACACGACGTTCCCGGGGCGGAGGTGGGCTCGGCGCCTGCTGCCCACGCAGGGAACAACCCTGGGGGAAGGTACTGGCTTGTCCCGACAGCTCAGTGCTCGCCGGTCCCGTGGGGCTGGAGGTTGTAGGTATTTTTTTCTTACCGAATAAGCTCTCGGAAAGTAATTAAGTGGCAGAAATAAGCCACGGGGTTTGACGGTCACCGGTGCTGCCTGTGTTGGGAAGTTGTCCCCGTCCGTGTTTTACAGCCTGGAGAGGTTTGGGGACAACCCGTCCTTGGGTTGGCGGTAATTTGGGTTTTAATTGCCGCTGGGGAATAACGATGCTCACCCGTTCGGCTGCATCCCCCTCCGTGATGCCGAGAAGAGCCTGATTTTGGGGCGCCGCTGCCCAGAGGGTGATGTCTGGCTTAAATTACCTTAAAAAGAGATCATCTCAAGCTGCAGGGCTCCAATCCGTGACTCAGTTTCCCCTTGCACCCCCGGCAAAATCCCGCTGCCGCGGAGGGAGGGATCCGGGGCTGTGTGCTTGGCTCCCCTTGCAAAATGGGGAGAAATCCAGCGAGATTGGGGATGGTGGGAGCCCTGCGGCGTCTCTTTTTGCACGCTCACGGAGTGTATCCTTGTAGATGTCCTCGGTCCTGGCCTCTGCGATGTTGCCACCTTCGTCATCGTTAAAGCAAAGCTCGTTAGATGCGGCAGGGGCTTTTCTAGGGGCGTCCTGCTACACGGGAGCTGCTCTCCGGGCTGAGCGCGAGGTGCCGCAGGGATTTTGCAGGACGAGGGAATCACCAGGATGAAATTGCCCAAATTTGGGTCTTTTTTTGGGGGGGGTTGGTGGCACCGGTGACGAATCACCGTGGGTGGGGCTGGCTCCTGATCCACGTTACCCAGCTCCCCACCCACCCTGGAACCTCTCCAGGGGATGGCTTTCACCCCAAAACCATGCTCATCCTCTCTGTGGGAGCATGGGGGGTGGTGGATGAAGGCTGAACGACTCTCCGAACCCGCTTCCCTCCTCCGAAAGTCCCAAGTATCCTTTCGGAGGGGATGGGAGCGGGGAAGAGGGCAAAGGTGACTTTTTTTTTCTTTGCTCGGAAGAGCAAAGTCTGCATGGTGCTTAAATAATCAAACCGCCGCGGGGCGGATGGAGATAAGGAGGAAGCGGCTGGAAAAGCACCGGTGGCAGCTCGGCTGTACAGTAGAAATCAATAAATCCCAGCAGCGGATGGATGTCGCGGTCCGGGGATGCCCGAGCAGGATCCGCGGCACGTGGCTGGGTGCTGGGCTCAGGTTCCTGTTTGTGCCGGATCGAGCCCTTTGGACGTTGGGTGCTGGAAAAGCTGGATTTAAGCTGTACGGCATGGTTTTTCCTGGCTTGTGCAACAAGGATTTGGAGACGGAGACGTGCCGGGTGGTTTGCGGGTGCCAAGGTGTTGCAAAGGGCCGCGTGCGCTGCTAAAATTGGGCGGCAGGGCATCAAATATTGCTGCAAATGGCAAATGTTTGCCGGTTGCTTTGCACGGCCCCGAATTGGGGCATCGAGTGTTGGACAGAGCCGGGGGATGGCCCCAAATCGGGGCGTCGGGTTTGAGACGGAGCCGGGGGATGGCCCTGAATTGGGGCGTCGGGTTTTGGATGAAGTTGGTGCACGGCCCCGAATTGGGGCATCGGGTTTTGGACGGAGCCGGGGGGCAGCCCTAAATTGGGGTGTCGGGTTTTGGATGGAGCCAGTGTACGGCTGTGCTCCGCACCGCAACACAGACCGGCTTGGCAAAGCTCCTCCAGGACTTGTACGCTGCAGAGCTGATCCAAACAGATCCACCGCTGGAAAAAAACCAACAAACCCCAACCAACCCAATAATTGCCATTTTTTTGAGCCGCCCTCCGGAGATCTCGCTGGTACCTTTGAGCGTGGCCAGTCTGGCGATAAATAAGATGACTTTGTGTTGCGTTAATCTGGATGATGTTGAGTGGACGCATGTGGTCCGGTTGCAATTTCGCATTAAAATACTGAAAAGCATCTGCACCCAGAGCCGTACTGGGAGCAGCTGGAGAAAGGGAGATGATTTTAGGATGTGTGATTTATTTTCTTTTTTTATTTTAATGCCGGTCACTGGGAGCCTGCCATAGGGACCTCCGATGGAGCACAAATCAACCCTGTGGGGGCATGGGTTGGCTGGAGATGTGCTAAAGTGGTGGCATTTGGTGGCTGCGGTTCACCGCTGTCCTCCGGGGAAGGTAAAGGATCCTGCCCGTGCCCGAGATGAAAAACTCGTGTCTGGAAATTGCGCAAAATAACGGTTTAACATCATTTCGCTGCAGCTGAAGGAACATCTTTTGCTTCGCTCTTGGTGGTGTCCTCCTGTCCCCGAGCAGGTCACCAGTGTCGGGCTTGTTTCGCGTCGGCTGCCAACAGCTACGAGCAAAGCAACGGAGAAGGGAAGTGGTGTTTGGGGCTTGCACGAAGGGAGCGTTGGTCTCTTAAACAGCGGTTTCTGAAGAGCAATTTCTGCTGTTGCTCAACTGTTGGTTGAGTCCGTGCGTCTGTCTTGGCCTGAGCTACCCCAGCCGGCGGTTGTACAGCCCCGTGCCCAGGAAGACACCAAAAAACCCCAAGAATTTGGTCCTTAAAGTCTTCTGGTAGATGTTCATGTGGTTTACAAGCCCAACCCTCAAACTCTCCCTTAACCAAGTCTTGAATTCTTTGTCATGGAGCATGTGTGAGGGTCTTGAGGTGCTGCCGTCTGTCCCACCTCTTCCCGATTGTCGTTGTTCCAAAGAGCATCTGGATGACCCTTCTTGGGGGTAGGGACTTGCAGATGAGAGGTAGGAGCAAAGAGCTGGAGCACTTGGTTTACGGGAGCCTGGGAAATAAAATGAACAGGGTGAGGAGGTCAAAGTACACTCAGCCCTTGCAACGCTGGGGTTTGTCCTAGATCTGGGCTTTGGTGGGGTGACGAGACCTCATGGCACTGTCCTAGTTTTAATTGTGAAGCATCAGAGTGAGTTTTAGGGGTGTTTGGGGGGAAAACGTGTCTTTCTTGCAAGGTGGGTCCCCACGTGAAGTGCTCCAGCGTAGGAAATCATGCTTTGGTTTGATCTTGGTTTGAGCAGAGAGCTCCAGGTGCCTCTAAACCTTTTTCTGGAGCGGAGCAGCTCATGTGTAGCCCGTCCCAAGGTGTGTTTGCCAACCGCTGGGCCATTTTTTTTATGGCCTGCCTTTGAACTCCATCCAGAAAAGATATGCAAGTCATGAGACCAGAAACCCAACGGAGGTGCAGCTCTTGCTAATCTTGCCTTAACTCTTTGGGACAGTTCCCGGTGCCTACATCCAGTGGCCTCTTCTGAGGTTTCTTGCATGGGTGAGGGGCTGCCCCTGAAATCGTGGCTGTTTTCCAACGTTGTCTCCTTCCTCGCTGGTGTTGGGCTGAGTTTAAGCTGTTGGCTTTCAACCTCTCTTAACCGGGAGGCTGAGCTCGCAGTCCCAGTAACCTTCCTCACTAGTTACCGCTTCGTCAGCCTCTTAGCCTGCGAACGGTGCCAGGAAAGATGTCATGTTGTTGCCTAGCAAATAAATAATTGAATACTTCAGTCCAAGACAACAGGCAGGGCTTAGCTGGAGCTGGGACGTGGAGTACAGTTGGAAACCCTAAAGTTGCATGGAAAAAAACCCACGCTACGTCTCTTCTAACGCAGGGGTAACAAAGCTCTCGACCGTGAATCTCTTCCCAAAGACTTTTGGGGTTAGTAGCTTTCCACCCGTGCCGTGGATAAGCACTAAAATAAGGGTTTGATGGCAGCACGAGGGTTGGGTTGATGGTTGCGAGCACGGCGACGTTCCTGTGGGGTGGGAAGGTGGGTCATGACGTGGTCCTCAAACGTGCCGCCCAGAGAATGGGGTGAGTGTCGTTCGAGGCGTTTTCTTGCCATGGGTGGTCTTTGGTAACCCAAAACCGTGGCCCTGAAGGTCTGCGGCGAGGAGGGGTCCTGTCTGGTGCCCTCTGGTCCTCCTCGGTGTGCTGGGAGAAGGTTTCACACCCGCGCTTGGAAGCGGTTGTCCAAGGCACGGAGCACCTGCCGTGCCCGTCTTTCGGTGTCTATAAATAACCTCCCAAATCCAGCACCCCCCGAGCAGCCTCTCTCCCCTGTGCCGTCGCTAGTGCTTAACCGGGCCACGGTTTAAAAATAAGCCGGGGGCAACACCGGGCACAGCCGTGGATTCTCCTGCTGCCTCGCAAAGTAGGACATGGCCCAATCCATCTTCTCCGCTGCGCATTTATGGGCAGGAAAGGTGCTGTAGTGGGCGCAAGCCTGTTTTTTGGCCACTCAAAGCCAACTTCTTGGTTGGGGCAAGTGGGGAGTGAACGTGGTATGGCTGCGGCGTTGGGGTTTTGGGGGCAGCTTGCTTCTGCCTTACAGCCCAGGCTGCTCTCCTGCTCCATCCAGGCTGCCAGATGTCTGGAAAACCTCAGCAAGTGGCCTCAATCTAATTTTTTTCTTTTTCTTCTTCCTCAATATTGGGAGGATAAAAGGTATTCAGGAGGGTGTAAGGGATAAGTGGCTGTGGCAATGACCCCTTTTGCAAGAGCAAACTGCTGCTGGGTCAAGCTGGGGATGGCGATACCGTAACCTTCTCCCAACCCCAGCAGAAATGAGCTAATGCTTCGGCACGAGGCCACGTTAATCCTTCTCCGGAGTTTGCTGCTGCTGAGAAAATGAAATGCATGTTTGCACTGTGCCTCCTGCAGCACCGTGTCTGGCCGGTCCTGTGGGGAATAACAAAAAAAAAGGGTTTTTTAAAGTATGTTAACAGCAAAAGGAGGCCTAAAGAAAACATTGGTCCGTTACTTGATGAGGTTGGTCACCTCATAAATAGAGATGAAGATAAAGCGGAGACATTTCGTGCCTTCTTCACCCCTCTCTTTAAGACCAGTGATGGGCCCTGGGGCCCCGTGGAGTTGGGTTGGAGGACCACAACTGGGGGGAGTGGTAAGCTCCCAGCTGACTTTGACCTTGTATGGGATTTGCTGCAGCAACTGCATGCACGTAAATCTACAGGTCCCGATGGGATTCATCCCAGGGTACTGGGAGAGTTGGCCGATGTTATTGCGAGACCTTTCTGTTATTTATCAAGGGTCTTGGGACTCTGGAGAGGTCCCAGTCAACTGGAAGCTAGCAAATGTTATTCCAGTTTCCAAGAAGGGCAAGAAAGATGACCCTGGTAATTATAGACCTGTCGGTCTCGCTTTGGTGCCTGTTAAAATTATGGAGAAGGTTATTCTGGGAGTTATTGAAAAACACTTGAAAGACGATGCAGTCATTGGTCAAAGCCAACGTGGGTTCATGAAGGGAAAGTCATGTCTTCCTAACTGGATATCCTTTCGTGACAAGGTTACCCGCCTCATGGACGAAGGGAAGGCAGCGGATGAGGTTTTTGGGGATTTTAGCAAAGCTTTTGATACTGTTTCAGAGTATCCTTCTGGACGAAACGTCCAGCATACAGCTAGACGTGGACACAACGCGTCGGGTGAACAGTTGGCTTGAAGGGTCAGGCTCAAAGAGTTATAGTCAACAGGGCAACATCTGGCTGGTGACCAGTCACTAGTGGTGTTCCCTAGGGGTTTTTCTCTCTTCAATGTTTTTACCGATGACTTGGACACGGGAGTTGAGTGCACACTCCGTAACTTTGCTGATGCTACTAAATTAGGAGAAGCTGTTGATTCCCTCGAGGGTAGAGAGGCCTCAGGGAGAGATCTTGATAGATCAGAGCGTTGGGCAATCACCAGCTGTATGACACTGAACAAGGACAAATGCCAGATTCTGCACCTGGGATGGTGTCATCCAGGATGTACGTATAGATTTGGGGCCAAGAGGCTGGAGCGCAGCCCCGCAGAGAGGGATCTGGGGCTTTTGGTTGACGGGAAGCTCGGCGGGAGTCAACCGCGTGCCCTCGTGGCCAAAAGGGCCACCCGTATCCTGGCACGGTATAGCGAACCGGTCGAAAGCCGCCGTTGTCCCATGCCTTGGTGTGGCCTCACCTTGAGTCCCGTGGGCGCTTTGGGGCTCCACAATCTAAGAAGGACGTAAGAAAATATTAGAACGTGTCCAAAGGAGGGCAGCAGAGGTGGCGAAAGGAGTAGAGGGCTTGTGAGGAGCGGCTGAGGATACCAGGGTTGGTCAGCCTGGACGAGAGGAGACTGAGGGGTGACCTCGTTGCTGTCTGCAACTTCTTTGTGATGGGGAACGGCGAGGGAGGTGCTGATCTCTTCTCTCAGGCGTCTGGTGATAGGGAAGGGCTTAAAGTTGCGTCGGGGGAAGTTCAGATTGGCCGTTAGGAAAGAGTTCTTCATGGAGAGGGTGGTCAGGCACTGGAACGAGCTCCCCAGGGATGAGGTCATGGCCCCAAGCCTGTCGGTGTTCAAGAAGTGTTTGGAGAACGCGCTTAGATGTAGGCTTTAACTTTTAGGTTGCCCTGCGTGGAGTCAGGAGTTGGGCTTGATGATCCTCGTGGGTCTCTTCCAACCCAGGAGATTCTACGTCCTTGTGTCATTGGGACACACTGGTTTCAACCCAGCCGGTGCTTTGCGGTTTTGGGGGAACCTAGCTGGTTTTAAGACGTGAAGTTCTTGCCGCGGAAGCATGGTGTACTTGTTGTAGGAGAACTGGTGGCACTTATCCCACTTGGGTTTGTCTCTAGGGTGCAACGTGGAGCTGAGCAGCTGCTTCCCTTCCTCCCCGGTGGCACCATGTCTGGTTTGTCCTCCTTGTAACCGTGTTATCTGGTGCGTTACTATAGTTTTGGGCTGTCCGTGTGGTCAAAATCCTTCCTTTTCTTGCTGTCTCCCGAAAAAGTGTGTATCTGTGGGAAGAGACCTCTGGGGCTTGGCCATCAAAGACTCCAGGATGTAGAAAAAAGGATTAGTTTAAGGACGGAGGAGCTGGGGAAAGTGTTTCTCCCCACTTTGTACCGGATAGTCCCTGTAGAGATGTCCAAGCACAGCCTTAACTGTAAGACCTGGGCAGGGGCTGCAAATGTTCTCAGTTTATCGCTGTTTTCCAGCAAGCGTTGCTGGTGGCCGGTCCCTTCTTGCTCATCCTGGGGCCAGAGTCCTGCTTTTCCACCCTGGGGACTTCCCTGGGGTGTTTAGGAGCCCCCCAGCCCTCCTTTATGTAGGATGGTTGAGTGGAGGAAGGATCTCAGCAGCTTTTTGGGCTCCATCTCATCATCCTTGTTGCTGGAGCCTGACGTGTTCCTGCCAGCCCCGACATGGGGGGTGAGATGCTGCCAGGCGAAGCCGTCCAGCGATTTCTCTGTCACCGCAATAACACCAGCGCTTGGCACCGACGCCATGCCAAGGCGGCCCCCGAGAGCCCGCGCTCGCGCCAAGGACCGAATCCAACCTCTTGGCTCGGTTCGGGGAAGCATCCGCGCTCGGCAAGGCTCACCCATCAACGTCGCGTGCTCTCCGGAGCGCTCCAGCACGTACACCAGCGTGATTAATAAGCGTTCCCGGGTCTTTGTGGCGGTCGGTGGGTTTCTGTAATTGGAAAGGACAGCTCGTTACAGGCTGACAGCAACAAGAAGATCCCTCAGGAGTCTTCTCTGTGGCCTTATAGCATCCAAAACAGCCTTTGGGGATCTTCTCCCCTGCTAATATTACAGGTACGAAAGAGCTGAGCCTTGTGGCTTCCCAGCGCTCGCCTGTCGTTGCTTTTTAAGTGCCTAAAACCCTGTTTTAATGATGGCGAAGTCAAAACCTGCCGGCAGATGGAGGAGAAAGTTGATGGGGGTGAAAGACGCAGAGTTGGAAGGACCCGGAGCGAAAAGGGGATGGCGATGTGAATCGCCTGCATTCATCGCCGGTAAAAACACTACCACTTTTATGGGAGCAGCTGAGATCTGCTGGAAATTTAATAGAGATGGATCCAAACAAGATGAGCTTGCAACAGAGTCTGGATGCCTTTCAAGCAGCTTGGATAGAAACTGTTCTTTCATTAGATGCTGGATGTGTCCTCTGCTGACGAGGAAAGTTTTCTGCCACCCGTCACATAAATCTTGCTTAAAGCTGGATGGAGCAGAGCAGGATCTAGAGGATGGATTTGCTTGGAGGCCTGATAACTCTTTAAGGGAAATAAAAAAAAAAAAAAAAAAAGGTTTTCAAGGATCGGCTTGGAATCGCCTCTGAAAAGGCTCAATCTGGGCTCTTAGCTGCGGGTAAAAGACTTGAATGGAGGGCTGGCACCCTCGGGCAGTGTTCTTTCTCACTTGCCTTTTGTTTTTAAAAGGCTTGGTAATGGGGGAAATGCAGAATTGGAAACACCTCGGGTAGAAAATACCCTGTTAAAACAGGTATTTGCACCCTGATTTGCAGAGAGAGGTGTCCGCCGCATGGTGCGGCAGCTGTAAAACCCGGTGCAGATGCTGGATGCAGGACCCGCCACGGGCAGCGTCCCTGGGAGGGGGGACCACGATGCTCAGGGCAATCCTCATCCCACCAGATTTGAGGGTACGGCTGGGGAGCCCCGAGGGTTTTAAGTGGTAAAGGACTGGCCAGGTTTTACGGAGCATCCACACCCGGTCCGTCGGCTTGCTTGAAAACACTTTGGGAGATGGCTTGGTGCCGTGCTCGGGGCTGTATGAGGCAGGGATGGTTAAGGAGAGCTTGCAAAGAAGACAAAGTCTTTTAGGGGGGTTGAAAAGTCTTTTAGGGGGGTTGAAAAGTCTTTTTAGGGGATGGCCATAGAGCAAGTGCCTCCCCTGCCCGAAGCGGGCAGCAGGAGCTGGAGAGCAATTAGCATTTAGGAGCTGGTGTTGTGTCTCAAACCCATTCAGACCTCAGCGCTGTTTGCAGAAGCACGTGAAGGTTTTGCTGGAGGTTTTTCTGGGCTCAAAGCAGGAGGTTTTGGGTTTGGGATCGCCAAGCGGGGTTGGTGCTGTCCTGAGAGGTGCTGTGGGCCGAGCATCTTTGGCGCGAGTGATGCTGAGAGGTGGCAGCGTGGTCCAAGCGCGGCGAGGGAAGGAGCAGCAGCATCCTCCCGACCCGATGCGGGTCGTAGGATCAGCCCCGGGTTTGGGGCACTGAGTTTCTGCCCTTGCCCCGTGGTCTCATCCTGCTTCTGCGGGAGCCTCGGAAATAACCACCGGAGCCCGAAGTCATGCAAACGTTTGGAGTATCCTGGGAAGTCTGTATCGCTCTCGAGCCTGGGAGCAAGCCCTCAACCCTGACTGTCGGGCTCGTACCACCAGCTTTTGCCTTTCTCTTGGAGGAAACGCAGCCCAAAGCTCTGCCTCGCGGCGCCTGGAGCTTTTCCGGATGGGTCTGGGCTCTGCATCCCCCCACGCTGGGGCCGGGTGCGGGGCACGGCTCCGGTGCATCCCCTTGGGCTCCGCAAATACCCTGAGAGCTGAGAAAACCCGAGTATAACTCATGTCCTCTGGCCGGGGAGCGTGGGGAGGCTGGAAATAAGAGCAAAGCTCCTCGCTGGGAAAGTGTCGGGTTCCCTCTCGGCCGTGCCAAGCTAAACAAGCCACGCTGTTCGTCTGCTTGCAGCAGAAGAGCTGGTTTTCCCCATGGTAGCCCTTCCTCGCACCTGTTTCAGTTTCGGTTGATCTCACTCGTACGCCAGCGCTGAAACCCTGCACGGGGTCTCGGCACGGACTCCTTGACCCCGTCGTGCGTGGAGTTTCGGGGAGAAACGGGGGGGTTTTCCGCCTCGTTAGATTTACCGGAGGTTTTCCAGCGGGAGGCGGATGCCTGCGGAGCGAGTTCAAGCTGCTGACAACGGGCTGGCTTTTCTCCGCTGCCTTTCGAAGTCGTCTGTGAACTGCAGGTTGCAAACCACAGCTATATATATATATATATTTTTTTTTTCTTCTATTTTTTGGTGTTGTTTTTTTCTCCTCCCCCCCCCAAACTCACCGTTGGTGACTCACAGTTCCCATGTGATCGCTGAGTGCAGCAGGTCGTCCGTCATCCAGCTAAGGAGCTTCCCATCCCGTTGCAGTCGATCACCCCTGTCTCTCTTCCGATTCCTGGGATTACCCCTGGCTTTTTTTGGCACAATATCCCTCTCCTTTTCCCTCGGGGTGCTGCTGCCCGGCTCTCCTCCACATCGGGGACCTGTCTAACGCACCCTTTGGGGTCAGGAGCAGGTATGGGACGTCACCGGCAGCTGCTCGGGCTCTCCAGGAGACACTTTAGTGCAACCCCTCGATGCTTCCTTCTTGGTTGAGTCTTTGCCCCCGTAGATGCTTTTTTCCAGCGGCCTTTGTGATCTTCCATAGATCTTCCTCTGCGTTCACGGGCCCTGCTGGGTTTTATACTGCTGTGAAGCTTCTCCTTCTCTACCTTGTTGGTCCTGCTTGGTCTCCAAAGCCCTCACAAGCCCTCACCATTGGGTTGCGGTGGCCAAAACCACGGTGGAGATCCGCTCCCCCGCCCCGAGGTCTCTGGACTGCTGCGGGGACGTCTCCCAGCTCCGTCGGTCATGGAAGGGTGCGGCCCTTCCTCCGGGCAGACAGCTTGTCCTCTCCTGGCTCCGCTCTTTGGCTTGCAGACCTGCAGGTTGGCCTCTTTCTTGGAAAAGAAACCGCGTGTCGCTGCGCAGCTGTTTCTGAGAAGATGACGGTGCCCAAATGGTCGAGGTTTGGGAGATAAAAATTCAGCGTCGTCTTCTGGCCACCCCTGGGTGGCCCTGGCAAGTCCTGCAAGGGCTGGAGGGACTGCGCTGTCCTGGGAGAGCTGAAGGGAAGCGTTCGAAGCTGCGGTGTGGCTCCCATCCAGACACTTAACATCTCCTTTCCACCCCCGGTGGGACTTCTCCAGCCCTTGGTGACCAGTGAGATGAGGCACCTCATCCCTGGTTTCATCCTTTTCCTCCTTGATCGGAGCTCAGCAGAAAGATGGGGTCCCCGGTGGAATGGCTTTGGTGGGTGAGCGAGTCACCCTGTGCTGCTCTTCTCTCCGATGGAGATGTGCCGGTGCTTGCGGTGGGACGGGTGCCTGAAGCTGCTGGCTCTCCTGCACGTCCACGTTGAGGTCCTGCTGCTCCGGCCCGGGCGTAACGCGGCGCTTGCCGGTCCCACACTGGGACGGCGTCTCCGGTTAAGCCTCGGTAGAGTCCTTCATCCAGATGTTTATGCAAAGCCTGTGAAATCATGGCAAGCTCTCGCTGACCATAAACATCCCAGGGAGCGGAGCCAACATCTCGAGATGTGTCATGCTTCCTACAGCTCCGTCTTCCAGAAGCGCGCAAGGCTTCCTGAGCTCTGCTGACTCGGGCAGCTTGAACGCGAGCCCGTGCGCACGAGCCAACAGGCGCTGGCTTAGTTCAGGGTTGGTTTTTGGGTGGGTTTTTTTTGGTTTGTTTTTTTTTTTATTTTTCCTCCAGTGGGAGCAGTTTGCTTAAACCCAGCTGTCCCCACGGGACCCCTGCCCTCTCGGCGTGAAAGCTTGGGTGCCGTCTTGAGAATCGACAGCAGCGATGGATGGGTGTTTCTTTATTTCTGAGCCAGACACGAGGATCTCTTGGGTGATTCTTTATTTCTGAGCCAAACACGAAGATCTCTTGAGTGA
The DNA here is from genome assembly GCF_965638725.1 of Aptenodytes patagonicus. Classification (NCBI taxonomy): domain Eukaryota; kingdom Metazoa; phylum Chordata; class Aves; order Sphenisciformes; family Spheniscidae; genus Aptenodytes; species Aptenodytes patagonicus. Next base: position 163,135 of record NC_134978.1, on the reverse strand, counting down.
CTGTTTCCCCTGAGCCAAAACATGAGGATCTCTTGGAGGATGATGAGCTCGTGTGTGGGGAACGGTGTGTTTCAGCAGGAGGGTTGTTGCTCTTATCGGTGATCAGCGCTGGGAAGAGAAGTGCTTGACTTGAGCGTAAGTGGCCGGTTGGTGCCAAACCGGTGCCAAATCTCCGAGCTTTGCATCGGAGGAGAGACAAACGCGGCCGCCGAGCACACGGCGAAGACGTTGCATCCTGTGAAACATCTGCTTGGCACCGGGGGACGGCACACGGAGCAACCCAAGGCTTGCTCGCTAACGCAGAGGTCCCATCCAGAGAGGTTCGAGCGGGTTTTTGTACGGATGCAACACGCACCGATCTGTCCGGACCGGCAAGAACGAACTCCGGAGCTGCTGGAGGGAGCGTGCCTGGGCACAGCCGAGCCGAGAGACAGCCGGGGTGCCGGGTCCGTGTTTTGAGGGGAAGAGTTAAGCCTGGGCGTGACAGCGATGGCAGGGAAATCCTGCACGGCGAGAGGCGAGCGAAAGATAACCAGGGCTGGTGGCATCGGGAAACCCCCTGTGAAAAATGGGTGCTCGTGGGGTCAGAGCCGTTTGGCATTTTTCCGGGCCCGCGGTGCGTCACTCAGCCTCGCCGCCCAAGTGGGCTGGGGTGGGGGGTGGGGGGGGTCTTGCGTGCCTTGCTCCGAGCGGCTGGGTCGCCGGGACGAGCCGGAGCTTGCTGGGGTGCTGAGTCAGCACATCCAGCACCCTCCCCTTGCAGCCGTGCCGTTCCCCACCTCCGTCTGCTGCAGAGACCACTTCCTGAGCAGGCGTTGCCTTTCTAACTGCTCGAGGGAGAACCGGTTGTGATAGCGGGGACAGGATAACCCCGGACCGCTGCTGGTGACGGAGGCGAGAGGGACCCGCTCGTCCCCGAGCACATGGTAGGATGTGGGGCCACGTGCCCACGGTCTCGCGTGGGGTTTTGGGGTCTGCGGTGTCTGGGCAGGGTGAAAACAAATCCTATTTCGCATCTAGAACGCAAAGAGGGGACTCAGCAGATGGGATCGACTCCGCGTGGGGATGTGATCCTCCTCCTGTGCGAAAGGAGGGTGGAAACCCACGGGCTCGGTTTTAGGGGAGGTGGGAGCCAGCGGGGGAGACCGGTACTTATCCCAAAGCCCATCCGTCGGGAGGGACGGGCGCTCGCGGGTTGCTTCAAGGTTTCCTTGTGCCCGCTGAGACCCGCAGCCATCACCGCGTGTTGCTGGTGGATGGGGAACGCAGGGCGGCTTTGGCCCGGAGTCAACGTGGCCTCTGTGGTCTTCTCCTATGGGAAATGTCTCTGTGTTTGTCCTTGCTCCGTGGCTCACGGTTGTCTTAAAATTCTCCGGTAATGCTGATATTGGAGCGTTGCTGGTTTTGGTAGTGCCTGGAGGTCCTTGTCTCCTGCTCTGAAGTTCCCGGTGGTCCGGTTTCTCTTGCCGAGAGTTTTCTGGACTTGGTGGGACCAGGATGTTGTACTTGTCCTCCAGGATTTCGGTTTTTTATTTTTTTATTCCGCGCCCCCCCCCCCCCCCAAATCAGGCACGGGCCAATGGCTCGCTGGAGCGAAAGGCAGGAGGTTTTGGCTCCTTCCGCACCAAAATTGCTTTATCTTCTGCCCGAGCAAGGCTTTGGGAGGTCTCTGAGCCCCCACCGAAGGCTTCTACCCCTTGAATTTCGGTGGTTGGGGGATGGTTTGGCTGTTTGTGCCCGGATTAATACTGGGAACAGGCAGAGAGCAGCAAGCGCGAAGCCTTTATGAAGCTGGGGAAAAAATAGTTGGGGTGCTTCTTGTTTAGCCTCGACATCTTTTTGGGTAGACAGGGAGATTTGGGTTGGAGGACTAATGCCAAAGCAAGAGCAGGTTGTCCAGCTTGGAAGATCTCCAAGGACGGAGGTGCCGTGGTGTCTCGGGGCGGGGGGGGGGGGGCACCCTCTCTCCCCACATACAAAATGAACCCAAGGAGGAGATCAAAGGACGGGGAATCGTGCCGATCCCCGGCCTCCCAAATGCCTTTCGGATATCTTGCGCCCGGCCTCTCTCGGTGGAGAGATCCCGCATGAGTCACCGCGTTGAGATAAGCGTCAAGTTGTGGAGGGCAAGAGCTCTGACCTGATCCTCTGGCAGCCGGCTCTGTCCTTCCCCGGAGATATCTGCAGTCCTTGTTTTTTTGATCCCGATCCCGTCTTCCCCAGCAATTCTCTACGTTAGACTTGCTGAAACGGCTCAAAAAAAAAAAAAAAAGGGCCGAGCCGGTGCAAGGGATGACCGGGGCATGCGGTGCCGGCAGGAGGGATGGGACCGCGGCTGCCAGCACTCGGCGCACCGTTTGCTGTGGTTTTGGAGCTGGTCTAAATTCACGCTGCCTGTACCCTGCCTGCACAGTCCTGCCTCCTCTTTTTGGGTCATCTCCAGCATTGCTAAGCAGCTCGAGGAGCCAGAGGGACCACGTACGGATGGCTCCACTCCTACCGGGATTAATACAGCTCAGTGTGGCCTCGGTGAGTCGATGGGAGAATAATTTGACAAGACGGTAGCACCGGTGCGATTAAAAATATGGGATCCTTTGGCTGGGGAGCACCGAGCTGCATCTATTCCGGATGCTCTTACCCCTACGTTGGGTTTTTCACCTCGTTACGGGGCTGGACGTCATTCTTTCATCAGCAGAATCTGCTCCACCCCCTCGCAGCGATGATACAGAGTCCTCCAAGCTCCCGAGTCCAGCCGCTGCCCCGAGCTGAGCAAAGTCCCAACCCAGGCAGCTCCTCCCAGGCCAGAGCGTGGGTTAAAACACGAGCAGCTCCAACCGGTGGGTTATTCATCCTGCTGCGACGAGCTGATCCCCTTGCGTGCGAGCCTGCGGCATTCATCTCCTGGGACTAGAGCAGACACGTTGGGGACGTAAGTGTTTATCTGCACCGCTCTTCGTGGACTGCCGTCGCTTGGGCCCTTTGCGGTGTCTTTTCCCGCCTGTGCAAAGTCCAGCAGCAGAAATATCAGCACCTGGATGCTGGTTGCACAATCCTGGGCATTTCCAGCCCTTAAATACACAAAATTCCAGCACCCTGCACCTGCAGAGGGGTGAAGTGACCCAGGTCGCTCCCGGGAAGCCCAAGCAGAAGCGAACGCGGGGAGCTGTCGGTGTCGCGTGAACACAACGGCACCGTCCCCAGCTCTGTCAGCAGCCGGCTAAGCCCGAGTCAGATGAGACGCGATGTGCTGCCAGCACGCCGTGCTTTGAAGAGTTCCTGTCCTCAAGGTCACCTGCCCGCAGGCTTAGGAGCGTCCTTAAATACTGCCCTGAACTGCCACGCAGCGCAAAGAAGAAAGAAATGTCTCTCTCGTTTCTATCTGCAAATGGCTGAGGGCTTTCGTCGGAGCAGGACCCGGAGCTACGTGCAGGAAAACCAAACCCAAACGTGCCCATTTTCAAGTGGAAATGTGAAGTTCGTGCTTCTGGCCAAGCCCTCCCACAGCAAAGCCTGTCCTCACGCCAGCTCGTCTGTATTCAGGAGCATGGAGCAAAATCTCCAGCTCGCTTCTGGCAAGCCACAGCGAAGGATCGGAGAACGCAGTCGTCTCGTCTGGCTCCGGAGGGAGCGTTTGGACGCTCGCGTGAGACTGTGGGTGAAATGATTTCTGCTGGAGAGTGGCTGTTGCGAGCGCGGAGCGATGCCGGGTTCTTGGGACGGAGGAGTAGTGTCTACCTCAGGGATTTGGGGCAGGAATACCATCGAAGAGCTTGAATCTGGCATGGGTGGCCACCCAAACGGCTTCAGACTGAGCCCGACACGTTGCAAAGCACCCAGGTTGCTCGTCCAGGTGCTTTCAGTGGACGGTGGGACGCCAGAGTGCAGGCGGTCGTCTTCTCTTGTGCAAGGGAAAAGCTCTGCCGTGGAGCATCTCGTGGCGCTCATGCAAAGCCCTTGCCTTCACGTGGGAGCTGTTGGTCCTATGTAGAGTGGGTCGGAGAGGAAAGAGCTGCCGGTTGCACCCTCTTTTGCAGGATCTCCCATGTTTTGCTTCTCCTGTCACCCGCTTTCAGCCCGGAGCCACGTGCTCGTGCGTGGGGATGTCGGGATTGCCGAGCAAAAGTACCGACGGCGCCTTTGCCCACCGAACGCCACTGTTTGCACTGCAAACACAAGCCCAGCTCGGGTTGGACCTGCCGTGGCTCTGCCAGCATGGACGTAGCCTTGGAGAGGTCTTCTTGCATGGCTGCTTTGGGCTGGAAGAGCCAAGTTTGGGGCCACGGGATGGATTTGGAGATGGGCTGGAATGTGGGAAACGAAGCTCCTGCTTCCCGGCATTTCCAGCGAGCTTTTGGGGAGCTAAATATCTCCTGTGGTGTTGGGGGCTGGAAACCCCACCCCATCTCTTGGCCATCATGTAGCCCCAGGTGACTGAACGTTTCCAGCGTGGGATTCCTCGTTGCACTGGTAACAAACCCAAATCTGCGCCGTCCGATGCGGCAGAAATCCCCATGGTTGGGTTGGGTGGTAGCACGCCGGTAAAAACCCAGCCGCTCGGCTCCGGCACCACCACGGCATGGGGACGCGGTGTTTTCCCACCGCTGTCGAGCAGTAATCCTGCTGTGCGGGTCCGTCTGCTGTTTTTTTTGGCACCACTGGTTGCTCTTATGTTTTTTTGGATGATGAAAGGCGACGTGTCAAGCCAATTTTTTTTTCCCCAGGTTATTTACAATATGCAGAAGCTGTTATCAGCTGCTGGTGGCAACGAGCGATTCTTCTGGTACCTTTTGCTCTCAAATTAAACACCCGAGATTAAAGCGTGAGCCTTAAGTAGGAGCTAGTCTTTAATTCCAGAACTAAATCGTGCCTTGCGACACCTTGCGTTACTTGGAAGATGATGCAATAACTCACCCCTTGCCTAATACCATTGCTTAAATGGCAAGGTCCCTCAGCCTGGGTGTAGAGGAGCTAAAATATCTCTTCTTGCTGCTTTTTTCAGCTCGTTTAGATAGGCTGGGGAAAAAACAAAGCCTGGGAGAGCACGTGTAGGCTCAGTGAAGGCTTTTTGGAGGTGATCGGTTGGTTTTGAGGGCTTTTGGAAGCCCTCAGATTGCTTGGACAAGTGGTATTGCAAATTCCTGTCCAAGTTGCTAAATTTTTCATTTCTGACGAGTTCCAGTTCTGGTCTAAACCAAGTCATCAGCCTCTGGAGGAGCCTGGTTTTTTTTTTTCCCTCCCCTGACTGGAGACCGGTTCACCCCGTCCTCAGACCGATGTCCTTTTGGAAGTGCCGGTCCTTCTGCAGTGGGAACCCAGCTGATCTGGGAGCTGGTGGAGAGCTTGAGTTGGAGCCGGGTCTCCCTCCTCAGCCTTTATCGCTGAGATGTGAGATGCAGAGAGCACCTGGAGGTCAGGTAGGTGCCCTTCCTCCCATCTTGGAGGATCGTATGGAAGGGAAACCTTCTGTTGTATTCGGGGGGTGGAGCCTTACACAGTTTGAAGTTTGGGAAATAATAGTATTTTAGAGTTTTCTTTAAGTCTTCGCTCCTTTATGCGCTTTTAAACTGTCACTAGACACCTCTTGGGAGCTGGGCAGCTCTCAGGAGAATACAGTTTCTTGGCTGAACTCTTCAGGAGAGAGATCCTCTCCCTGTCTCAGGGTGGTCTGGGGTCTTGATGGAAACGACCATCCAAAAGAGCTCTTTGCTTTAGACTCTTGAACTTCTTTGGGCTTTTAATCCTAAAATCACCGAATAATTGAGGTTGGAAGGACCCTCCAGAGGTCTTCATCCCACCCCTGTGCTCGAAGCACAGCCAACTTCAAAGTTAGGTTGCTCAAGCCCCATCCGGTTTTGAGCGACTCCGGGGATGGAGATCCTCCACACCTCTGGCCTGTCCCAGAGCTGTCCCACTCCCACAGGGAAGAGTTTCCCGTGTTGCAACTTCCTTGTCCTCTCGTTGCACGTGTCCAGGAGGAGTTTGGCTTCATCTTCTCTACACCCTCCGGCTAGTGGCTGTAGGCAGCACCTTCATGCTCTCATCTTGAAGCAGAAGGAGGCCAGCTCCCCCAGCCTGTCTTTATCCATCGCGTCCTCCGGTCCCCGATGGTTGGGGACCTTCACGTGGCTGGCTTCGTTGGATGTTGGATCTAGCAACATCTCTGTGACCTCCTGACGCAGCAGGGCAGCCTTGCTAATTATCACAGCTACCGTTTAGTGTGTCGTTAGTCTTAAAAAAATGCGTGTTGAGTAGATGCGGTACGAAATAAACCTGACCCTTTGCGTAGGAAGCATCTGCCACCCGGAGAGTGGTGATGGGGAGAAGCACCTCAAGGTGCATCCTGGTGTTTGCTGGGGTGGTGGTGAAGGGTTTAGGCAAAACTTTTGCACCTTGATGCGCTATCGAGGCTCTTGAGCGTGCCGTTAACCTCTGCTTATCGACCCTGATTGTGACAGCCTCGATGAGTCGGGGCTCTTTCGGCTCTTCTGGAGATGTCGGTATTTCTCAATCCGCGACCTTTGAAACGCGTTATGTAAGTAACCATCGCCGAATTTGTCTAGAGCCGGGTCTGCCACGTCTAGGAGAGCTCCTGGTCTCTGCGTAACCGCTCCCATGCTGGGAAACTCACGGGTTTTCTCTTATCTCTGGCTTTTTGCGTGTGTTTTGGCCACGGGCTCATGTGATGGTTTGATTTTGAAAGTGTCTTGGTGTCCTGGCCGGGTTGCTTTAACTCTTGGGATAGAGGAAAAACAGAGAGGAGAGACCTGTGTCCCTGATACGAGGGTGTTTTGACCTCTTGGAGGAGAGACCGTGAGCTCAAAAATGAATTCAGATTCGCTGTGCTCTCTCGGGAGAAGCTGCAGCCACGCTCCTGTGGTTAGAGGAGCAGCTCTTGCTGGATTACCATAGAGGGTAAATTTGAGCCTCCTAAGTCCAAGACATTAAACTCCCTCATCTCTCACTGTTTCCAAGAAACCAGGATTTGCAGGGAGTGCAGTTACGTGCTCATCAGGAGAAAGATAAATCACCGCATGTTTTCCTCTAAAGGAGACAGTTTCTAAAAATAGGAGCCGTGCTGGAGCTCCAGAGAACAAAAGAGTCCCTGGAAGGCTCCTGCCACAGTCCCTTCTCGGCGATCGGTGCTCTCTGCCCCTCTCCATCCACACGCTAGGGATTTATGGAAGTGTTTTAAAATCTGCCGATTTGGGAGGGTTGGGGTTGGTTGTTTGGGTTCCCCCCCCCGTCCTTTCCCCTGGCATTCCCACCCTGGCCGGTTGGTGACTCAGGCTTTCCTGAATGAACACTGCCGGTCTCCCATGACCTCGGCAGCTTGGCTCTGGATCCCGCCGGCCTTTTCCGAAATGATTTTTTTTGAAGTCCAAAGGAGCTGATCTCCTGGGAGCCAGGGATGCTGCCACCTCTCCAGGACGGGCTCTGACAGCGCCGATGCCGGATAAACCCCGGCGATGTGCGTGGTCCCAGCTCTGCATCTAGATGAAAGAGCTCCAACCCCGTCATCTCCGGACGAGACCTACACGTTGGAGATGCTCAGCCTTAAAAGTCTCGCCTCTAAGGTGGCTCACCTAAGATATTAGAAGGATGGGAAGCCAACCCTGGCTTTTCACGTCCCTCCTCTGCTTTCAGGGCAGGTCCTGCCCTGCCTTCCTCATCTCCATAACCAGTATGGTGGCACGAATACCACGTTCCTCCTGGTTTTACGGCACGTAACCAGTAATCTGTAGAATAAATGCAAACTGTGAGCGGCTGCGTCCATCCCGGAGAGGACAGAGGTCAGTTTGGGCTGCAGAGGCTCTCACGGGCTGAGCCCGCAGACCGTTGCAGCAAACCCCATCTCCTTGGCCCTGCGTTTCCAAAGCGCTCCCTGTTTCCTTCCCAGGACGTGCGGCTTGATCCTGCTCTCTCTCTCATCTTTGCGTTCAACAGTAAAGGCTCTCCGGGTCGTTGGACGGTGCGTGGTGGAGGCTGAGCTGCTCCTTGCACGTCCCTTTCCTCCGTCAGCCCCAGGCATGGTCTGTGCCAGGTCTGCCCCCTCCATCAAGCTGCGAACACCTCCTTCCCGTGGCCTCCTGGTTATTTCCACCGCGCCGGTGAGCTCCAGGCAACTCTTGGGCTGCTGGGCATCCCATGACCCGCGATGACGGTGATGGGAGCGGGGGACGGGGGACAATTCCTTGTCCCAACAGCAAGCTTGCTTGCCTGGGGCCGGGCTGCTGGGCTGCCCATGACCCAAGATGACGATGATGGGAGCAGGGACGCGGGACAGTTCCTTGCCCTAGCAGCAAGCTTGTTTGCCTGGGGCTGGTTCGCAGCAGGAAACAACGTGGTTTCACCCAGCTACACCTCGGCTTCCCCAAGCTCCCAGCCTCGCCTGTAATAACAAGCGAGTCCCTGCTTTCCATACGGCTGGGACAAGGCAACGCGTGGCCAGATCAGGAGCGGGGGGGATCCGGCGCGAGGAGCGAGACCCCCGTGTCCTGCCCTGAGCTCAGCCCCGGCTGACGGAGCCTCTGGGCCAGGTAGGTTCGATCCAGACGTCTTCGTTGGAGACAGCTGAAGGCTTTCCTCCTCTTTTGGAAGGACGTGTCTGGGTCTGATATATCTCACCAGGCCCTGCAGATCTTCAGGAGGCATTTGCCTCCCTGTCGTCGCTGCCTGAAATCCTGCCTTGCATCTTCTCGCGAGCAGGCTTGGAGGTGATTTTAGCCCAGGAGCCATCCCGGGGGTTCGGCCAACACCGGAGCGAAGCAAAGCTCCTCCAAGCCCCAGATGATGCTTGGGCACCCGGAGAAACCCTGCGTACCGGTCCAAGGGCAGGGAAGCACGCCGGCACCGGGGAGATTTGTGAGCCCCATCCATAGAGCCGGGGGAACTGGTCTTCTTCACGGGGTGGACCAAGACAGCCCTCGTCCAGCTGCTCGGCCGCGGCACCGTGCCGGATACCTCTCCGGCAAGCAGGGGTGGTGAGAGTGCGGCCAGCGGCGTGTGCATCTTCCCGTTAAACTGCTTAGCTGCAGGAACGATTACACATTAAATAGTTGTGCGTGGGATTAAACCCTCTTAAGTGTGGCTTGGAAATCCTCCCGTAATCCGGAACCGGCTGTAGGAGGGAAGGACGGGCAGCAGGAGCAGAGGGGGTTTATCTGCTGGGAAAGCTTTGTTAACACGCACAAAAAATACAATCACTTTATTGCAAATTGCGTTGAAGAAGCCTCACTTGGGCACTGACCTTGGAGCTTTCCTCTCTGTTGCAGATGAGCCTGATCCTGCCCTCTCTGGTGCCATCCCAGCCACAGCTCACAGGACCGAACTCGGGTAAGTTCCCAAGGGATGTCCCAGAGTGCTCCCTTTGCTACTGGTACTCCAGTTACACAAAGCCCCAAAATATCTCCCTGGCTGTCCCCGAAGAGGGTTGTCCCGCCACCGAGGACGTCAGCAGGTCCCTTCGGAGCCAGGCAGCACAGTCCCCTCGCTGCAGAGCAGTGTTGGCTGCTCTAATTCATCTCGTTTGTCCCGCTTCCCAACAAACCACCCTGCTTCTGCCTACCCTAAATTACCCCTCGGAGCCATCCGGGTTCCCCTCGGTGCTGCTGGGGCTGTCCCTGCTGCGAGGGAGAGAGAGACGCTGGGAGGTGGATGCTTGATTTGATTGCGTTGGGTGTCCCGAAGCTGCTGAGGGGTGTCCCAAATAGCTCCGAGCACCCTGGAAAAGGCAGATTTTGGGGTACCAGCCCAAGGCTAATGCAGAGCAAGGGTCCTTGTCCCCCGTGGCACCGGGGACCCGCGCCTGGCTCAGAATCGCTCTCTGTCTTAGCCTGTTTAGCAATGCAACCAATGCCCAGCACGTTTTAATAGGCTTATTTTAGTATCTGCTGTTGACTGATCCTTCCTGGGCCAGCGGTTTCCTTAGCGAGTTATTTTTAATAACGTTTGCAGGGTTTACGGTGCACATGGGAATCACATTTCCCTGATATCAAGCCACAGACGATGGCGAGCCCGTCCTCCAGCCCGCAGTAATTTCTCCCGAGTAAAAATAGGGAAAGGTTTGGAGCTGGGAGGGCGACTGCGGTGGGGTGTGAGGGTCGGTTCGCCCCTCAGCTTGGCTTTTTCCAGGAACAAACTGGAAATAAACAGGTTTAAAAAGGAGAGAGAGAGGCAGCACGAGAACCATGTGGAACTGGCAGCCCTGCTGTCTCCAACAAAGGCGCTTTGTTCTCCTGGCAGCACAACTTGACCCGTGAGATAGTGTTTTGCTGGCCCTGGAGCAGCTCCTTGCACAAGGTCTCGAGTCACCGGGCTTCTCCGGGTGTCGGGCTCTGCGGTCCGGCAGGTTTCTTCCCTAGGGATGGTTTAGCAGGGAGCAGGAGCCGGGATGTGGCGGTTTGCATCCGGCTCTTGGCCGTGCATCCATGCCACGGGCGCTGCGTAGAGGGAGAAGCCGGGCATGAAGCTGGCTGTGGAGGACAGAAGCTGGGTCGCATCCTTAGGGCAGGGATGGGGACGTGGAGGAGTCTTGCCTCGCTCTGCAGCTCAGCGGATGCCCCAAGTCTGCTCGGCCCCAGAGCCGGCATCTGCCAAGCCCCTGTGAAGCTGCCATCAGGGACATCGGGGCTCCTGGGCCTCTTGGGCCCAGTTCAGAAGCCTAAATGGGGGGATCTGGTGCCATTCGAGGCTCTCTGCTTCCCCACCGAGTCTCTCGCCACCCCAGCAGAAGGGCTTGAGGCTCTTGTAGAACCTGTCTCATAACGGTTGGTCCCGTGCAGGTGTCTCCAATCCCTCGAGGCATCTCGGAGAACATCAAGTGCCTCTGTTGCACCCTCATGGTCCTCACCATGTCCCTCCTTCCAGGAGAAAGCCTCCAAGCCCAATGTAGGAATTCCAAAACCACCGGGCTGGGACTGCCCACGGGTGTGCTCGGCCCCTCTCTAACACCCAACACGTCTTCAGTGCCGTGGTGGTACCAGCAGCACCCGTCTGAGTGGCATGGGGCCAGCCAGTCCCACTGTAGAGCTCACCCCATGGAGGCTCATGTTCTCCAGCTGCTTGATGTGGGGTCTTCCCAGCTTTGGGATCCTTGCTGAGGGTTTGGAAGAGGATGGGGAGGAACCACCTCGATCCCACTGTGGCTTGAGGTCTCTGCACAGGCAAGAAAGACTTCCCGCTCCTGCTGTGGAGAGGGATCACCCAGGGACTTCCATTGAATCATGGAGACGAACCATCCTTTGGTCCCAGAGACCTTTGGAATGGTCCACGTTGACACTTAAATCTGTTTTTGTGCAACTTTGAAGAGCTCGTTGGCCTGTTCTTTGGCCCGATAGTGACAAGCGTCATTGTTAAGAGCAAATATCCCTGTCGGGCTGGGTAAAAAGGAGGCGATAAGGTGTCCGAGCATCCCGAGGAGTTAGCAAGGGAAAGGGAAGGAGAAGCAGAGAGGGGGGTGGAGCAAGGGAAAGGTGACTTCTGGCCCATGGCAGGAACTGGGGACGTGGTGATGGGAACCCAGCGCTCCTGTTCTGCCTGGCACGAACATGGAAGAGCCACGGTAGGGGAGCAGCTACAGCCATCGCTGCAATGGGCTTGGAGCAAGCCCAGAAGAAGATGCAGAAATTATTCTAGCTGCGCGTGGCCAAGGGCTTGTTTTTGTGCCAAGTCTTTAACAATTTGGGCGATATGGGAGTCACCGTGAAATTCCCAGCCTGTGTTATGCTGTAACACCACGTAGGCTCGCTCTGGTTCCACGACAGCCCTTTTGTAAATGGAAATGTTTGTATTATCCCGTTAACCAGTTATTGACTCTCAAAACTTACTTGCAGCTCCACGAATGAAGAGCATTTGGAGTTCAAGAAGGCTTTGTACAGAACGGATGCCAGGAGCTCCCTAGACCTGCGAAACATGACCGTGTCCGGCAGCGTCACCTGGGACACCTCCGCCCTGGAGACGAGAGCGGGCGACGGGAGAGAAGAAAGCACTTTAGAGAGACTCTCTGGCTTGAAGGACTCGAAGGACGTGCGGTGCGTGAAGGAGTCGGCGTTCGCCGTGGAGCCCCAGGTTGTAAATACTGTGCAGGTGGATCCTGAGCAACTGGAGAGCGACTCCGAGGACCTGGATGGTGGCAAGGCGGCAGCAGAGACGCCCAGCCCTTGTGCGGGGGCATCGGTTGGCGGCGGGGAAGAGAAATATCTTAAAAATGAACCAAAGCAACTTGAAGGCCTCAGCAAAGAGCACTTAGATAAAAGCAAGAGAGGAATCCAGAGGGTCGACTGGATTTCTAGACCCAACAAAAGCCCAAGTCCTCACTACAAAGACATAAGCAAGCCGACAGATGTAGCAACCAACTTGCCCTTTCGGGGACAGGCTGTGCGTGAAGTGCCTCCTCCGCTGACTCCGACGGTGTTCAGAAAAACGCTAAACCCTGTCCTCGGCAAGTCCAAATCCCTGGAGAGCTCCTCGTCCCACAGGAAGGGGCTGATGGTCAACTCGGACTTGGGCGAGATCAACCCTGTCAACGTGGCCGACTGGACAATACAGAAGCCGGGTCTTCAGCTCGGCGCGGACCTCGCCGTCGGCAAACAGTCCTGGACGGTAAATGCCGAAGACTCGGTGGAGCGGATCCCACTGATGTCTCTGGAGCCTGCTCCCTGCAGCTCCTACGACATCGAGATGAGGCCCTACGTGTGCAGCGTCTTGCTGGAGGAGCAGGGGAAGGAGGAGCTGGGTCCGGAGGAGGACCCTACGGTGTACACCTGCATCGAGTGCAGCATTTACTTCAAGAAGAAGGAACACTTGATGGATCACATGCTCCAGCATAATCGTGGACCAGGGAGGGACCAAGACAGAGATGCTTTGGGAGGGCAGTGTCAGTTCTGCTGCAATGAGTGCGGATGGGCCTTTGGAGACCCCACGTCCTTGGAGCAGCACAAAAGGCTCCACCAAGAGTCTAGGGAAAAAATTATCGAAGAGATCCAGAAGTTGAACGAGTTTCCAGACGAAGGTCGGGAAGCCCGGCTCCAGTGCCCCAAGTGTGTCTTTGGTACAAACTCCTCCAAGATCTTTGTCCAGCACGCCAAGATGCACGTCAAGGAGAGGAAGGACCAAGGGGCAAAGAACATGAATCTCTTCGGAAGCGCGGGCAGCGGAGAAATACGGGATAGCCCCGTGCACGGCATCTACAAACACTTCAAACCAAATGAACACGTGTCCCTGCAGATGCAGGTACCACCTCAAGGCAGCGGCAAAGGGCTCAGCACCTGTATGCTCTGCAGCTTCCCGGCCCCCAACGAGAACGTCCTCAAGGACCACATGAAATACGCCCATTCCCACCTCTCCTGGGACACGGAGGTGTACGAGGATGATCCCAATCAACCGGGAACTAGCAGAGATGCCTACAGCCCGGCCAGGCCAGGCCGGTTTGCAGACACGGATTATTTCGGCAAAGCAGACCGGCTCTTCCCTCCACCTCACCGAGAAAGCACATCGCATTACGAAGGGGTCCACGGTTTTGCCGTAACTCACTCGAGACTCGACAAAAGCAACGGGGCTAGTAAAAAGGACTACCAGACACCAGGGTTTCATGCCAGGAAAGCAGCCCCGTACGCTGCCCCGCATAAAAACCTGGGCTTGTCCGGTTTTCCCTCCGCTAAAGCTTATTCCCAGTTTGCTCTGCAGCAGCTGAAAAAAAAAGCAGCAGCTCAGCACCTTGAAGGAGAAGGCGATGGTCTCAGGAGCCACCCGATGGGGCTGGAAGAGCTCAGGCACAAGTGGGTGTTGGCCAACGATGCTGGGAGCATGGAGGAGGAGATCTCCGTAAGCACAGAAATGGATTTGAGCGAGAACAGAGGCATCAAGCCCGTCACCATCCCTCAAGCTGCCTTGGACCTCAAGAGGACGTTCAGAGACACCTTGAAAGCCACGGACTCTTCGATAGCTTCGGAGGAGCAGCAGCAGCAGTTGCGGAAGATGGTCCCCATCGTCCTCCTGGAGGAGGTGAACCTGCACCCCAAGGCGACGAAGCGGCCCCGGGGGAAGCCGCTCAAGAAGAAAACACCACTCCCTTCCCGGGAATTCATGATGGAAGAGCCCCTTCCCTTGGATATGCTCCTACTGGATTCTCCTCTGGAGGGTCCTCTGGAGCTCGATGACCTCTTGGACTCCGACTCGCCCATGCTGAAGAACGAGGAGAGGAAATGTCCCTACTGCCCAGACCGGTTTCACAACGGGATCGGGCTGGCGAACCACGTGCGGGGCCACCTCAACAGGGTGGGGGTGAGCTACAACGTCCGTCACTTCATCTCAGCGGAAGAAGTGAAAGCTATTGAGCAAAAATTTTCCTTCCAAAAGAAGAAGAAAAAAGGTAGTATGTATTCAATTCACTGTGCTTTCTATTTTCTTGTTTTAAATCGGTGGGGTTTTCTCCTCCCATCGAGAATTGGGTACGTATGGTACTGTGGTCAACCTGAACTGTGGTGGCCACGGCACAACCGGTGGCGTGCGGTTGTCTCGGGTGCAATAAACTCCCCCCTCGGAGGCCTGATCCAAGGGTTTCGGCGGCGGCGCTGACTGTCTGTCCTTCTTTCCGCAGTTGCAAACTTCGACCCGAGTACTTTCAGCCTGATGCGGTGCGAATTCTGCGGGGCCGGTTTCGACACGCGAGCGGGTCTCTCCAGCCACGCCAGAGCCCACCTGAGAGACTTTGGTATTACCAACTGGGAACTCACCATCTCACCCATTAACATCCTCAAGGAGCTGTTGGCCAACTCATCGGAGCATCCGATGCTGCAAGCGGCGATGGGAGCGGAGCCCTCGTCCCCGAGCCGAGAGAGGGAAGCTCACGGCTTCGTGCCTCGCAAGAGCATGACCCCCATGTCCGAGTGCAGCATTCCACGGTCTCCTCTGTCCCCGTTCCCCCCGTCCTGGGGAGATGAGTCCCTGCAGTCCTACAGAGACGGTAAGTGTCCCCGAACGCCCCCGTGCAAGCCAGAAACCCTTTTGATAACCCCAAACCGTCGCATCCTGCTGAACAGAGCCTTGCTGGAGGCGGGGTATTTACAGGGAAGGGTTTAGTCGGCGTAACCTGGTGTTGATTTATCCGTCTCCATCGTTGACGCTCTGTGTCCTGTGAAATCTGATGCTGGCTTGGGGCAGATGGATGGAGATGCCGGCAGATGAAAGAGCCGGGCAAGTGCGGTCTCTCGAGGGGTGGATGGAGGGGACGCATCCCACCGGGGAGCTGTGCTTTGGACGTTCGGGCTTTGTCATGTAAAAAGTGTCATGTTTAGGAACGAGGTTTCCATCGGGGGGGAAACCCCTAAAGCTTCGCAAATCACAGGGCAGAGCGTGGCTGGAGGGAAGGAGAAGAGCGTGGTCGCTGGTACCGGTCCATGCTGGCAGTGCTCGGCCACGCAGAAGGCAGGATGCGACCTCTGGTCCGGGCGGGGAGCTGTGTTCATCCCTCGGCTGCTTATTTTCCGTAGGTGTTACGTTACCGTGGGGGGAGCGTAAATGCTCCTTCCCAAATGGATTTGGGTCTGAGCTGGTCCCCCTCCGTCAGTGGAGCTCCAAATTATTCGCCCGGGATCATCGGTTCCAGGGCAGAGCCCGTCCCAAACAGCTTCCAGGTTTCCCCTGCAAAGCTCCAAAAAACTGAGTTCGCACCAAAACCTTTGCAACGTACCATTTCCCCCAAAGACTAAAAACTTGCTCGCGCATTAGGAAAAACCAACCACCTACTGGCCCCTGGCGCTTCTGGCAGCGTCTTGAAGTCCTTGAAGCAGCTTCTCGCTAGGTTCCGCTCAGCCTGATCCTACGTTTAGGTACATCCCTGCAGCGAGAAGCGATCTGGTTTTAATTGAAATATGAAAGAGCCTGTGATCCCGGCTCGCCAGACTGCTCCACGTGCCTGGCCGCAGTTTGGAACGAGTCTTGAGCGTACCGAACACAAATTAAAATACGAACAAACCCAAACTCTTCTTTCTTGGCGTGGCAAACCTTGGAGGATGAATAGCTACCAGCCCGGGGTGGCGGCTGATGCCAACGAGAGGCGTTTTGGAGGGCTCAGCTGAGTTTCTGCTGCCAGGGGCTGGATGCTCCTGCTGACTGTGACTATCGCTCGGTAATTTTTAGGTCTCCCGGTGCCCAAAATTCGCTGGCACGAGCCGTTACGGATAGCACCGCCGTTTTAAAAACTAGGGCTCGTGTATTTTGTAGTTACAAAGGGTGGAAAGCGTTTCGGTGAAGAAAGGGTGCGGCCACCCTTCAGTAACGACCGCCCATTGGAGAAGAGGTTAATGCCGTTCTTACCACGGCAGATCTGATATCGAATGTCCCCAATGTGAAGTTTTGGGGGCGGGGGGGGGGAAGAAAAATGGGTCACGTCTTGAAATACGACCTCGCTTATCGGTTCGGGCAACGTCACTCAAGTTTTTTCAGCGTGTGGTGTTGGCCCGGGGCTGTGCCCATCTCCAGCTGCCTTGAAACGCCGGTTCAAGGTGGGAGAAATCGGGTCGGGAATTGTCCTTCTAGGTAAAAGTAGTTGAATTAGAGCTTAATTCTGGTCCGCTTCAGCGTCGTATTTAAACCCGGATAAGGTTGAGGACGGACACGTGGGATGAGGCGGAGGGCGAGCGTGACCTGCACAAGAGCAAGAGCTCAAACACCCCCTTAAGCCGCGCTCCTGGATTTAAACTCGCGTGCTCCGTATTTCCTTACGAGTCGTGTCTTTGGGGGACAATGCCAAGAAAACAGGTAAATTTTTGGAAAGCTTAAAAAACCCCGGCCCAGCAACCTGTTGCGTGACCAAAGCACGCACAGCGGATCCCGTGGAGATAGCCGTCGGTGGACGGCTTTTGTATTTAAATCCAAGCCCGAAGTCTCTTAGTTACGCTCCCAAGCTCGTGGAGACGACTCTCCGTGAGTCGAAACCCTCCTTCTTTTGCTTCCAGCCCGAAACGACGCTTTCGGGGCGCTCTGGCTTCGTGCTGAAAGTATCTGTCGCAACCCGATTTAAGAATGAAGTGGCGCCCGTTGCGTTGCAATATTTATTTAACTCCCGCTCTGGGTACGGCTGCGGGGAAGCAGCTGAGCAAACAGTGAAGCGGGTTTGGAGATGGGGGATGCCGAATCTGTAGCCGGGAGGATTTTAGCCGGGGTTGGCGGGGTTTTTTTGTTTGTTTTTGGGGGGCTTTTTGGGGTTTTTTTAAGCCTGCTTGTCCCCGTGTCTCTTCAAATCACTCGTGAGACGTGCGAGAGCTCGAGCGAGCTGCCCGCTTCTTGTGCGGATCTTTGCGGCCACGCGAAAAGCTCGACGGCCGCTCCCAGGCCGGAGCGGAGGAGCTGCCTTAAGGGCACCTGCTTAGTGTTAACGTCCTCTGCTAGTGTGTTATGCTAATTCCGTCATTTATAGAGGGTTTTAAGCAACGCTAACGAGATAAAGGCCCGTTAGCAAGTTATAATGGCAGGAGGATCTCGTGAAAAGGCGGCGGTGGCACCGCACCAGACCTGGCGACGTCTCCGCCGGCGGCTCCGTGTCGGGGGTGCCGGCAGCCCCGTGCCGTGGGAGCAGCGATGCTGCTCGCGCCCCGGGACGATGTCGCAGCTCAGCGTCTGCAGGCAGCTCCCCGCGAACCGCTTCCTGCTTCCTTCCTCTCCGCTTCCAGACGCGTGAACTGCCAGAAGGTCTCTGCCGGCGTTGCAAGATGCCTCTCGAGCTGTTAAGAGCTAAGAATATCGGTAGACCCTTAACCGAAACCCTCCGTCGCGGGGGCAGGCAGGGAGAAATCCCCTTTTTGGGGAGCGTTTCGTGAACCGTTTTCTGCGCCGGCTGCGGTTCATGGTTTCTAACGAGGCTGCAGCGAGAAACGAAGGCGGAGGATTCGGCCCCGACTGCCGGGAGATTGATTCAATGAGCATGGTGGTGCTTTTCCGTTCTTGGGCTTGTAATCAAATCACGGCAAGACCTGAGCATCTCTGTCCTCGAGGGGCGAAGTTTCCCTTCCCGGAGCTGCTCGCAGGTGGGACGCGGAGAAGAAACGAACAGCGGCGTCGGGAAAGGGCTGTGGGTTTAACACGCGCTCGCTCTGCCCGTGAACGGAGCGGGAGAGCTGGCTTGGCTCTTGCTGGTCTCATACCCTTGGCTGCTTGTTTAAAAGCAAAACAAAAAAAAACACCCCCTCTTTAAGCAAAACTAAAAGTCAAAGGGAGGAAGTAGGTGTTTGGGTCTGCGGCGAGAACTTGAACTTGGCTGCGCTGGTTGTTTAGATGGGAGCGTTTGTGGTAAAAACAGGATGTTTTGAGATACCGGGGGGATCTCGGAGGTTACCTGTTCCCTCCCGCCGCTTCCAAGCAAGTCCACGGTACCTAAACCAACCTGAACTTGGCTGCTCCGGGCTCTGACGGAGACTCCACCGCTGCCCTTGGCACCCACGCTGCCGTCACCAGCCCTCACCCTTAGAAAGCGGATGGGGTCTTTGGTGGTTTTAGTATCTAAATCCATTGCTGTTCATTTTACCCGCAGTAAGCAAAGACAACAGTTTATGCTCTTCCGTAGGCCCAGATCTTTCAACCTCCCCTTTTTGGTCGTGATTTTAGGCCCTCGATCGTTCGCGATTCCCTCCCCGATTATGTCTGAACCCTCCCTGAAGTGCCGCGCTCAACGTCAGATGTGTCCCGGCTGCAGTGCTGCGGAGAGCAGGAGGGTTATCTCGGCTCTTGCCCATCCCGGGACGGGCTGTGACGTAGCCAGGGGTTGCAACATTCACTCTGGTTTGGTTTTGAACAGCTTAAAAGTCTGAAAACCTTCCCCCCCCCCGCCCCCGCCAGCCCTTTTCCGCGAGACCACTGGCTCCTGAGCTGTCCCCAGTGGAGTTGGTGGCTTCTCCGGGGAGGTCCCTGCGCCCAGCGGTGGCTTTCCCCACACGTTGCGACGGGCGAAGGTGTGCCCCGCTGCTGCAACCGCCTCCTTGAAGCCCGGCTTTGGCTCGTTAGCGAGGCTGTTTGTGTATCTCCTGGCTCCGAACCTATTGGCAGCCGCCTTGGGGAACACGTGGCGCTTCTTGGCAGGCGTTAGGAAGCGTTGAGGCGATTGCATCCTCCTCAAAACGGCTCGCAGCTCTCCTTCCTCGTAGCCCGCCTCGCCTTGCTCTGTCCGCCAGACGGCTTTCGCGGGGTTGGCACCGTCATCCTCCATTCTTCTTCTCCCCCCCTTTTTTTCCTCCCCCAGATTTAACTCCCCATGGTCTTTCTTACCGTCCCAAACCACGAGGTCTTCTGCTAGACCTGGATTTCTCCTCTCGATCCGCTCCTGTGCAGCGACAGTGACGTTTCACCCCGTCTAGGAAGAGGAGCAAATGTTTGTTTGCCGGTTGGCCTTTCACCCCACGCGGAGCCGGAGACGACAGGGTCTGTCCTTCCTTCTGGAGCACATCTGATGTAGCACAGGTTTTGAGGAGGAGGAGGAGAGGGTCGGTTGAACGGCATGAGCTTCAGGAATGATTCTCCAACTCCTCCATCTGCCGCTTGCTCGCGTTGAGCCCCCAGATGAGGACTCAGAAGTGGGGCTTGCTCCTACCACGCCCGAGGTCCTGCCTTAGCTGAAGTGTCTCCTCCCTCTCTAGAGCACAGTTTTCAGAACGAAAGGAACATTCTTAGAATCTCCTGGGTTGGAAGAGACCCACGAGGATCATCAAGCCCAACTCCTGACTCCACGCAGGGCAACCTAAAAGTCAAAGCCTACATCTAAGCGCGTTCTCCAAACACTTCTTGAACACCAACAGGCCTGGGGCCATGACCTCATCCCTGGGGAGCTCGTTCCAGTGCCTGACCACCCTCTCCATGAAGAACTCTTTCCTAACGGCCAATCTGAACTTCCCCCGACGCAACTTTAAGCCCTTCCCTATCACCAGACGCCTGAGAGAAGAGATCAGCACCTCCCTCGCCGTTCCCCATCACAAAGAAGTTGCAGACAGCAACGAGGTCACCCCTCAGTCTCCTCTCGTCCAGGCTGACCAACCCTGGTATCCTCAGCCGCTCCTCACAAGCCCTCTACTCCTTTCGCCACCTCTGCTGCCCTCCTTTGGACACGTTCTAATATTTTCTTACGTCCTTCTTAGATTGTGGAGCCCCAAAGCGCCCACGGGACTCAAGGTGAGGCCACGCCAAGGCATGGGACAACGGCGGCTTTCGACCGGTTCGCTATACCGTGCCAGGATACGGGTGGCCCTTTTGGCCACGAGGGCACGCGGTTGACTCCCGCCGAGCTTCCCGTCAACCAAAAGCCCCAGATCCCTCTCTGCGGGGCTGCGCTCCAGGACACGTGGAGAACAGAGAGCTCCTTCCAGTGGACGACGAGTGTCAAGGACTCCAAAATTGATTTTAGGGGTGTGCAAGGGGGAACCCTGGTGTGGTCCGCTCGGAGAGCCAAGCGGGCAGAGACCCCACAGCCGCTTCGATTCCTCCCCCCCGCCTCTTTTTATCCAGGGTGTGCGAGCCAGGAGGAGCCCGTGACTTTGTGGTGCCTGGGATGGGGACAACCGCAGCCCGAGCCTCGGCAAGAGGCTGGAGGAGATCAGGAGGGCAAGGCTCTTCCACCAGCTCAACTAGGGCTGGAAGAGGACGTTCATTGTAGATTTTATGGGTTGGGGTTTTTTTTTTTGAGCCTCATTTCTTCCTCGACGCTTTGACTTGAGAGCGAAGACCTCGGCGCAGCTCAGCAGCGGCTCCGATTTCCATCCTGACCTTTGCTTCCTCTGGTTAATTGTGGTTGCCCTCCACGAAGGAACCGAGACGCTTTGTGGACGCGGCCTTTCGTCCTCCCGTCCGTCGAGGAGCACGCCCGCGCGTCCCGTGGCGGGCTGCGTTCATCGCAGATGAATGGAGGTTAGAAAAAAACCTTCTGGAGGTCCGTACCTGACCCCGGCTGCCAGCAAGGTCAGCTTCAAAGCCAGGTCAGGTTGCTCAGGGCCGTGTCCCGTTGAGTTTGGAGAGGGTTGGAGGTGCCACCACCTCTCTCCCGGGTTAACGTGCCCCGAGGACCCTCCTCGTGTTACGGTTCTCGGGTCACGCTCTCCTTTTGTGTCGGCTTTTCTGATTTATTATTTTTTTTTTTCCCTTCCCCTCCCTGCGTGCTCGTTCTGCGCTCACCCGCAGCCTGACCTACTTTCCGCCGTCTTTGATTCCTTTCTCGAGTTCCAGGTTATTGAAAAGCTCACGTTGGCCGCCTCCTTCCCTTCCCTCCTTCCCCTGCACGGGGATAACACGGGCCGTTGCCCTTGATATTGTCTTTTCTCCCGGTCTCTGAAGATTTCTGATGGTAGGCAGCGCCGCAGGGAGGCCGGACGTCGGTTTTTAGCCTGAATTTGAGCTCCGTTTTCACCGCTGCTGATCTATGGCCACAGGAGACGGCGTGAAATCTCTCAGCCAGGTCTTCCAGCGCGGGAATCGTGGAGTGAGGATCCCCGGGGGGCAGCACTCGAAGGCAGATGGTCGCAATAACCTATTTCGGCCTTGGCAATCAAGGATAGAAATCGTCCCTTTCCTAATGTTTTTGGGAGGCCCTGGTTTGTAACTGCTGGAGAAGGGGGTGTTGCAGGGGGGGAGCTCCGAGTTGGGATGACCCGGGGAGACCCATGGATACTGCGACCACGTCGGGTCCCAAACCAAGCCTCCGCATGCCAGCAGGATATCCGCGGAGAAAGGAACAGCATCTTGTAATTTCTCCTCTCCCCGTTAAATTTCGGTGAGCTCCTGCGCCTGCCACAGCGATTCCTCATGACCTCCCAGTCCTGATGGTGGTTTTTCTCCAGCTCCTTTAAGCCAAGGAGAGGTTTTATGTCTTACCACCCCGGTAGAGAAAGAAGAGAGGAACTTTAGGCGCAGTTCGTTAGCAGGCTGTCCTCCTCGGCAGAGCCAGCGAGGGGAAGCGCCGTGTTTGAAATGATTCGATAGCTCAGAAGCGCGACAGAGAGCTGGCGAAACCCCCTTGGCAAGGAATCGGCTCGCAGAGAGCTCTGGACGCTGTAGGCTGGCCAGCAAAGACAGATGCTTTCATCCTCACCCCAGACGGAGCCCGTTAGCAAGCCAGCGATCGGGCAGTCCTGCCCCTCCCGGCGTTTCCCGTGCCCCTTGTTGCCTTCGCTGGATCTTCTTCGGGAAGATTTGGTTCAAATTTGGGGGATCGTTTTCTCAGACCCCAGCTGAGCTCTGCAGCTCGAAAGCGGCACCGGCTGCTCCACGGATCATCCCGTCAAGCCGGGTTAAAGCAGCAGGTTGTCCGACGGGAGCCTTTTTCCAGGTGCGATGGGGTTGTCGGCCGCTACGAGGGGCTTTTCGCTCCCGTCTTCGAAGCGTGGTTTGTTGAGAATTAGCGTGAGGATGCTTCACGGGTGTTTGAGGACTCGTGAATCTCTGTGCTGCCCCGCAGATGTGAGCACGTGTCACCTCAGCAGCCGAAAGCTGCCAGGATGAGACCCTCCGTGCTGTGACTGCACGGAGACCAGAGCCCCTGGGGACCTCTGGTTACCGCTGCAGGCTTTGAAACTCCCTAAAAATGTCAGGATTTAGCCCATCGTGGCTTCTTTAGCCTCGCAGAAGCTGGTTAATCTGGCAGAAGCTGGATTAACCATCTACCCGCCCCTTTTTAAGCTGCCTGAGATGCAAAAGTAAGTAGGAATTTGAACGTCCAAAGCTTCCCCATGCTGAAAACCCAAGTGTCCGGTGTGGCTCTGGTTCTGTTTTAGCTGTGGCTCTCGCGGGCTCTCTCCTCTTCCCCCACTGCCTCTTCTTGGTTCGGTTTCGTTTATGCGCTCTGGGAACGGCAGGCAGGTTTGCCATCGCACGTGGGTTTTCCTGGTGTAATTACGGACCGAATCGGCTGGCTTTGAACGCGTGTTTTCAAGTCGTAAGCTCAGAAACTGTAAGGAAATGCTTGTGGCCGCGTTGGGACTCTGCTTGTCCTTCACTGGGGAGGTGAGGAGGAGGATGGGGCTGAGCAGAACCCGTCCAAGGTAACGATTACACGCTCCGTCTTTCTCTATTTCTATTTTGGGCTCCATAAGTAACTTTTATTTGCCCGTAAGTTCCTTCGGTTAGAGCCAGCTTCCTCATCCTATTGTGCCGGGAGTGGATGGGGACGGTTCCGGCAGGGATCGGTCACCTCCGCTCACCGCTGAGGTTAACGCTCTGCGCTTGTTACGGTTGCTTTGCGATCCAGGTGGATTTTGTTTCCAAGTCCGGGTGGATTTTGGTTTCCTACACCTGTTTCCACCACGTTCCCTTCTCCTCCTCCTCCTCCTCCTCCTCCTCCTCCTCCTCACGCCGCGCTCCGGCAGCGTTTCCCTTTTCCGATAGGACTCGTCGTTGCTGCTCTTCGCCTCGGGCAGCGTTTCCCTTTTCCGATAGGACTCGTCGTTGCTGCTCTTCGCCTCGGGCAGCGCGTGGCTGCGTCTCCCTTCGCAGGGCTCGCTCTCTCCCAACACCTGCTGTAGTTTTGGAATAGCTCTTGCCAAAAACTCGGAATTCTCAGCTGGTTCCGGTAGCGCTTGTCGGTCTGTTTAGGAGCGGGGCTTTCGGGGAGGCTTTGCTGCCGCTGTCCCTTTGGGTCTGAAGCCGTGCTCAGGCCGTTATTTGTAACCCCTGCTTTGGGGAGGGGTGGCAGTGCCGTAGGAGATGGCTGATGTCCCCATATCCCTCCTCTGGACGGCGAATTGCGTCTCTTTTTTGCTTTTTATTGGAGTGGTTTGAATAGAAACCCCCTCCCTGTGGCAACCCGGGCTGTGGCCAGAGGCTGGGGGGGGGAACAGGGACGGAGAAGGGAGAGGATGGGGACGGAGAAACCCTTGGGTGGCCTTTTCCATCTCCGTAGGTGTCGGGGTGGTGCTTGACTTGGGTGGTCCCGTCCTCTGGGGAACGGGCCTGGGCTGGGGCCAGCCCCGGATGAGCGGCGTTGGGAGGGGGAGAGCCCCCTTAGGTGAGGGGGCAGGTTGAGTCAGGGGCCGGGGGGCTGGTGGGCCCCCGGGGGGGGCTTGTGGGGCCGGGCTGGAGGCGTGAGGGGGACCGTGGAGGGATGCAGGCCCCAGGCCCCGGCCCCGGCCCCGGCCCCGGCCCCGGCCCGTACCTGGAGCCCAGGCCCGGGGTGCAGCCAGGCCCGGTGGGGGCCTGCAAGGGCCAGGGGACCCCCATGGGCCTGGACAAGAGCTGAGCCCCGGGGGCCTGGGCACGTCGGTCCCGGGGCCGAGCTGGGCCTGGCCCCGGGGCCTTCTCCAGTAACCCGGAGCCCGGGCCCGGGCCTGGGCCTGGGCCTGGGCCTCGCACCCCGCCATGGAGCGCCCCCACTCCACCGCTCGATCGCTCGGCGCTCCCCCCTCCTCCCGCGCGCCTCTGCCGGCCGGGGCGCCGATCGCTCGGCGCTCGGCCTCCCGCCCCGGGGACCGGCCCCCCGCCCGCCCCGATTTATCTCCGTTCCCCTCACTCGGCGCTCGACCGCTCGGCCTGGCGGGCGGGCGCGCGCGGCTCGGCGCTCGGCCTGGCGGCCTGGCGGCCGCCCCGCATGTGCCGGAGCCAAGATGGCGGCCTCCACCTCCTCGCAGCCCAAAGTGACAAAAGCGGCGGCGGCGCCGCGACCCCGGGACCGGGACCGGGGTGGGGACGGCGAACCCGAGCCCGAGGCGGCGCCCGAGCCGGGTGAGCCCCCCTTTTCCTCCGCCGACCCCGCCCCGTCGCGCCCGGGCCCACCCGCGGCCCCCACCCCATCCCCCCCACCCCCTTCCCCCGCCGCAGCGTCGGGCCCGACCCGGGGCCGCCGCCGGTTCCGGGCCCGGCCCTGACGGGGAAGGGGCGAGGGCGGTGGGGAGGGCCCGGTTGAGGGCCGCTGTCGCCGAGCCGCCGCCCTCCTTTGTCCGTACCCCGGCCTCGCTTTGTCCCTCACGGGGGCCCCGCCATCCCCTCGGCGGGGCCCCCCGGGCCCGGCCTGTCCGATCGCAACGGGCCGCGCCCGGTTCCTGTCACGGCTGGGACCGGGGTGGGGGGGTGGGGGGGGCGTTTCTCCTCCTCCCCGCCCTCCTGGGGGACGACGACGACGACGATCCGGGGTGGGGTGGGGGGGGGGGGGGGGATGCAAATCCCGGCTGCGCCCCGGCACCGCCCCGGGGTGGGAAGCGGTGCCCGGTGAGCCCGAGGCAGCCCCCAACCCGCCCCCGGGCCCGGGCGGGGCTGCCAACGGCCGTCTCACATTCCCCCCCCCCACCCCCGCAGCGAGCTGCCACCTTCCCTGTCCCCTCCCTGCAGGGAACTGCCACCTTCGCTGCCCCCTCCCCCCAGCGAGCTGCCACCTTCCCTGTCCCCTCCCTGCAGGGAACTGCCACCTTCCCTGTCCTCCCTGCCGCCCCCTCCCAGGGAGCTGCCACCTTCCCTGTCGTTCTCCACCCTCCCGCCCAGCGAGCTGCCACCTTCCCTGCCCCCCCCCCCGCAGCGAGCTGCCACCTTCCCTGTCCTCCCTGCCCCCCCCCGGGAGCTGCCACCATCGGTGTCCCCTTCCCCCCAGGGAGCTGCCACTTTCCCCGTCCTCCTGCCCCCAGGGAGCTGCCACCTTCGTGTCCCCCTTTCGCAGCAAGGAGCCGCCACCGTCCCCGTCATCCCCCCAGGGAGCTGCCTCCATCCATCCATCCATCCATCCATCCATCCATCCCACCGCAGAGAGATGCCACTTTTATGTCCCTGTCCCCACCCCGGGGAGCTGCCCCCTTCGTGTCCTGTCGTGTCCCCCCCCCCCAGAGCTGCCACCGTCCCCAGCGAAGGAACTGCCACCATTTCCCCCCCTCCGCAGGGGGCTGCCACTGTCTCCTCTTCTGCCGGGAGATGCCACCATCCTCCCCCCCTCCCGCTGTCCCCAAGCGCCCCCAAATCCCGCTGGCAGGTCACCGCCGTCCCAGTGGGCACGTCGCCTGCCGCCGGGGCGGGTGTCCCCCTCTAAAAGCACCCGCCAGCCCCCTGCAGAGCCCCGTTCTCTGCGGCGACGGCGACGCTTCTTCCTCTTGAGCTCTTTGGGGCAGCTTAAACCTTCGCCTAACGAAGCCACCTCCTCACCCCGACCTCCCTCGGCCGCGTTACTCGCCCTCGGGGGCTGATGGTCTCCTTCTCTTGGCAGTCCTGGCTCCGGAAGAGGAAGAACTGGTGGCCATGGAGGTGGGTTCACCCCCTCTCCCGAAAAAAAGCGCTCCCGCCGGGCAGCTGGATCAACCCCCCGCCAGGATAGGGACCAAACTCTCTCCTGAGCCGCCCGGGAGCAAACCAGAGCCTCAGGACTCCAAAAGTGAGTATTTTGCCGGGCTTCTCGTCGTCTCCGATAGCTGAGTGCAGGGTTTTTGCTGCGAGGAGAGAGTGGGGAGCCTGGCAGGCGTTTGTTTAACCTGATCCGGGAGGATTTTCACGTCCTTTTTCTTAATTAATCCTCTAATTAAGAGCGTGGTCGTGTTGTACTCCGGTATCGCTTGTTTACGTCGCTTTCCTTTCCCTGGCGCCAGCAGCTTTCCAAAGCTCGCTGGGACCGGCGTGCACTCCCTGTCCTCCTTAAACCACCTCAATCGCTCCTTCCTCTCCTAATTAACGATGTTCCCCTAAAATAATCGCTTTGAGATCCCCCTCCTTTGCTGGCTGGCCTTCGGAGCCTGCCTGCGGCTCACCGAACCGTGGGCAAGGCTTTCGAAAACACTCTGGAAGACATCATCGAGCGGGAAAACCGGCCTCCTCCCACCCCAGGGCAGCGATCCTTCTCCTCCAACACCTCTGCTCGCTCTTCCCCGCTTTGCTCCTGCCCGCGCAGGGACGCGCGGAGCATCTTAACGTTCAAAATTAGGGTTGGGGGTGGTCAAAAAAAATCCCTCGGGGGGGTGGGGGGAGAAACAACCTGGCTGGACGCTGCTCCTTGTGCCTCTTGCCACGACCGTGCCCTGATTTTCTTTTTTCTCTCTTTCTTTTCCCCCCCCACCCTCCCTTTCTCTTTTTAGCCCAGAACCTTACGACGTGCGAAGTGTGCGGCGCCTGCTTCGAAACCCGCAAAGGCTTATCCAGCCATGCCCGTTCTCACCTACGGCAACTCGGCGTAGCCGAATCGGAGAGCAGCGGGGCTCCCATCGATTTGCTTTACGAACTGATGAAACAAAAAGGCAAACCCGACGGCAGCCCCATGTCTCCCACCCTCGGCAAAAAATCCGGTTCCCCCAAAGATGCCGCCGCCGGTTCCCCTCGACCCACGCTCCTGGCGCTCGGCAAGGCCGGCGATCGCCCGCCGGACGGTCCCGTTAATAAAGCCATCAAATCCCCTCCCGGCTTCTCAAAAAACCTCTCGCAACCGGGATCCCCCATCCTTAAGAAGGTGCCGTCGGCTCTTTCGGGGTCCCCGTCTCCGAAAAACCCCGAGGAGAAGAGCTCCAAGCTCTCGCTGAGCCCTCTGCAGAGCTCCCCGAAAGCGCAGTGGCCGCAGGCGGATGAGGAAGGACCTCTCAATTTAAGTGAGTTTCTTTTTTTTTTTCCCCCCCTGGTGTTTCCCATCCGGCTGAGGGCGGGGGAAAATCCGCGGCTTCTCCCGTCCCGCTCCCGCCAAGCCAGGCATCCCTCGGCGGCTGGGAGGGCGCAGAAGCTCGGTGGAGGAGCCGGCATTTGGTAACCGCCGTGCCGGGGGAGACACGCGCCGCTCCGTCGCGATTATCGGAGGGGACAGTCTTCCCTGACGGGGCGAACGGGCATTCCCGTCGGGATTTCAGGAAAACCGCTGGCTCCCTGCCCTCCGAGCTCTCTAAATCTCTCTTCCCCACTTCTCTCGCCATCCCTCGGCTCCTCCGGGCCACGGTTCGGCTGACGTGGAGCACCCTCCTGTGCCGTGGCTCGATCCCACACACGGCCGGCTCCCCAATCCCAACAGAGCGCGGTGGGTTTGGCCGGTGACAGCCCGTTCCCCGCTGCCACTTCCAGCGTCGGATGCGCTCGGGGAGGCGCTGCCGCGGCTCTTGGCACCGCAGCCCTGGCGCTGACCCGTCCCTCTTCGTCCCCAAGCTCCGTCGGTGACTTATTCCGACGCCTCGGGACCAAAATGGTTTTCCCGGCAGCAGCCGGCTCTTGCCGCCTTCTCCCAGAGCCCCGCGTCTTGCTGGGAACGTCTTCCCCAACAGCTCAAAGGGCTGTTTGCCTTCTCTGGCTCGTTAGTTCTTCCTCCTCGTTAGCGGGCTTGCCCAGCCAGCCCGTCCCACCTCTGGCAGCACCAACAGGCACCTCATCTTCCCCGGTGGGAACTGCGGCACGCTTGGGGTCGTTTCCTGCGATAAAGCAGAAGACGGCGTCCTAACGTTTGCTGTAGCGGCTCCTTCCCTTGTTGCAGGAGCGGCTCCGAGACCCGATATCCCTCGATATCCCTCAAAATCCCTGTGGCTGGGGATTACCTAACCCCGCGAGGTTTCTTGGAGCCGTAGGGCTATCAAATCGCTCCGTCCCGGTTACCGTCTCGCTTTTCCCAAGCTGAAAAGCTCCGGGATGGCA
Source organism: Aptenodytes patagonicus (assembly GCF_965638725.1). Lineage (NCBI taxonomy): Eukaryota > Metazoa > Chordata > Aves > Sphenisciformes > Spheniscidae > Aptenodytes > Aptenodytes patagonicus. The sequence goes on along the minus strand of NC_134978.1, from coordinate 134,602 downwards.
GAGCCGGACGCTGGCCGGTGGCGGGACGGACTCGGTAGCTGGAGGATGCGCCCGTGGGTTTGCCGGAGCAGAGACGCTCTCCGGGTGCTGCTCCTCCGCCGGTGACAGAAGATGCAGAGTTTGACCCCGGCTCGTCCTCGCAGCCCTTTAAAGACTTGGAGCAGCAACAGAAAAGCGCTTTATGCCTCTCGTAGCCGGCGCCGTAATTCTTCTTCGTTAGGGCTGCCTGCTAACGGAGCCGTAGGAGCAGACGACCTCTTGGCTGGCCGTTCAGCTTGGCGTAAGCTAAGTCCCCGGCAGGCTGCAGCGGCCGTCAGAGCCCAAGCCGCGGCACGAGGAATCAGCCGATCTTCTCCCTCGTTCCCCTTCGCTGGCCAAGAAACCAAAGCCGCGGCCGTGCCGGCTGTTGGCCGGGGCCGGTCTGCGCGGTGAGCAGGGTTTCGTCTGCCGCAATGCCGCCGCTCCCTCTCCGTAGGTCCCTTCCCGGCATCGCTTCAGCGACGCCTAAAATCCTGACTCGGGTTAGAAATTACAGCCCCGGCCTCCCCGGTGAGCTCTTTCCACCGGTGGGGACGGCTGCACGGTGCCGGGGAGCGGCTGGACAAGTCCTGCCTGCGCCGATCTCCCCTCCCGAAATCGCCCTGCTCGAGTCTCCCGTGCCGCGCGGGTTCAAACCGCTGGCGCGGTTTTGCCCCAGTTCCAGGCAGGGATCTGCCTCGATTTCCCCATCCCGACTGAGTGCCGATGGTTTCTCCCTTACCCTCCGCAGCCGGAGGGTGGACGAGGACCGGTGAAGTTGCGTTTCTCCTCCGGGGTATCGCGTGGCTCAGGTTGCGGCTTGGTTTTGGCGGTAAAACCTCTTCCCGCTTCGTCTTCCTCCTCCTCTTCATCGACGTGCCGGGAATCGGCGCTTCCCGGAGGCGGGAAACGTCCCCGCTCGAGGGCCGAGCATCCAGCACTGGGATTAGCGGGGATGTGCTCGGTTTAGGCACGCGGTGTTTGTCCCGGTGCCACCGGCACCGCGGCGGCTGGGAGCGTGTCTTCATCCAGAGCCCTTCCTCCTCCCCGCGGCAGCTGGGCTTGGACGCTGCCGGCACCAGTGAGACTCGCCGCTTCCCGGGGCCACGAGCCGGGAAGGGACACGAGCGTCCGCGTTATCCCAGTGCTCCGGACCACGGCTCTGCCGTTGGCCCCACCGGGAAGCCCTCCGGCTCACCGCAGCCCCCGTCCGTTGCGTTTTCCTGGGGTACCCAGATGCGTTCGAGCCTGCTTCCGATTTCGGGCTGGGATTGGCTTTGCCGCCGTGGGTTGCGTCTGTCTGTCCTGTCCGTCCGTTGAGCAACGCCGGTCTTTCTTCTCTCTCTTTCTCTTTCTCTCCCCGCAGCCTCGGGGTCGGAGCCGGTGCGAGACATCCGCTGCGAGTTCTGCGGCGAATACTTCGAGAACCGCAAAGGGCTGTCGAGCCACGCTCGATCCCACCTCCGACAAATGGGGGTGACCGAGTGGTACGTCAACGGCTCGCCCATCGACACGCTACGGGAGATCCTCAAACGGAGAACCCAACCGCGGAGCAGCGCCTCTAATCCCGCCGGTCCCGGGCAAAAAGCCATGGCCAAGACCCTCTTGGGCAGCATGGGATCCTTGGAGCCGCGCGGTCCTGGAGAGATTCACATCCACACCCTCACCAAGAAGGTCCAGCAACCCGGCAGCCCCATGGGGCAATCTCCTACCTCGTCCCCACCTCCCACCGCCCGGAAGATGTTTCCAGGCCTTTCTCCTCCCTCCTTGCAGAAGAAACTCAAACAAGATCAACTGAGGGTGGAAATCAAACGGGAGATGATGTCGGGAGGACTCCACGGAGAACCTCACCCGTCCGACCGAGCCTGGTCCCCGCGGGAGGAGATGTCTCCCTTGAACCTCTGTAAGTGCACGGCCGTCGCCTTCCCCGCTCTGTCTGCGGGGCCGAGTGGGACCGCGCTCCCTCGGGGACGGGGACACGGGGGTCCCTCTTGCTCTGGGAGGGGCCGAGGGCTCTCCCCGGTGCTCTGGGGGGGGAGCCCACATCATCTTCCGTGGGCCGTGGTGTCGGGGGACCCCTCGCTGCGGCCAGGGAGGAGCGGAGGGCGGGGGGGGGGGGGGTTAAGCCCGGTCCCTCTCCCCCCTGACCCCACGTCTCTCCCCGCAGCCTCCCGAGCCGACCCGGTGCGAGACATCCGCTGCGAGTTTTGCGGCGAGTATTTCGAAAACCGCAAAGGTTTGTCGAGCCACGCTCGATCTCACCTCCGACAAATGGGGGTGACCGAGTGGTCGGTCAACGGTTCGCCCATCGACACGCTACGGGAGATCCTCAAGAAGAAATCCAAACCCTGCGTTATCAAGAAGGAACCGCACACCTCCAGCATCGAACCCCCTAAATCTATCGGGGAGGAAGGGACGGATCCCAAGTCCCCCGGAAAAATCCTGCAGGGCATGGCCCTGCCTCCCCTGGGCGGGCGGACGGGGAAACCCAACCCCGGCAGTTCCACCTTGAACCGGGAGATCTCGTTGTCGCCTCTCACCAGCAAACCCCAGGGCGGTTTCCTGACGCCGTTGTCTGCCAAACGGCCCTTACAGGACGATCGGTTGGGGCCTCACGCCGAAGTCAAGCACAAGGCGTACATCCAGACCGAGCTGCCCTTCAAAACCAAGTCCGTGCACGACAAACCTGCGCACACGTGTAAGTGGGGGGGATGCGGGATGGGGGGGGAGGGCGCGGGGAGGAGAGAAGCGCGGTGCGGCCCCTCCCCGGGATGTCCGTCGTGCGGTGGGGTGGGCACGGTGAACCCCCAGCCCCGTGCCGGGAAGGGTTTTTGGCTCGGGGCGGGATGCAGAGCAGGGAGAGGGGTGCGGAGGTTTGGGGTTGTTGCTTCCCCTGATCCAAATGAGCCTGGTTCCGTGGAGCCTTCTCCACCCCCGACACCCCCACCCCCACCCCCACGCACCACCCCCACCCCCCCCACCCCCGCAGCGGGGCCGGGGGACGCTTCTGGAGCTGGAAAAACACGGGGAATTTCAATCCCACGGTGGACCTGCCTCCGCGCAGAGCGGGGAGGCACCGGCGTTGCGGGGGGGGGAACCGGCCCCGTGCCGCGTCCCTGCCTTCGCCCGTTCACCCCCCGCCCCGCGTTCCCCCTGCCCCTCCCGCCCCCCCCCCCCCCTCCCCCCCCCCAGCTAGCGAAGCCTGCTGCGAGCTGTGCGGCCTCTACTTCGAGAACCGCAAAGCCTTGGCCAGCCACGCGCGGGCGCATCTCCGGCAATTCGGCGTCACCGAATGGTGCGTTAACGGTTCGCCTATCGAGACCCTCAGCGAATGGATCCGACATCGACCCCAAAAAGCCGGCGCTTACCGTAGCTACATCCAAGGCGGGCGACCCTTCACCAAGAAATTCCGTAACTCTTCCCACGCCCGGGATCACGACGGCGGTGCTCGACGGATGCCGCTCAGCCTTCAAGCCGGCGGCGTGACCCTTCTGAGCAAAGGGTTGACGGGAGATTTGGCTCACGGCGATGCCGGAAAAATCCTGGATGGGGGAAGCAGCGGTGAGCGACCCATGATCACTTCCCCCCTCTCGTTGGTGAAGGTGGAGGAACATCAACGCTCGAACATCAACAGTGAGTTGGGGAGAAGCCAGCCGGGAGCGGGGCAGAGGGGGTCTCCAGCACCGGCAGAGCACCGGGGAAAAACCCTCTCCTGTCCCCTCTGCCCGTTCCCGGCAGCGCCGGAAGGGGGGGGTCTTTAGCTGAGGGCCCCCCCCCTTCTTCCTCCTCCTCTTCCTCCCAGGGACCCAGTTCCCCTGATGAGCGGGGGCCGCTCCCTGAAAGCAGGGAGGCTGTGCCGCGCCGGCGGTGCCGTGCCGCCGCCCCGAGCTAACCCCTCCCCACCCCCCATTTCTCCTATCCCAGAGTTCGAGCGGAGGCAAGCGAGGCCCCTGGACGCCCCGCTCCGCCGGGAAGAGGAAGGGGCCGAATTCCAACAGAAAATGGAGGAGACACGGCAGCCGCCGCCGCGGATGAGGCCGGTGCCTTCCCTGGTCCCTCGCCCGCCGCAAACCTCCTTGGTGAAGTTCGTGGGGAACATCTACACCCTCAAATGCAGGTAGGTCCTCTCGGGAAAGGGGGGTTTCATTCCGTATCCCTAGGGATCCTCTTTCCCGGCTGGAAGCGCTGCCTTTCCCTGCTCCGCGGCGTGGATCCCTCTTTTTGGGGGCTGTCTCCACCCCTTCCCCCAAAACCGCGATTCCCGAGCTGGTGCCGTGTCCTCCATAGGTTCTGCGAGGTGGAATTCCAAGGTCCCCTCTCCATCCAGGAGGAATGGGTACGGCATCTCCAGCGACACATCCTGGAAATGAATTTCTCCAAAGCGGATCCTTTACGGGGCGAAGATCCCCCCCCCACCCGAACCCCCCCACCCTTCGAGGCTCAGTAACAGGAGCCCAAACCCCGGCTCTCACCGTGACGGAGCCGGCGCGGGGAAGCGACCGCGGATGTCGCCGGAACATTCCTCACCTCCCCCTTCCCGCATCCACGATTCCTTATTTTTTTGGGGGGGGGGGGGGGGGGAAAGGGGGGATCGATCCCTGCCTTCCCCCCCCCCCCCCCCCCCCCCGCCTCCTTCCAGGGGATGAGCCAGGGGGCGGGGGGAGGCGGGGGACGACACGCGATCCCGGCCACAAGCACTACATGGATCAAGAACAACCCTCAGCGATCCCGCGGGAGACATGCGGCAACCGGGATCCGGCATCGGATCGGGGAGGGAACGACTCGATGCCGGTCCCGGCACGGGGGTGGCGGGATTTTCCCCCCTCCCTCGCTTCCAAAATCTGCTTTTTTTTTTTGGGGGGGGGTTTTTTGGTTTTTTTTTTTAACCCAAAGAGCAAACGGTGCCGCCTTTACCGGCGGCGATTCGGGATGGAGCCGGGCCGGAGGGAATTTCGGGGAGCAGCCGCGTTCCCGGAAAACGCTGTGGATTTGTATATGACCCTTAGAGTTATTGTATATTCGATTCTTTTTTTTTTTTTATTATTATTTTATTTTTTTTCCCCTCCCCCGTAGGCGACGATGAAATTTAGTCTCGCGTAGATGTCGGAATCCCTCGGTTCCGGGGGTTGCATGTTGCCCAAAATCCCTTTTCCCACACCAAAAAAAACCAAACCCCAAACCGCCGCCGTTTCCCTCCTGCTTTTCCACCGCGGCAAAAAAAAAACAAACACCAACCAAACCCCCCACGCCGGATTCACCGCTTCCCCCCCCCCCCCCCCCGCCCCTTGCCGCCACCGCCGTATCCCGTTTAATTTCACCGGAGAGGAGCAGCGGGTGAGCGCAAACCCGCCGGAGAAAAGAAAGTCCGGTGGGAGCCGGAAAAATCCCCAGGGAATTCCCGGCATTCCTCTCCGGAATCGGCCGTGGCGGCGCCGGAGGATTCGGCTCAGTCCCGTCCCCCCCCCCGTCCCCCCCCCCAGTTTCACCGTTGCTTTATTATTTCTTTATTTTTCCCGGTTTTTTCCTTGTCTAGCTCCATAGACCTGACTTTTTTAAACTCTAGATTTGTGTAGAAATAAGGAATATTCATTTTTATTTGGAAATCCCAAAACTTCCGAATTTCGGAAGGAATTTTAACGGATAAATATTTTTTCTTTTTTCTTTTTTTTTTTTTTTTTTTTTTTTTTTATTTCCACTTTTTTTGGGGCATATTCTGGTGATTCTTGTACCCGGGAATATGGGACGATGGATTAAATTCTTCTGGAAATGAAGCTGGGGGAGAGCGGAGTCTCTGGATACCCGGAATGTGGGGATTGGGGGCGGGGTTGGGGGTCCCTGGGGGGGGGGGGGGAGGCGGTTTTGGGGGGGATTGGGGTGGTTTTAGGGCCTCCCCCCCCCCCCCCCCCCTTCCCGCAGAAGGAAGGGGAGGGGGGTGTCAGGATGTGGCCGTGTCCCCAGGGAAAAGGGGACACTGGGGTCGGGATGTGGCTGTGTCCCGGGACATGGGGACACTGGGGTCAGGATTGTCCCCAGGGAAAAGGGGACGGCGGGGTTGGGATGAGACATGTCTGGGGATATGGGGACAGCGGGGTCAGGATTGTCCCCGGGGACAAGGGGACGGCGGGGTCGGGATGTGGCCGTGTCCTGGGGCATGGGGACAAGTGGGGTCAGGGGGAGGCCGTGTCCCCTGGGAAAAGGGGCAGCGGGGTCGGGATGTGGCCCTGTGTTGGGAGGAGGGACACTGGGGTCGGGATGTGGCCGTGTCCCGGGACATGGGGACACTGGGTCACAGTGTCCCCGGGACAAGGGGACACCGGGGTCAGGCTGTGGCCGTGCCCGGGGATATGGGGACGGCGGGGTCGGGATGTGGCCGTGTCCTGCGACATGGGGACAGCGGGGTCGGGATGTGGCCCTGTGTTGGGAGGAGGGGACGGCGGGGTCAGGATGCGGCCATGTCCCTGGGACAGGGGACAGCGGGGTCAGGATTGTCCCCAGGGAAGAGGGGACGGCGGGGTCAGGATTGTCCCCAGGGAAGAGGGGACGGCGGGGTCAGGATGCGGCCATGTCCTGGGACATGGGGACACTGGGGTCAGGTGTCCCTGGGGACAAGGGGACACGGGGGTCAGGATGAGCCATGTCCGGGGACATGGGGACAGTGGGGTCAGGGCGAGGCCGTGTTCCCGGGGACAAGGGGACGGTGGGGTCAGGATTGTCCCCAGGGACAAGGGGGCAGCAGGGTCGGGATGTGGCCGTGTCCTGGGGCATGGGGACACTGGGGCCAGGTGTCCCCGGGGAGAAGGGGACGGCAGGGTCAGGATGTGGCCGTGTCCTGTGACATGGGGACAGCGGGGTCGGGATGTGGCCCTGTGTTGGGAAGAGGGGACGGCGGGGTCAGGATTGTCCCCAGGGAAGAGGGGACGGCGGGGTCGGGATGTGGCCGTGTCCTGGGACATGGGGACAAGTGGGGTCAGGGGGAGGCCGTGTCCCCCGGGAAAAGGGGGCAGCGGGGTCGGGATGTGGCCCTGTGTTGGGAGGAGGGGACACTGGGGTCGGGATGTGGCCGTGTCCCGGGACATGGGGACACTGGGGTCAGGTGTCCCCGGGGACAAGGGGACACCGGGGTCAGGCTGTGGCCGTGTCCGGGGATATGGGGACGGCGGGGTCGGGATGTGGCCGTGTCCTGCGACATGGGGACAGCGGGGTCAGGCGCTGGCCTTGTCCCCAGGGAAAAAGGGGACACCGGGGTCGGGATGAGCCGTGTCTGGGGATATGGGGACAGCGGGGTCGGGATGTGGCCCTGTGTTGGGAGGAGGGGACGGCGGGGTCAGGATGCGGCCATGTCCTGGGACAGGGGACAGCGGGGTCAGGATTGTCCCCAGGGAAGAGGGGACGGCGGGGTCAGGATGCGGCCATGTCCTGGGACATGGGGACACTGGGGTCAGGTGTCCCCGGGGACAAGGGGACACGGGGGTCAGGATGAGCCGTGTCCGGGGACATGGGGACAGTGGGGTCGGGGGGGGCCGTGTCCCCGGGGACAAGGGGACGGCGGGGTCGGGATGAGCCGTGTCCGGGGACAGCGGGGTCGGGCCGTGGCCCCTGTCTGGGCCGGTGGAAGCCGCCACCCGGCACCCCGCGACAGCCGCGCCCACGGGTGACACGGGGGGGGGGTGTGTGTCCCCGTGAGTCCCCCGTGCGCGCGCCCGCCCGTCCCCCCCGGGGGGGGGGGACGCAGACACGCGTGACGCGCGCGCGCACGTTCGCGGGTGGGTGACGCGCGGCAGGCGCGCGCCCGCTCCCGGCACGCGGCCCCCCACGCGGGTGGGTCGCGCGGGTCCCTGGCGGGGCGGAGCCTTCGCAGCCGCAGCCAATAGCAGCAGGCGCCGCGGCGCGGGGGGGGCGGGGCTGGAAGCCCGAGGCGGGTCTGTGGCGCTATTGGCGCAGGCGGGGTCAGCCCGCCCCCCTAGCTGTCCAATCAGAGAACAGAGCGGTGGCGGTCACGCCTCCTCGCGCGGTGACAGCCACGCCGATCAATCGGCGCTCGGTCTTGCGGGTTCCATTGAGCGAGGAGCCCGCCGCGCCGCGATTGACAGCTGCCCCCGCCGACCGCCGCGGGGGCCGCCCAATGGAACGCGAGGGAGGTGGTGAGCGACATCCGCCGGCCGCCAATGGGAGCCGCGGATCACGCGGGGAGGCCGGACCAACGGCGGCGGGGCGCGGGGGGGCCGCCGACCAATGAGAGCGGGGGAGGCGGAGCGGCGCGGCCAATGGGGCGGGGAGGCGGGGCCCGCGCGCCGCCGTTACCGTCTCGCGCAGGAGGAGGCGGCGGCGGGCGGCGGCGCCGCCATCATGAGCTACTCAGGTGAGGGGCGGCGGCGCAAGATGGCGGCGGGGGCGGCCCCGCGGGGGAGCCGGGGCACGGCCGGGGCTGCCGCGGCCCCCGCCGGCCCTCGGGTGGTCGGCTGCGAGGCCGGGGAAGGCCGGAGCCTGCGGGCGCTGCGGCTCGGGCGGGCCCCTGAGGGGCGCTGGGCGCTGCCGCCGTCCGGCCTCGTCCCGTCCCCGTGTCAGCGGGGCCTCGCGGCTGGGAGGTGGCTCTGCCTCCGGCCCAGCGCCTCGGAGCCCCGCTGTGGCCGCGGCCCCTCCGGCTCCCACCCCCGGGACCCCGGCCCGCTGCTCCCCGGGGAGCTTCCAGCCCCGATGCGGGTGGCGGGGGAGAAAGGAGCGAGCCAGACTGTATTTCTGACAGAAAATTGATTTATTTTAAGCATAACCGTGATCAAGCTTAATTAGGTTCCATCTGATTTCTGTCTGGCGGTGGCGGCTGACAGGAATTCCTCATCCTCGCTCGGGTTACGGCCGTAATCCTCCTTCTCGCCTAATTTAGTGGCGATTTTGCCTTTCCTTCTTTCAATCTTGACGTCTTTTATTCCTTTGCCGGCTCCTGGAGCGGCAGCTCAGCTCACCTGTGGAGTACGGTGGGTGTAGGAAGCGATTTGCCGCTCTATTCGGTGTCGGCTGTTGTGGCTGGACGTGGCTCAGGCTGTAACTGGGGGGTGGGGGGGGAGAAAATTAATAAATTACCTTTCTTCTGCGAAGAGGAGTTTCTAATTAAGGGGGAAATCGCAACAAGAACCTGCAAGGTAACGTCGCTTTCCCATAGTGTGTGTGTGGATTGATACGAAGGCAAGCGGTGCGCATACGTACCCTGGCTAATGAGGCTGTAATTACTTTGAAAATTAACGTCGGGGTAACGGTTTCTCGACCGGGGAGCGTGGGACGTCGGTGTCTCGGCCGGGGCTTCTCCGGACCGCGTCCTGCCATCCCGGTATCTCCACCTTCAGCTGGTTTCCTGCAAGGGCAAAGTGCAGCGATGCCGTCAAGATATGTTTCGCCTCAAAGGGCGTCTGAATGTCAGTCCCGGGAGGCTGCAGGTTGACGGACAATGGGATTAAAACTTCCCCGACGTGTCCCGGTCCCCCCTCCTTCGGCGTTAATCGGAGCGGGGTTTATTCCGTGCGAGATCCCTCTCGCTTTCCCGAACGCTTCGCCTCTGCTCCCAAAATACTCGGTCGTGGAAATCGTTACCGGGAGCTCAGCTTGAAATTAAAACCTGTTTTTTTGCATAAGATGAGCAAAGGACACATGGGAAGGTGTCATTGCTGGGGCGACGTTAAGGTCTGATTGCTTCGATACTTGGTGCAAGACTCGTGGATTATTCGGGGCGTCGCTCCGTTTTGACGCTGGGTAACGAGAATCTCTTCGGCTACGAGTGCCACGATAGCGATAAACTCGTCTCTAATTGCTTTTCGCTCTTTTCTAGGTTATGGAGACTGGAACTCTGGGACGAACAGAGGCAAGTACAATAAAAACTGGAGTAATGTTTTATTACCTTCCACTTCAGATCCATTTCCCGAGCCTGAGGGAGATGTGCCGAGGTCGGTGACGAACAACCGCCGTCCCGCCGCAGCACAGACCCTGTGTAGCCTCTTACTGTCCCGCCTGTGTGACGATTTTCTTCTTTGATTTTAAAAAGTCATGTTGAAGCCAACAGAAAACTTTGCTGTAACTGGTTGCACAGGAAAACTGTTCTAGGCAAAATATTTGGGGTTTGGGATTGTTTTCCCCCCAAAAAAAACCCCTTCTGCTACTTGGAAAACCCGCAGGCAATGATGTAAATCGAGGCTTGGGGAGACAGTGGAAATACAAACTCCCTCTCCGCGTGTGCCAGCAGCGAAATAAAAGGTCAGGGAGAAGAAAAACCTAAATTTTAATCCTCAGCAGGCTTTTAATTGGCTCTGTGTGTTATTCCTACGGTGGTTATTTTTCTGTTTATAACAGTTTTGGTTTCCTTAGCGAGAGGAGAAGCCTCTCTGTCGCTTTCTGATCTAAAATGTGTGGGAAACGCGAGGCTGAAAGTGGTTTTGCTTTCAGTGCTCGGCTGTACCGTCTCTGAAGAGGACAGGTACGGGCTATAGCGTCATCCCTTTGGATTGAAGGGCTTATAAAGCAGCTTATATAGGCCCCGGGGAAGGTATGTCCTAGCTGCATCCGTCTGGTTACCGACAGCTTTCGTATCCAACTAAAAACCAGCTTAAAATGGTTCTTTGGTATCTCTGCGTTAACCCAAAACAGGTTTTTATGGAGGCTTTGCCTTGGCCGTGTTTATTCCTCTCCGGAGCAGGTTAGATGGAGGAAGCTATAGGCTGTGGCTGTGTTTTATGGGACTTACACGAGCGAATTGTTCCCTTAAACCTTTGTGAGCTCAACGGTTCAAAGTTTATAGGTGACTTAAATAGAAATTTGAGCTTTTTTTTTTATTTTAACTCCCTGTGGCGACTGCTTGGGGCATCTTCATTCGAATGAAAATATTAGCGAAGCCGGGTAACTAGAAATAAACCCAGCTCTCTTATTTTTGTTGTTCCAGGTTACGAGGGATACAGTTATGGCTATGGATACGGCCAGGATAACTCGGGTAATTACGGATACGGCATGGCCACGTCGAACTCCTGGGAAATGGCCAATTCGGACGTTGACATGAACCCCGACGGTTCGGGCGGCGGCAACGCCGACGCCGTCATCGCGAAAATGAACCAGCGCTTGGACATGGTGTCGCACATGGACACGGACACGATGCAAGGAGGACACTACGGATCTGGCGGAGACAGGTGAGCGCAGGGCGTGAGGCGAGGAGACGCGGTAACGATCTGCTGCTCGTTAAGAGTTGTTGCTGCTCGGTTTGTTCCTTGCTGGTCTCGTTCTTGCCTTTTCCGGCGTCGTGACTCAAGTGAGTGTCCAGAGCTGGCTCAGCCGTCCTCCTCTCACCTGCTGTAACTGTAAAATAGGATTTTACACTAAGTTTTCATCCGTGTCTTGCAAAAAAAAAAAATCCAGATTTGGGACTTAAAGCGCAGCATTTCCAGCAGTGGCTAAAATTTAGGATTCTTCAGTAAAATAATTATTATAAGGAATCCTTTTTATTCCTCGTTCTCACAAGCTTATTTACTTGTAGAGCAGTGTTAAGGAAAACAAGGCGCTATTTCATACTTAATCTGCGTTTAAATTACTAATTTTGATTACTAGATTGACTTCTGCTGCTGGAGTGAGGTTTTTGTAGCCAGTGTCGCAGTAGATGCTCAGCTCCTTGCTGATCTGTGTTAATGTTTCAGTACTAATAAACAGGATTCTTTCCCCAAAGATTTCTTATTTATTAACGTGCACTGTGGGGTTTGAGCCAGGATTTGGTATTTCTGCAGGGCGACTACTTGCTCCAGGTTTTTAATGCCTTAAATAAGTAAAAGTACGTTGGACAAGGTAAAATCCAGGAGTGAATATTAATAAATGTGATGTGACTGTTTTCTACTCCACTCCTACGCCTCCAAAACCGTAACTCTCCTACGAAATGACACGTCCGTACTGCTATATCCAATGGATTTGTTTCGGTCGCTTGCTCAGCTTAGCTGCGCTGGAAAGAGTTTGCCGAATAGTTCCCTGGATTCTTGTCCCTTCAAACATCGTTTTGGGCTTCTCCGCTTTGATCTCGTGTGCCGGCAGCCGGCTGCTCACAGACACGCTCCTGCCTGCGGCGTGTTTCCACCGGTTCGGCGCCGCCGTACCCGTTGGGAATGGGGTAGGCTTTATCAAAAAGCTAAAAATTTCCTGCTCTGTGCAGGAAATAATGAGAAACGTGGTAAGAGGAAGATAAATCACTTGGAGAACGTTGGCTCCGTGCTACTACGGAGCAGAGGAGGAGCCGCTCACCCTCCAGCTGAGCGTAACCGGACACTGGCAGCTCCTCCATCGGTGCCCAACCTGATTTTGTAGCTCCACTGTCTCTCCTTGTATCAGCGGGGTGACTTTCTTCTTACCTTGGAGCCATGATGACATCTCTTTCTCCCCCGCTGATTCGCATCTCCGCGCTCCTGAGGCCTCGCTGTAAAGCGCAGCGGCTGGGGGGGGGGGGGGGGGTGGTCACGCTTTGACGAGGCTCGTTAAGTTCAGCGTCATGATCTTTTCTTGAGCAGCAGGTTTCCTCCTCGCCTGCCTTGTCAGTCAAAGCGCTGCCGGCAAGCACGCGAAGCCTTAAATTCCAGTACGAAGCGTGTGCCGCAGTTTTAGTATTGCAGAATATAAAAATCCTCCGCAGCCTCATTTCTAAGAGGGGAAAAAAAAAATCGATTTGGGGCATATGTTGGCTTTGCAGTTGGGAAAACAGTTTGTTAATGGCTGGATTGCATATGGGGAGTGAGGAAGGATGGGTCTGGAATAGGTCTTTGGTTGGGCCAAGGTGCTCCTTGAGTAGCTGAGGAGTAAATCTCGCTGCTCCTGGAAGTGTTTCTGGATAAGGTGGAACTTGCTGTGAGGACGAGCAGCTCGTGGTTTGCTTCGGCTGCTCCTAAAGCTCGTTTTGAAGCAGATGTTTGGGAGCGGGGAATGACCCCTGACACCAGCCTCAGCTGGTGAAGGAACTTTTGCTCAATGTGGGGGTTTTTTTATTCTTTTAAAAGAATAAAATTTTGGTAATTCTGAAAGAAATGGATGGTTCGAGGGGCTCCCTGGCATCAGGGTTTTCCCGTGTCTAAAGGTCTCTGGTTCCTCCACCACTGGCACTGAAACCTTGAAGCTCTGTCACCAGCTCTTGCTGGTCCATGTCCTGTCCCACCACGCAGTGAAATATGTCCCATGTTGAGTGAAACGTCTGGCGATTGAAAAAAATAAACGTAAAAATCTCTTTCGAAGGGTTTTGTCTGCTTAACCTCTGCCACCGTTTCTCAGTGGTGTCTCGCCGACGCGTCTCTTGCAGGTACGACTCGTACGAATCCTACGACTCGAGGTCTTCGATGAACGACCGTGACATGTACCGGTCCGGCTACGATTACAACGAGTCCGAACACGACAACGATAACGCCTACGAAGGTCACTACGACAACTTCTACGGGAACCGCCGGGATCAATACCAGAACAGAGCACGGGATAACTTTGGTCAACGGGGTCAGAATTGGGGTAGAGACGGACGCAATAACAGACCCATGGCGTCTTCCTATCCTGGGCGCATGGGCGGACAGTGGAACGAGCCTCCGCAATCGATGGGATCACGGGGTCTCGGTCCCCACGGCTCCTCCAGGCTCCCTTCCCTCTTCTCCCACAACATTATCCCAGAACTCAGCATGTTCCAGGGAATGCGAGGTTTCTCGGGAAATATGCGTTACGGAGGAGGAATGATGAAACAACGAATGAGGAGAAACTGGAAAATGTGGGACTCGGATTTTAAAGTAAGTACTTGTGCAATATCCTCCCACCTGCTCGGCTCGGATAGAGACTTATTTCCCAACAGACCCACGTGTCCTGCAGGGAAGGGCTCCAAAATGCTCTCTGGGAAGGGATAATATATAGTTCTGTGTGTTACTGGCTTTGTAGCCTGTTTTCTCCTAAGCAGACAGAGAAGGCTGCGCTCAGTTGCACAGCAGCATTGATACATGGGATGTTTTAATCCTAAAAGCTTTGTTTTCTGAAGGTAGGAGAATATTGCAGTCCTTCACAGCTTAATTGCCTATCGCACGGGATAGAGGTGTGGTGGATTAAGTCCTGCCCTGATCAACTCTGCCTGTCAGAAACTTAACTCGCTAAAAATGAGTGAAACAAGACATTGCTGGCTGCAGAGGGCACCCGCTCGTATCGCTGGGATTAACCTTTCTCTTCTCTCGCAGCCCCAGAAAAAGAAAATCAAGAAAGATCCCACCGCGAAGAAGCGGAAGCAAACGAACAGCTCCGATGAACCCGACAGCAAGGCGGCAAAGACGGATGGCTCCGACAACTCCGACTCCGACAACGGTGAGAGCGGAGCGGCTTCGCGGCGCGCTCGGGAGCGGTATAAACCTGCCGCTCCCTTTATTTCCGGCAGAGCCATCGTGCTTTGCCACGTGTTTAACGCGGTGGCAAATCTGTTGGTGACGGTCTGGGTTACTTCTCTTTATGCTGACTGTGTTGTTTCTTTCAGAGGAGGGAACGGAAGGAGAATCAGGAGAAAAAGAGGAGAAAGAGGGCTCCAGAGGTGTAAGTAACTCTTGAAAACTACTTTACTGTGATTAAAAGCTGTGGTTCTAGTTGGAGGTGCAGGAGCCGGTGAGGGCAGATCCCCGGACTCCCGCGTTATTCCCAAACCGAGTCAGGGGGCAGAGGCTCGGACAAGCAGGGGGGAGAGGATGGAAATAAAATGCTCCGTCCCGGGAAGCGTGGATGTTACAGGGGTTTCCCAGTTGCACCCACTGGCCGCAATGTCACTGCGAGACACTTTACGGTGGCGAAATGCAGTAAAAATACCCATGCGCAAAGAGCTTTAACTAAGGAAAACCCCAAAATCAATTGCCTGCGACGCAGAGAATCCCGAAGCGTGGGATTACGTTGCCTCGCTCTAGGTGGGGACTGAAGGCACCCCTCCACCGGCGCCCTTCAGCTTGGTGGGGGGAGATCTCTCGGATGGAAGACCTGCAGGTGTTGTAGAAGCACCTCCTGCCGAGCGAGCGGGCGCCGCGCCGGATTTCCCTGCGCTAAGGGAGCGTGGAGCGGCCGGATCCGGTGGAGACGTCGCTCCTCCGTGCGGTGCTTTGAGTGCCTGGGGAGGGTTTGAGAGGAAGGGTGCTGGTGGAGATGTCACGCCAGCCTCCAGGCGTTCGCTTTCTCTAGATGGTTTTAACTTCCCGACGTTGCATTTTTAGGAGGGGGAAGACGAAGAAGGAAAAGATTTGGAGAAAGGTGAGTTGGTGTGTGCGACAGCTCGTTTGCGCTCCGCGCGGAGCATAACCCCCCTCCAGTCGAGGGCTCCGACGTGGCCAGGAGATTTCCAATTAAATCTGATGAGTTTATTCAGGCTCCTTCGGTTCTTAGAGTCCGTTCGCTCCGTTTGCCTTGTGGCTTCGTTGTCCCTTCTGGTTCGTTGCGTCTTGGTGACCTGAGCTAAACCTCTGCACCTTCTCGATGAAGGGCGATTTGGCTTCCGCGCCTGTCCCCGAGTCCCCTGGGGACGCTGGTCCGGTGCTGTGATAGATATCAGAGGCGGGGTCCTACGAGCGAGAGCGGTCGAGGCTCTTGCGTGCGAGGCTCCGGTGGAATTGCATCGCCGTAGCCGGCGGAGAGAAACGGGGGAGCCCTTCCCAGGGCCACGATTCACTTGTTCTTCAGGATGAGACCTGTCAGATCTCCGCTGACGGGGGGACAGGGGACTAGCTCAGCTGTAATGTCTGCATTTAGTCAGATGAATCCCATCCTTTGTGTCTGCTCAGGGATAAGGAAATGCTGTAAAAGCCCTGCTAGGGAGGAGCTGGATCCCTTGGTCAAGGTAGGTTGGTGAAGCTGCTAGCCTGGGCCTTAGGGAACCAGATTTAATTTCCCGCTGTGCCGTAGACTTGACTTTGGGTAAGTTGTTGGGGCTGTGAAACGGGATAGAGCTTCCCGGCTTGGAGAGACGGGACCGGTCGGAGAAGCACCGCGATACCCGAAGGGAGCTTAGAGAAGGAGGAGGGCTGGAAAGAAACCTCTTGGCAACATTCATGGGGGGGGGGGGGGGGTGTGGTCCTTGCTGCCCGTCCCACCGGTGGGCAGCATAAATTTGATCCCGGGACGTGCCCGCCCGTACGCCAGGGCGGGCAGAGACAGAAGCAGCTTTTCCGTCCCAAAAATAAGTGATGTAAATTTTGGTTCCCCTTACCCAAGCTTTATCGCATTGCCAGTGGTTGCTTTGAGGCTGAGCAAATCCGAGCGGGTGGTACTTCAAATAATTGAACTAATTAATACTTAAAACCGTGTAAAACCAGTCGTAGTAAATAGTAATTAAAATAAAGAGCTGGGAAACCGCATTAGAGTCCGTCTGCCGTGGTTCTCCCCTCTGCCCCCCCCACCCACCAAGCCTGTCCCAGTGCAAGGTTGGTTTTTTTTGGAAAAAAGCTAATTTGGGGTGGACGGTGCTGTCGTCTAAAGCAGAGGTTTATCTGTAGTTGGCTGGTGGGAGCAGCTTCTTGACTCTACGGCACCTCTAGGTTGTGCGGGTTGGTCGGGCTGACGACTAAACTTGTCGAGGGAAATTCTCTTTAATCAGGTGGTGTCCTCAAGTAGTGCCCTGAAATACAACCTGCTTTAAACACTTAGGTGCTTTAACAATTCAAGAAGAGATCAGTCAAATCAAACGCAAATTGCAGGCGGGCAAGAAAACTCAAGAGAGGCAAAAGAAGAGGCATCGGGATCGCATGGTAGAAAGGTAACGTCTCCTGTTTTGTTTTATTTCTTTTTTTTTTTTTTTAGCGATGTTGCTTGCTTCTCTGGGACTGTAGCACTCGCAGCCGGGGTCCGTCCTGTTGTTCCCAGTTGTCGTAGTGTTTTGTCTGTTCCTTGTAGAAGCTGCTTTGCTCTCCTGCCGGTCTTCTTGCCGTCCATGCTTAAAAGATAAATAGAAATGGGAAAACCTTCCGGGAAACAATCCCGTAAATGCTCAAAGGGTTGGAGACTTCCCATAAGTTTATCTGCCACCCCTTAAATAGAGCAAGGGAGCGGATCCGGTGAGAAAGCGGTACCCAGTAGAGCCGGAATGGATTGGCTTGAATATCGCCTCCCTCCGACTCTCTCAACAGGATCCAGTTTGTTTGTTCGTTATGCAAATATCGGACCTTCTACGATGACGAGATGAACAGTCACCTCGAGAGTAAATTCCACAAGGAACACTTCAAGTTTGTTGGAACCAAGCTGCCTCAACAAACAGCTGACTTTCTCCAGGTGAGCCTCTGGCTACGTCTGTGTCCCCTAGGTTTAAGAATTTGGGGTTCTATTATTATTATTATTATTATTATTATTATTATTATTATTATTATTATTATTATTATTATTATTATTATTATTATTTCGGAGATGCCGTAAAGCTCCCAAACTGCCCCTCTAAGTAACTGTGTCAGAAACTGCTAGAGACAGTGGAGTAAAGTTGGGCTAAAGTATCCGAGGTGCTACTCCAGCTCTTCCTCGACTGCCCTCTTCTTTTGAACAGGTCGCTTAACCTCTAGTCTCACTGGCCGCACTGGTAGGAAACAAAATACTTGCCCACCACAGATTTCGGTGGCTGGAGTGGGTGACTTAAGCGCTGAAAGGCGGTGCTGCCCGCAGGACAATGCATGGTGGGATTTGTAGGACCTTTAGGATGAGCACGCTAGAGAGGTGCACCTCAAAGTTGGGGGGGGGGGGGGGGAAAGATTAATACCGAATATTCTGCCGTACAGGAATACGTTGCTAATAAAACTAGGAAAACTGAAGAGCGTCGTAAAGCAATTGAAGACATTAACGCGGTTATCCAGCAGATTTATAGGGACCAAGATCTTACGCAAGGTAAGATTTACTACCCGTGCGCGTGCAAGAGTTCCTTTCTCGTGTGTATTGGCTGCCCCGTCAACTCTTTAAATAGTAAAATAGTAAAAAAATAGTAAAAAAGGGAGGCGGGGAACCTGCTGGTGTTGCCGAAGAGTAAAACCTACTGTACGTTCAAGTGCACCGTCAGCCACTTCAGGTTATTACCCGGCTTTGTGGACGCTAGCTAAATGATTAGCTGGCTGAAGAGATTATTATTATTTTTTTTTTTTTTGCAAACACGTAGTGCTGACGCAGCTTGCGTTGCTTGACGTTGCGGCGTGCGGCCGGGTTTGTATCTGGGCCACCGGTATTCTGTCAACCTGGCCGTGTCTAACGCACGCGCCGCTTGGCTCCTCTCCTGCCCCCCGGGAAGACTCTTTTGATGCCGGTGGAAGCGTTAAAAATGAGTTTATAATGGAGGCTGGAGTAAAATCCGTAGCACAGCACAGATCCCCGGATTATTTTCTGGTTAATATTGTTCTTACCTTCCTTTTCAGATGTTGGCATGGAGCATTTTATTAAAAAGGTGGAGGCGGCTCACTGTGCTGCCTGTGACCTCTTCATCCCAATGCAGTACGGCATCATCCAGAAACACTTGAAGTCGCTCGACCACAACCACAACCGCCGGGTGAGTGGGCAGCCTGGCACCTCGGGGGTCTTGCAGGCTTCAGCCGCGATAGGAGGAGCGCGAGTTTGGATGGTTTGAGTTCAGGTGGTTCCTGAAACCAGGGTGAACATTCCTCTGTCCTCTTCAGTGCTGCCTTCCACGGTCTGCAGTTAGTTTTGATGTTCTTGTGTCCCCAGAAATTTTTCTCCACGGTCTGCAGTTAGTTTTGATGTTCTTGTGTCCCCAGAAATTTTTCTCCACGGTCTGCAGTTAGTTTTGATGTTCTTGTGTCCCCAGAAATTTTTCTCCACGGTCTGCAGTTAGTTTTGACTGTTCTTGTGTCCCCAGAAACCTTCCCCTTTGCAAAAGCTGGCGAGCAAGGCGCTCGCGGGATTAAAGCACCTTCAGCAAAGCTTCGTGCCACTCTGAAAACGAGATCTCGTGTCTCTTGCCCCGTTTCTTGCAAAACAAACGGCTTTCTGGCTTCCCCACTTCAACATACATACAGGATGATTTCGTTACAAGCTTTACTGTGCCCACAAGCAGTGATCCGAGGTGATGGCTGTCAGACGACAGCTCTTTCTAGGTATAAAAATACGTATATCGGCACACGACTAAATCTCGACGCGTTACTGTGGCGCTGTCGAGCAGGCTGCGTTACCGTCTGCAGCGCTCGGCTGTTCAGCCGTCCTTCGCTCCCCACGCTTCAGCAGAACCGGAACGCGCCGACTTTCAGCTTCAGTCCCCAGAGACTGAAAGCTGAAACGATCCCGCTGACGGAAGTGGGTGAAACAACCCGCGCAGCTTTTCCTTGGCTGCCCGATACTCGCCTTTCCGAAGCGCGGAATTGAGGAACGTGCAGAAAATCGCGGATTTCTTAAATATTGCTGTGTTGTCACCTACCCAAATACCGAAGCGTGCTCTGTAGCCTGTCGTCCGCTGCTGAGCTGTGACTAATTACTGGCCTCGTAAGTTAATTCAGGACAAAAATCTAAGTGCATGGTTGTTTTTCTTTTTGGTCCTCCCGGACAGGCTATGATGGAGCAGTCCAAGAAATCGTCGCTAGTAGTTGCGAGGAGCATTCTCAACAACAAACTAATCAGTAAGAAACTGGAGCGGTACCTGAAGGTAGGTATTTTTATATATATATATAAAAAAAATATATATATATATCCAAACCGGAGTGGCTTGGTATGGGGTCAAGCTTGTAGCAACACTTTCATGCTGTAGGAATTTTGCGGTAGCTGCCGTTGAGGGTGCTTATTAGCTGAATTTTGAGGCGATTTGGGGAGATTTTTGACCATATATTGGATTCCTGGTTGCTGGTCATCGAGTCTCTACAGTGCAGATGACTTCATCTGTCATCTCCTGCCCCACACGTTACACCGAACCCTGAGCGAGAACGGGATGAGCCAGGCCTCCAGCTTCAATTTGGCGGGAGAGCTGCCCGTTGCTGTGCTGTCGCCGCCAATGTTAGCGTTGATTTGAATTCTCGAGGTGGCGTCTGCTTTCAGGAGCTGCTCACTTGGCTGCTTTTGGTGCAGCCGTAATGCTGAACTTCTTGGGAGGGTTTGCTGGCGTGTAGGCGGTGTGAACGCCTCGAAGCGGCTGGAGATAAACTCGCAGCAGACGAACGTTTGTCTTCTCTTTTCAGGGTGAGAATCCTTTCACGGATGATCCAGAAGAAAAAGAGGAGCATGAGGAAGGGGAAGGGGGAGCCAGTGGAAACGTAGAGGAAGGAACAGCAGAAGGAGCAGATGAAAACAAGGATGAGGAGGAAAATGCGGAAGAAGAAAATCCAGAGGAGGAAAATGCAGAAGAAGAAAATCCAGAGGAAGAAAATCCGGAAGAGGAAAATCCAGAAGAAGAAGAAGAAGAAGAAAACCCAGAGGAGGAAAATCTAGATGAGGAAAACAAGGATCCCGAAGAGAACCCAGAAGGAGCTGAAAATGAGGGGGAGCGAGAAGAAACAGGGACAGAGCCAGAAATCGAGGCACAACCACAAACAGAGGCGGAGCCGGATGCAGAAAACGCGGAGGAGCAGAATTCCCCGCCTGCAGAGGAATCTCTCCCTGAGGAAGAAGAGCAACAGCCAGCAGAAGGTGTGGAGGTGGAAGATGAGGAGGAAGAAAGTGAGGAAGCTGCTGCAGCACAAGAGGACGAGGACGCGGAGTAAACTCTGGAGGGGGGAAACGGCTGTGTAAAAGACCTGACGTATTTTGGGTTGGTTGGTTTGTTTTTTTTTTTCTTTTAAAGAACATAACTGTATCTGTGAATTTCATAGCACATGTTTTGAGTTCTCATTCTACTAAACTCACTTAGGCAGTGGAAGCCTTTACCTGTAAAGTGATTTTTTTTTTTTGGAAAATAGAGGAATTTTTTTTTTTTTTTACCAAATCTTCATTTTAGTAGCTAGGTTTTGTGCGGTCTCTGTTTTTTAGATAGCTTTGTACTAGGAGAATTTCCTTTTGAGCATGTGTGCAAACCAGTGCTACTTCACGATCTGGCGAACGAAACCTCTTCTCTTCCCCTTGAATTGAAACTTTTCTATATTTAACAAAGATGTGGTTTGTCCCCTTAGCCTGTCTGTCTGGAAACATCAGAAATTCTATTCCGGGGTTTTAATTTCTGCGGTGTACGCCGTTTGAGGTTCTGCATAACTTCCATGTGACTGTAATATTCTCCCTGATGTTTTATTCTTCCTTTTAACGCGGAGCGAAACTTAAGTGGTGTCAACATTGTACTGTTTGTAAAATGCTTTCATTTGAAAGGTGAATGTTTTGGTGGGTGGAGATAAAAGGACTATCCTGAGATTACCTGTGACTCTGCCTTAATTTCTGGTGCCCCGGTAAAGCTTGTGAGAGGTTGGAGGCTTAGAACCGGGCTACAAATCCTGCGTCTCCGTGCTCTGGTTCGTTATTTGCATTCAGCTCGGCTTCCCTCTTCAACACTGCAGATGGAGCTGACTTACTCGCCCGTGGCAGCAGTAACCACTTAGCTGAAGCTGTCATCGGTTAATCATCAACTGGAGTACGGATCATCCTCCCTGAAATGAGGGAGAAATAAGGACATCGGTTTCCATGGTACCGCAGAGGTTATTCCTGCTACGGAGAGGGGCGGCTGGGAGCTTTCCTGCCGGATGGGTTGATGGATAAGGACGCGCTTTGCCTTGAATCGCAGGTTGTGACGCCACGTCCGGTCTTAAAAACCTCCAACTTGGTGTAAATTTTCTGTGCAAGAGAAGTTTCCCCCAGCGACGAGCAGAAAGGGAGATTTAAGCATTAACATGAAGACAGAGTGCTGAGACTGTTCCCGACCTCAGACCCTTTCCTCCAGCGCGGGTTCCCGGTGGCAGCGACTGCCGGGTGCTTCAGCTGCGCCCGTGAAGTCCCCTGCGAGCTAACGGGATTGAGAGATGGATGAGCTGAGCTCCGCGAGAGGGAACACTTCACCTGCTCCATGCCAGGGAGATTTATTACCCATGAAAACACCGAGCTCGGGCCCTGAACTGTTTACCCTGGCATCGCCCACTCGCCTTCCCGAGCGGTGAACTGCTCTCCTGCAGATGGACATCTCAAACTAGTCCTGGAAGATTCTTTTCCAAACATAATTAATACCCCGAGTCACTAAATACCTCATCGGGGCTGTAACGAATTTGGCTTGTTCCCTCTTGTGCAGGTATGGCTCGATCCTGAGGTCGACCCTGCGAGCCGTTGGGTGTCGAAGGAGTCGGCCGCCGCTCGCTCCCACCTTTTCCATGGGTTTAATCGGACATCTACCAGTTTTGGGGTGTTTTAGCCTATCGAGCCTGATCCCCAGATCTCGCTTTGATGTGTGTCGACGCCGCTCTGAGCTCCGTTACCGCCGAGCGCCGTTAGCGCGCTGCGGGAACGAACCGGGTGCCTTGGAGGATGCTGGTGGCACTTTAGGGTGGGGGGGGGGCGCGATTTTGAAGGCTGTAAAAGACGAGACGGGGTGCAGGGTCAGAAAGCCGCCTCGGAAGCGTAATCTTCACACATTTTTGCTCTGAAGGCAGATGGGCATTCGGCTGGCCACCGTCATCTGTTCAAATTTAGCCTGTGCCAAGGAAAGAGTCTCAATTCTGTTGCCGCCTTTTACAGCTGCTGGTTTTTTTTTTTTCCCCTCCGTGCTCAGCAGAGCTTTGTGGCGATTTCCAGGTTTCCTCCTGCTTTGCTCCGTAGAAACCCTCTGATCTAGATTTAATCCTGATGGAAACAACTGGGCTTGGCTTTGTTGAAGTGTTAAGACCTGCGCTCTGCTTGCGTTTTACTGCGTTCGAGGATGGATGTTTTAATCAGGGTGGATTTTCAGAAAGCACGATGGGGAAATACCTTTGATTTAAGGTTTACGTAAGAAAATTGAGATTCTTTAATCGGGGTAGGCTGCCTGTAACTTTAAATATCGGGTCCTGGAAGTGGCGAGATCTCTGTGAGCCAGCAGTTCTTTTTAAAAACAGACAAAACCCACCTTTATTTGTAATATAGTGAGTTACACCTTCCTTACGCTTTCCCCTTTCTGCCTTATTTCCTTATTTTCCCCTTTCTGTTGTCCGTGTTTCTCTACTACGCCGTGATACTGGCTTAAAAAAGGAGTTTGAAGAAAAGGGACCATCGAGGGGTGCAGGTTGCGTGTTAAATATGCTGCTTCCCAGCTGGTGGTTTTTCGGGAGGAGGCTCTTCACCTCCTGGACGGCGGCTCCTCCCGTCCACTTTCGCTCGCTCCGGAAGCGTTGGCGTCGATCAAAAAACATCTGCAGAACTTCCAGCAGGAAACAGCGAGTGGAGTTTGGGCTGCTTGCCGCACCGGTTATCTTCTGATTTCCGCCCCCCCCCCCCCCCCACCCTGATTATTAACAAGGGGAGGGAAAATCTGCTGTTGGGGTGAAAGAACAATCTGTAATTAATTCCCTTCTTGTGTAATTGGGGCACAGGCGGAGTGAGGTGACCTCGGTGTTCCTGAAGTTCGGGTGGGAAGGAACACCTTGCCTCCTCTTAGCAGGACCCAGCTTCCCCTTCCAGAGGCGATTTTAATCGACCTGAAAAGCGGTTGAAGAGATAAACGGGCACGTTGCGGGTTTTGGACACTCCCCCGCGCCGTTCTGCCGAGCTTTCTACCTTCTGGTGACGGATTAACTTTACAACAGCCCTTCCCTTGGACTCTGAGCTTTGCGTTCCCTTTCAAACAAAGGTCTGGCCGAGGAGCGAGACCTTCTCGCGAGGCAGCTGGCGCGTGCGAGGAGGTGCTGAGGCCAGATCGCCATCCGTGCTGCCGTGTTGATGAGGTCGGGGCTCACCCAGCTTCTCGGGAGCGTTTTTGGGGCTTGATGGCTGCAACGTGGCTGGGTCCTTATACGCTAAATATCGCCGTGGGTTTGTGTTCCGTGTCAAAATCCTTGAATTAAGTGCAGATATAGGTATGCTGCGTCGGAAATGCTTAGCGCTCGTATACGTAGCGTTAAGGTTTTCATGGCTCTGTGCTCCTCTGGCGTGCAGGCAGTAACCTCCAAACGTCTGACGACAATTAATTAGTCACGCTAACTAAAACCCCCTCGGACGGCTCGAAGCCGAGCAGGATTGACCTCGGTCTGCCCGTGATCCATAGGAACATCCAAGCACCTCGTCCCCGGAGGTGCTGCGCACTCGGAGCACGTGAGCAGAGAAGAGGAGAGGCGAGGAAATCAGCCGGGAAGGGCTCAGAGAAGCCGGCGGGTGCTAAAATCCCGTAGAAACGCCAACTTTCCTGTAAATGTCTTCCCTGAAGGAACTCTCTCTTAAGAGAACTG
The DNA here is from genome assembly GCF_965638725.1 of Aptenodytes patagonicus. NCBI lineage: Eukaryota > Metazoa > Chordata > Aves > Sphenisciformes > Spheniscidae > Aptenodytes > Aptenodytes patagonicus. Next base: position 110,297 of record NC_134978.1, on the reverse strand, counting down.
CTGACGAGTAAGCGATCGCGTAGAGTTCACTGCAGCTCCTCCCGCGTGCCGGTTGCTGTGAGGGACAGGCTTTAGGATACAGGCGCTATACGTCAGGCTGTCGCTCGATTTACGCCCGTCGTGATGGGTTTTCGGATGCCACCGCTTCTCCCCAAGGAAAGGCGAGCTGAATTGTTGCTTCGGCTTGCTTCCCTCCACACTCCATGCGTGTGCTGGTTGTATCCCGCGTTGATTTGTTGGACAACACGCAATTAAGCGCCTCGATTCAAATTTATGCAGCTCGGCATAAATAAGGGTGTTTTTATTTTCCCCCGGAGCATCCTTATGTCCGCTCCAGCTACTGCGCTACCCTCGGCAGTGGCCCTGGCTCTGGGGGTGGTAGCAGATTTAACTTGTATTTTCTGATTGTTCAGCCAAGATCTCAGTTTCTGCTAACGCTCTGGGGTATTTTATCATGTTAGGTAATAATTATAATAATTATAACCATGTGCACCGCTCTAACTCCTGCCTGATCACCCCTGTGCCCAGCGCAGCCCGCTTCTCTCCTTCTCTAGAGTGGTATTTTCGCAGCACCCAAAACAAGAAGGATCTGGGGAGGAGATTTGCGGGAAGAATCCAGGGAAAGAAACTGCAGGAGGTTTTGAGGCGAGTGTTTGGGGTGTTTCGGAGCAGGCAGCCCCGTCTCCTGGCAGGATTTCCTGCAGACGTGCCTGGCCTCGTAGCTCTGCTTCCTTCCGAGGTCTCCGAGGCCGTGGGGAGCATCTCCCAGCGAGGAGTCCTGAGGCGCTCGAGCTCGCTGGGCTATCTATCGGTCATCAGCAAAATGGCGGATGGTAGAACTCGTTTCTGCGGCGTTACATATAGAAACGTACTGATAATGCAGCAGGGCCGCACCCCTTTAACTCCTTACTCCGACTGTGAAGTTGCCGACAGCTTCATGGTCATTTATTTTAATTGTTTTAGATGAGAATCCCACGAACAAGACTTTAAAGGGTATTAAATCGAGGACTTCTTTCAAGGATGTATCACCCAGAGCATCGTTTCACAGTCTGAATGTTTCCGGGCTAGAAATCCCTATGTCATCCCTAAGTATTTCCCGAAGGTACGGAAATAACTGTAGGATTCTGTGAGTCTCCAATCAACGTGCTGAAGTGACCACAGGTCTTAAATCCTCTCCCGTTTCCTTCTAGAATCGGGAAATCAATTTATCTCTGCTCTAATACCTGGCCGCTGGGATAACTTCCAGATTTAGCGGGCGACGATTTCCTTTAGGTGCCACCCATCCATCTTCCGCATCCCGCAGACGATCCGACAGAAGCAGCTCGGGCGTTTGTTCAGCCCTTCTGTCTAAAATCGCTGGGCTTCTCTTTGTCGGACTCTGCATTCCCCGAGGCTTTTTCCCAATTCTGTTAAAACACGTTATCAGCCTCTGCTTGTGCCCTCCTGGCATCCGAGAGGGCTGGAATAACCCTCTCCGCTCTTGGGAGCTGTTATTTCCCCCGCCTCAGACTGTCTCGCAACGCTTCCGCTCCTGCTCTGTCCCCTCCGGCGCCTTTTCTAGGCGTTGCGGCCGCCAGCTGGGAGCATCAAATGGAATCACGCGGCGGCGGCGCGAGCGAGAGGAGGTTGTTCCTCGCACGCCTCAAAACCGTGGAATTTCTTGGGTTTAAGTGGATTAAAGGGGGAAAAATAAATAAATAAAATCCCTCGAGGAGCAAGACGCGTGGCTGAGCCTGGAACGGGGAGATTTTGGGGGGGGGGGGGGGGGGCGGCATCACACCCTCGCCCTGGTTTTACCCTCCGAAGGGGAGACGTTGACCTGGTGGTCGAACGCTACCACCGCTCCCCTCCTCCGCCACGAGCCGTTGCTGTTCCAGGAGTTTTCCTGGAATAGAAGATTTTTCTCCTCGTTCCGCGTCTTTTCTCTTTCAAGCTCCGCCGATCGAAGCTTGCTGGAGCTCGAGGATTGCTCTCTTCCGTGCAGTAAGTAGGTTGAGTTCGTCCCAGGCAGAGCCGAGACCCCACAATCGTCCGTCCTTTACGTCGTTTATAACGATTTCTTTTGTAATTTGAAATAAAAGCGCGTCCGCTTCGGTTCAGGTAATAAAGGAAGGAATTGGGGCTGGAGAAGGTTGCGGCCCGCGAAATGCCGGGCTTGAGGAAGACCACGGATGCTTTCGGGGTACAGCCTGCCTCTCCTCGCCCACTCCCCACCGCCGCCCGTCGACTTTTAAGCTGCTTTAATCTGTTTTTGGGCAAAACCCGAGGCGGGGGGGGAAGAGCGGCTGTCTCGTTGGGCCCAAAGCCCTTGTCAACGCGGCTCCTGGGGCCGCGCTTTGACGGTAGCGTAGATCCGGCTTTGGGGATCCTTCAGCCGCGTGAGGCGAGGGGTTTCGGGGTGGGGGGGTGGTGGGGGGGTGCCCCTCGGAGGGCCCGGTGTCACCGGGCCCGCGGGCCCCACGGCGGCCCCATAATGCACCGTGAGCGGGCGAGCCCCGCGACGCCGGCCAATCAGGAGGGGGAATGGCTGTGAGTGACAGGAGGGAGCCCCGGCGTCGGCCCACGGAGGAAGCGCCTCCGCCAATAGGACCGGGGGATGGATGCCGACGGGGGCGCGCTGGCCAATGGGAGAGGCGGGACGGTCGCGCCGCTAAGAGAGCTCGGCCAATGGCGGGCGCGGGGGCGGGCTTCTGGAGCGCGGCCAATGGAGAGCTTCGTGGGCGGGCCAGAGCGGCGGAGGGGCCCAATGGGCGGCGGGCGCGGCGCGCCTGCGCAGCGGGCGCTCGGGCGGGCAGTGCGGTGCCGCTGGCCGGAGGCGGAGGAGAGAGATGGAGCAGGGATACGGCGGTAGGTGCGGCGCGGCCCCGGGGCGCCGCGGTGGGCCGGCCCTTCCCCTCCCCACGGGTGGCGGCCCGGTCCTCCCGCCGCCTCAGCGGCGGCTCCCCGTAGCGGCGGGGGGAGCCAGCCCCTGCGGGAGGCGTTGAGCCCGCCTCCCGTGAGGGGGCTCCGCCGCTGATTGGCTGAGTGCCGCGTCGCTCTCCCCTAGGGCGCCGCCGATTGGTGGGCGGGTGCTATTCAAGGGGGGGGGGGGGCCGTTCCTTCTACCACCACCACCCCCCCACCCCCCCCCGCGCCGGGCGGGGCGGGGGGGCGGAAATGGAGTCGGTCCCATTTCTGAAGACGACACAAAATGGCGGCCGCGCGGCCACGCCCCCTGCCGCGTGCGTGCCGGTCCTCCTCCCCCTCCCCACCCCCCCCCCCCGGTTACGGCTCCGCGACCCCCCCCCGGTGGACACCCACCCCCCCCCCCCCCCCCCCCCCGGTGAACCCCGTCCCTTCCCCGGCGAACCCTTTCCCCCCCCTCCCCCGGTGAACCCAGTCCCTCCCCCGCCGCGGGGCCGCCCGGCCGGTTGGGGGGGGGGGGGTTGGGAGGGGTGTGTGTGTGTGTGTCAGCTGGAGCATCTTCTCATGCCCGGGCAGGGGATCCCCTGAGCCCCAACCCCACCCCCCACCCGGCTTCACCCCGAGCGAGGCTGAAAATCCGTCCCCCCTCCCCGTTTCCTCCCCCCGGGAGAAGCAGCAGCGACTCGGTTGGGAGCGGGGGCACCTGTGAGAACCCTAGAGCCCGCCATTACGGAGCTGCGGCTGCTCTTCCCCCTCGGATACCCGCCTCAAGCCGTCCAGGGGGGGTCTTTCCCCCCCTGAGGTGTTTTTCTCCTCTCTGGTATAACGGCAACCGGCAAAAAGGCATCAAATGAAGCGTAAGGGAGCAGGTGAGAACTCTTCGTAACGCCGGCGAGCGTCGAAACGGTGGGGAAAGGCTGTTGACGTCGTCAAGCTTCGTTCGCCAGCGTGGGGAAGTGATTTGTGAGGGAAAAACCCCATCCTCCTTCATCAAAGCACTAAACAGCGTTAGCGTCGGCGCGCTCTCCCAGCTTCTGGTTTTTAACGTCTCTTTCAACTATGAAACGAGGCTCGCGGAGGTGGAAACTGAAAGAAAGTTGCCCAAATTGAAGTTTAACAGATGAATATCAGTTGTTTAAAGTCCCTCGGTGAAGTCTATTCGGACGCGAGACGGCGGCGTGTGGGTAAATGCTCCCAGAGCTGAGCCCGACAGCCCGGATCCTTTCCCCGCTGCGCCAGTTTTGAGCCCTCCCTCCTCTTCCCGCCTTGAATTCACGCTTCGCTTCCATTTGCGTTGAGGGACGTGAAGGTCCCGCAAAGGCGATTTTTAACTCCCTGTTGAAAACGCTTCCTTGGTTTCCGTAACGTAATTATGACTGTGGCAGGATTTTATAAATAATACAGCAGCGATGCCGTTTCCGCGCGTGTTGTTATCAAGTTCCTAATACCCCGCACGTCGCTTTTTCTGCAGGGGTCATTCATAATTCATCCCGACATCAGACCTGTTGGCAAGTTGCTCTTTCCAGGTTCCCTCTGTCTCTGCTTTCAGCTTGGTGGAGATCTGATGCCCGGCATCTCTTTCGTCATGCTTTTTAAAGTGTTTTGTCAGTTCTTCAGGTGTAAAAATGAGGTGAGAAACTACGACAGGATCAAAACCACCCTAAATGTGTGTTAAATCATCCTCTAGAGTGCTGATTTCTCTCTACTGAAAACCGAGCGAGTCCGGATGAGCGACTCGGAAGAGTTTAGGCAGCTAAAAGTTATTCCTGAGAAAGATTTCGTTGGATTCGTGACGTTAACGAGTTGCCTAAGAGCTGGGATCTTCCCTTCACCTTGCACAACTATGAATAAATTAAAGCCGCTGAGCGTGTTGCAGCTTTAGAGAAGTTTTGTCGTGGATTTTTACCGTTATATGGTATAAAAAGGAATGAGTTCTTACAGTTCTTGAATATTTGGGGTTTTATAAATAAACCTCAGGTGTGGCTGGCTCAGCTTAGGACCAGCCCCTTTGTTTTTAATTCTCTGCGTGTTGAGAATCGTATGGTTCCACGCGAGTGGCTTTTTGAGGAGAGCACCCTTTACAGTCAAGCCTTGCGTAGGAGTGTGTGATTTATAGATTTAATTTAAATACTTTGTGATTCCAGCAGAAGACAAGCTTTATTCTCCCTGCATAAAGTCCTTTGTTGAAATCAGCGGGAGAACCTCAGACCTCTGCTTTCGGAAGGAATTGCCTCCTGGGCCCCCGCTTTTTTTTCTGCAAGCGTTAAGCTTAATTTCTCAGCGCTTCACATAGGCTGAACGACGTAAATCTCTTGATGTTGCTCCGTCATCTCCGGATTCGTGCTCCGCTTGTACACGCGTGCGGAGAAAAATGGTTCTCAAGCTTTTCCCCCAGCTCAAGGAGCGCTGTCTTGGGAATCGGCTGGGAACCAGGACACGCGGTGCATTCAGCTCGGTAAAATTCACCGCTTGCTCCCTTCCGAGTTGGTTTTTTTCCCCGCTCTGCACTTTATTTCGTGTTTATTTTCCCAAGAGAAGGCGATGACGATTTATTCCACTGATTTTTTTTTTTTCCCCTCCTGGGGGATGTTTACGCTGCTGCAGAGCTGACGGATACAACCTCTGCTCGTTGGTGCAGAGTCATTAATACCCAAGTGTCTCCTCTAGTGGGTTTTTTACATAATATTTAGTTTCAAAATCAGACGTTGAACTCTTAATTACCACGTTCTTAAGTTGTACTGGAAGCTTGAGATCTTTGCTTAACCCAGATTTCTTCGTTCCTTGAAAGGGTATGATAATCGTGGTAATACCTATGTGAACGTAACGTGCCCTACGTCTCAGCAAGCCCAACGCCAGCGTGTACGCACGGAACTTAAAAGCGGGGAGCTTTATCCTATAGAATCTGGAGGTACAAAGAGGTGGGAACTCTCTTTGGCTGAAAAACGCTGTCTTTCGGGCCGAGCAGCCTCCGTTTTCCTCGAGGTTTTGTGCTGGGGCCAGGCTATTTTTGCCTCCTGAATTAATGTACCCGAGGTTTTATCAGAGACGGCTTAAAAATCGAAGGAGCGGAGCTCGCTTTTGATCCGACGTCTGTGTGTGGTCGTAAGCGCGAGGGCTGCTGCTATTTTTGGCGCTGCCGGTTGAGAAACGGGGCGACCTGCCCAGAGAAAAGCTTCCCTGCGCTGGCTTCGCTTTCTCTTCCCGTTTTTTCTCCGGCCGGGAGCTCGGCGTGCGCTGGGATGGTGCCTGTGACAACCAGGGGTTTGGTGTCCCTTGGCGTCACTCGGAACGATCGCGTGCGCTCAGCAGTTTGTTTGCAAGAGGTGAGTTAACGTGCTGGAGGAGGGAGCGTTAACATTGACTGTGGATTTAAAGTCAGGCTTTGGGGTCGCTGCGGTCGATGGAGCGGAGGGTTCGTCCTTGATTTCTGTGCTCTGTCTCGACCTGATCCTTCCCACCGGCAGCTGGAAAACCGCATCCCGGCGCCATCCTGCTCCCGCTGGAAAGCGAAGCTGAGCGGCGAGTGCCTCGACCTGCCAACGGTGGGAGAGGAAGTTATTCGGTGATAAGGCTCCGATTCAAAAAGGCGTTTACGTGTTGCAGTTCCTGTTTTGCTGGCGCTGCGGTTTCTATAGGAGTTCAAAAATACAGCGGTCACCATTTTGCCCGCGATTTCTTTAGGTTCTGTGTGCTTAAGGTGACTGCCCACGAAAAAAATAAAGCCGTTAAGAGGGAGAGGGGTCCTGTACGTCCTTGGGGGGGTGTTAGGCGGGTTCGGGCAGGGAGCTGGGGGCTGCAGGAGAAAAGTTTTGTAAAATCGGGGGCTGTCTTGAAAAGTAAATGTTTTGCAAAATTGGGGGCTGTTGCCAAAAAGGAAAAAGTTTTTGGAAAAGCGGGGGCTGCCTCCAAAAAATACAAGCTTTGCAAAACGGGGGGCTGTCTCCAAAAGTATAAATGCTTTGTAAAAGCGGGGGCCGCCTCCAAAAAACGCAAGTTTTTGCAAAATCGGGGGCTGCCACCAAAAATAGAAAAGCTTGGCAAAATTGGGGGCCGCCTCCAAAAATGTATAAAAGCTTTGCAAAATCGGGGGCTGTCTCCGAAAGTATAAAAGTTTGGCCAAATTGGGGGCCACCTCCAAAAAATACAAAAAGCTTTACCAAATCGGGGGCTGCTGCCAAAAGTGCGTAAAAGCATGGCAAAATCGGGGGCTGCCTCCAAAAATAAAAAAGCTGTGCAAAATTGGGGGCTGCCTCCGAAAAAGACAAGTTTTTGCAGAATCGGGGGCTGTCTCTGGAAAATAATGTTCTGCGAAATTGGGAGCCGATTCCAAAAAGAAGAAAGCTTTGTAAAATCGGTGGCCACCTCCAAAAATGTAAAAGTTTGGCGAAATCGGTGTCTAAGGCGCAGAAAAGCAGCCTAAACCTTCAAAGAAGGAAGGAAGGAAGCGGGCGTGTGTGATTTTTGGCTCTTCCTCAGCTGGGGAGCGTTTGGAGGGAGATGAGGTTGCTAAAGGGAAGGGAAACTGCAGATCTGGGGGTGGTGGTGGGGGGGGAAGGCAGGGCCAGGAAAGAAATGTGGAGGAGTTTGGGGTGATACAGCGAGTGTGGAAATAATTCGGATCCGCAGGAAGCCGGGCATCGGTAGTTCTGCTTGTGGACCAACTTCTGTTTCTGATCAGAATAATAAACAAAGATGGAAAAAAAAAATGGTTCTCCTGCAGAGAAATGGCAGCCAAGACTCTTGGAAATGTTTTCAGCGCAACACCCAGCGTATGGCTTCCGATGTCAAAACTTAACGTAGACGATCTCCAAGGTTTCGTTGCAGCACGGAGTTTATTTATCCCAGATGAAGGCGTTTGCCGAGCTCTTTGCAGCTCTTGCGGGGATCGCTGTGGTGCCGGGGATGCGGATTCCACCCTGGAAACTTCGGAAAAGGTTTAAAAGGGAGAGATGATTTATTTTGGCGAGAAAAACAGATCACAGCAGCTGCTGTGAAAAGAAAAGAGCGGGTGAAGTCGCGGCGGGAGCTACTGCGTGTCGTGGCCCTTTGCTGCTGCTTCTACCTGGGCAAGTGCTTCGTCCTGCCGCTGTTTCAGAGTGAGAGACCGGAGCGAAGCCGCCTCGTTAGCGTAAATCTTGCAATTAGTGCTGAAAAGTGGAGGGAGCTCGGTTTTCTTTTATTGGCTGGTATAATGGCAGTACTCACCTGGGATCACGGTCAAGGATATCCGATATTCCCTAGGAAAAAGGATGCTTCTGCTGGCGTAACGCAATCAAAACGTCCGTTCTCGATGCCGGTTCCGTTCTTCGGATGATTTATCCCGCAGATTTTCTCCTGTATAAATGTAGCTTTGCACCGTCGTTACGTCAAGCACCTCTTAAAACTGATTTCTCTTTCAAAACACAGTGGGGTTTTGTTGTTTGCTTGTTTGGTTTTTTTTTTAATTCAAAACATCTCGTTGACCTTTAGATTGCTGAAACAATCTGAAATAAAGCATCGGGCAACCTTCAGGCTTGGTGGTTCCCAAACGATAAAAAGCCCCAGCGCAGCTGTAATTATTGGTTCTAGGGAAGAAACAAACGCCGTGATAGCAGCAGAGGCGATCCTTCTAACAGCGCCATTCTTTTTCTTGCAGGTTATGGCACCTGGAACACTGGGGCCACCAACACTCCAGGTGAGTCTTGTGTATCTAAAAATATACCTAGGGAATTGCAATTTTAACGCAGAACTTATTTTTTCTTCTTTCTAGCCAGGGTAGTGTAATATAGAAACAGCTTTTGCAGCCCGCCTTCTCCTCTGCCTGCTTTAGTGACTGTCTGCTTGGTTTTTTTGGTAAGAGCTTCCTCCCTCATCTCGTGATACGCTCCGATTCCCGCCGTCGTACGCTGGAGGAACTGGTCGCAATCTTGCGTGTGATTAATAACCTGCTTCGCTTTCTCTCCTGAGATTTATTAGCGCTGCGAAACGAAGCGTGTCCTGGGGTATTTGGGAGTCGGGGCTCTCTCCTTTGAACTCCTTCCCAGCCTAAACAACAGTAGAAGCGGCGAGAGGCTCCTGAAAGTGATGGTTATAACGAACGTATTTGCTTTTGCCGTGGTTTTGCTGCTACTTGAGGGTTTTTATTGAATCATTTGAGTTGTTTTCAAGTGCAAATACTTGAACGTGTTTCAAAAAACATATTAAAAACAGCGTGTATTATCCATGTCATTTTCATAATTGGCTCTTGGAAGTCCCAGCTTCTTTCCCGTTCTGTGCAAAAGGATCCGTCGTTTTTACCAGCGATTAAACGGAATTATATGCATTTAGTCTCTGAACTTTGTTGCTTTTAGAGCTGAACCACTCTTTTTCTTTTTGCCCCGTTCAGGTACATACGCAACGAATGCGACGAGTTGGCAAGGTACGTGCTAAAAAAACCTCTTTTATCTCCGGGCGTTGGGGTGCCCTGCTCAGTCTCTCGAGTTGGCTGCAGCGAGCGGAGCTGTTTTCCAGCTCGTAAACTGCCTCCGCTTGGAAGTTGGTGTGAAGTACGCAACGCCGTGCTTTTAAACCGCTCCTCCTCGCTAATCCATTTATTTATTTCTACCTTGCTCCGTGATTGCGGCTTTTACTTCTGCGAAGGGAGCAGCTCTGTCCTGATGACTGGCAGCCGTCTTTTCCTTAAAGCAGAGAAATTAGCGCGTGGATGGGAACAGTTCATTTATTTCACGTCTCCGTTTCTCTTTTGAGCTGGGACAGCCCGATGTGTGCATTAATAAAATGATTTTACTGAGACGATACCGTTTTCCCCTCAAAACCCAAGGCTCGCCCTCGCCATTCTGGCAGCTTGACGGTACACAAATGCACTTCTCGATGAGCAAGCTGGCGCTTCCCCAACAAAACATGATTTGCTTTCACTAATGAACTTTCCCTCTCGGAGCAATTAGTTAATTGGCCTTGATTTGGGTCCTGTGGCTGTTTTAAGCCGGTCTTAACACGTTCCCAAGCAAAAGCCCGAGATTCTTTCAGAAAATATTATTTCTTTGGTCCTCACAGTATAAAACTGAACGCTGCACGTTGGGCTGTGGATTCCAACCTCCCAGCTCAAGTCATTGGTGTAAATGAAGGGGTGGTTGTTTTTTTTCTTCTATTATTCCTCTTTTTTGTAAAGCCTGGGCGCCCCTGTTGAGGACTCGCGCCCCGTTGTGCTGGGTATTGTGCCGACGCGGAGCAGAAAGGCTGTTCCTGCTCCGGAGACCTTCTAATCTAAATAAAAACACAAGTTGCAGGCAGGCGGGGGGGATACAAAGACACGATGAGGCAGTGCCGGTCAGCACAACCGGCATCGGCACACCGGCGGCCGTAATGATGTCAATTTTATCGCAGGCGTCACAGGAAAGGAGAATTAAGGGGGATTATTACGGCGGTCACTTTAGGAGAGCCCTAGGAGCGATACAGCGAAGGGTTTGGCAGGTCAGAAGCAGCGAGAGGAAGCTTGCCGCATAGCTCGGGGCACGTGTGTCTCTGCCCGAGTGATGACGGATTCGAGCCGGGGCTGTAGAGTTGCGACAAGGAGTGTCGGGAGCACGTGCACATCCCTTAGTCCGGATCTCGGGATCGCGTGAAGCGTCCGGCAGCTTCACGAGCGCGGCCGCAGCACGTTGCTTTTTCTGCCGCGCCGTGGTATCTTGCCACAAGGCGCTCTCTGAATACAACTCGCTGCTTTGATTTTTCTGATTTAATTTATTTCATCGTGGTCCTTTTTTGATGGATACGTGACGACATCCCCGGCAGCGCATCCGCTTTGTGTTTTCTTGTGTCGTTTTGCGGCACCGTGCGACGTAAACGGGGCTCAGGGTCCCGCAGCGTGGACTTGAACTTGTTAAAAAATCACAAATACAACCAGCAGCGCTCCGTTTCTGCAGTTAAAATCACCCAAAGGAGGAAGGTCCTTCCGCTTTTAGGGTTGGGCAACAAGAATCTTTGGTATTTCTCATTTTAAGAAACCGGATTTCCTTGAAAGGAGGTAAAACCCAGCTGCAGCCTTGCCTGGTAGAACCTGTTCGCGTCTAAACTCTTCCTCCGAGTACCCGAGTCTTTATAATACTGTACTGATACCGATTTTATTTTCTTTTCCTGCCAGGTTATGAAGGCTACGACTATTACAACACCCAAACCACCGCCGCTAATACAGCGGCCACGTACAACTACGCCGCAGCCGCTGCCACCTCCAGCAGCTGGGAAACACCCAAAACTTCGGATATGAGCATGAACGCCGACGTCAACGCCGCCATGCCCGTCGCCTCGTACGGCGCCGAGACTTCGGCGAACGAGAACTCGGATTCCATCATAGCCAAGATCAACCAGCGTTTGGATATGCTGTCGAAGGAGGGCAGCGGTGGGACAGGGGAGGGGATGGAAGATCAGGAGAGGTGACTATTCCACTTCTTATTTATTTTTAATAGTAAAAAAATAATGGCTTTTAATCGCTATAAGTTCGGATTAAGCTGTTCTAATTGCGTAGGCACGATCCAGCGTTCGTTCCCTGGAAAACGAGCTTAACTGCTTATTTTTCACCTGTCCTCGTGTATGTGCGCACGTGCACTTACATATTTTTTTATATATATCTCTCTCTCTCAAACATGTCAAACTTGACGTACGCATCAAGCATTAAAAGCGACTTCCCTTGTCGATTCAATTCCTAGATTTTGCAGAAAGTTTTTTATTTATAGTTTTTAGGTTTCTTAAAGTACACTTTTCTTCTGCGGCCTTTTTTCCTCGTGGCTGCCCGGTAATTTTTTTTTTTTCCTCCCCCTGGGTTAAATTACGCCGGTCTGGAGAGTTGTTTCATGTCGGTGTGTGTTTTGCTGCTGAAATAGCAATACAGATCTTGGCAAGAATTACTGCATAAGTGAAGTTTTGCCTGGTTTTTTAGCTTTTACCTGGGGCAGCTTTAGGGATCTGCTTTTCCGCCAGCAAAACATAATTCAGAGTGGTTCAGTGCTATGAAGTTGGTGAAGTTACAACATCTCTGAAGGATTTCTGTTCAGATACTCGTGCAGAAAAGCACAGTTCTTTGATATTTATTTAATTTCCTTGAGACTAGGGAAAAGGTGGAGTGGGATGCAGAAAGTGATCGGTACGCAGGGTTTAAAAATATTTTTATCCCATTTTTCTGGCCAAAACCGTTTGGGTTGTGACAGAAACGGATGCAAACGCCTGTGTGATGCGCACGGATGTTATTTTAGCTGCTGACCGTTGTCTCCTCCTGCGCAGCTCTTTCAGATTTGAGTCTTTCGAATCGTACGACTCGAGGTCTTCAATGAACGACCGCGACGTGTACCGATCCGGCTACGATTACGGAGAAGTCGGAACCGATCGGAACGATTCCTTCGGGAGCCAGTTCGATAACCGCAGGGATCAGTCTCGTAACCGAGGAAACAACTACGGCCTCATCCGAGGACGGGGTCAAAACCGCGTTCAAAATCGCGGGCGTCTAAACGCTTTCAACCGCACCGACCACTTCATGCCCTCCTCCAGCTCCGAGCGCCTCTCGGCTCGTTGGAACGAGTTGAACTACATGGGTGGGCGCGGGATGGGGGGTGCCGGATCCAACAGGCTCCCTTCCCTCTTTTCCCAAGCCCTCGTTCCCGACTACGGCGACTACGGAGACTACGGAGATTACGGCGACTACGGCGACTATGGGGATTACGGTGATTATGGCGACTACGGAGATTATGGTGACTACGGAGACTATGACTATGGCATGATGGGGATGTCGGGCATGGGAATGGGACGGTATGGGAATATGCCGTATGGAATGGGGAGGCAACGAAACAGAGACAGGATGGGTACGGTGCCCTGGCACATGAACGCGCTCATGGTAAGTCGTCGCCGTCGTTTTTGGTTTTTTTTCTTGCGAAGATTGCTTTTTGCTTGCCTCGGTGGGTCGGCTTCACTGTTCAGCTCTACTGGAGAAGCACCCGTCTTAATTCCCGTCGCTTCCACCACAGAATAATTTAAATCTCCCTGGATAGAGCAGAGGGTCACCAAGTTTGTTTAGACCCATTTGCACGTAAAACAGAGCCTCTGAATGCTTCCCCCATCCCAAACCCGCTCTCTAGGGGCGCTAACCCAGCTATAAAATCCTTTTATAGCCAAAAATAAGTCTGCAGGGTCACAAGAATTTCAACTTTTTCAGGAGGTGTAGCAGATGGGTGGAATACTTTGATTTTTAAGCTTTTTTTGGTGCCTCAGGTTGATTGATACAACTGATTTCTTCCCGCTTTAGCCCAAGAGAAGAGGTTTCCGAAACCGTTCAGGAGGGCGATCGGACGGCGAGGGAGGAGGACGCAAGCGAAAACAGTCGCAAAGCGGAGATGAGCCGGACAGCAAACAGGCGAAGACCGACAGCGAAGGAGACGACACCGAGAACGGTACGCGCTGTCTTCACCCGCTAATATTGGCCGTTTTCCCCCGTTTTGAAATGGTTTATCTTTCAGCTGACTGATAGTTGTTACATTTCAAAGCTGTGGTATTTTTTCAGTCGTTAGCGTTGTTATAATACGCCTGCAAGTGCCCAGGCTTTATGATCTGTGCGTCTTGTGGCCTGGGACAGAAAATTTAATGCCCGAGGTGAGCATTGTGAAAGGAAGGACAGAGTTTGCAGCGGAGATTGACGGGCAAAGAGAAACCAGTGAGCCGGTTGCGATCTTCCGCTGGGGTTTTGAGCCGTTATCGCAGTACTCGGTGGTTTATTAGATAGCGGTGGGGCCCCCCTTGGAGTGTTAAGTGGGAGAAAAGAGCCCCCAACACCAGCTGAATGGTTTTTCTTTTGTGCAGCAGATGAGGGCGAAGGAGAGGAAAAATCAGGAGATGAAGCTGACAAAGGTGTAAGTAACTCTTTTTTTTATCAGCCTTCGTGGCAAATGTGGGAATATTTAAGCACTCGAGCGATTTCCTTTGCTTTTTTTGACGGCGCTGAGGGTCAGAATATTTAAAATCGCCCAGAAACGGCGTTTTGAGCCCGTATATTGTGGAGGTATTTGCTCCTCATAATTCCCCCACGCCCTTCGGTAGGGATCGCCGGCAGAGTCGCTTGCACCGAGGTGCCTGAAAAGCACTTGTAGTGGAAAGGTTAGGATCCTGCGCCTGCAGTTCTGCTTCTGGCGAGGCTCGTTAGGGCTAAATTCCAATTAGTGGTTGGCTTCTTTCCTCGTCGCTCGGTTTGCCGGGTTGGGTGGGGGTTGTTGCCATTTGTTTTACTTGCGACTGCGTGTAACCTTCGATACGGTGTTCCTCGGAGCGGCGACTCAGCTGCCAAGTATTTAAATTTTGATAGCGAGAAGCGATACTTAGCGGCGACGTATAACCTGATACATGGAAAACAACTGTTTTGTAAACACTTAGAAAAATGGACATTTAATCCCCAAATGACCCAACCCTTCGCCCGCTCTGCGGTCTGGCTGGGTGGGCCGTGAAACCTCCAAACGGCAGTGAATAACACCGGTGTCTTTTTGTGTTTCTCTTTTCCAGGAGAACGGGAATTGGGGCCGTTTGGCGGAGGAAGGTAGGGTGTTACCACCCCTCACGCAGTCCTCCTGGACTAATCCTACTCGGAATCCATCTGTTTTGCCTCGGGGCGCTACCGAGAGCTCGGGTTTTTTTTTTTTTTGTTCGGTCAAAAGCTGATGCAGCTCCTGCTGTGACCTGTTAACCAGTCCAGGGCTCCGGCGCCGCCTGTCGTGGCACAGAAGTGCCGCGCTGGTTAGCAGGGGAGCACCAAAACAGTTTCGTTTCTTCTGGGCTTCTCGGCGCGGACGGTTATCGGATATTAGTTTATCTTCCTGCCCTGCTTGGAGGACGGCGGTGAGGATGCACACGTCTCGCAACGGGGCAGAGCAAAAATACCGTAAACTGAATCATTTTCAGTGGAGGCTTCAGCCATGAGCTGAACCTCGTTTATGTTTGGATTTTTTCAAATAGATGGGACTATGTCAAGGTCGATAGAACACTAATTTAAAAACCATGTGGTCTAAAGTAGCTGGAACCACTTCAGCTGGTTCTGGATCGTAACTTTCGGAAAAGATACATCAACCCCTTGTGCCTTCTGCGTTAGAGTGACGTGAGGAAAACCACGCGTGGGACTTTGGTTGCCACTTGTCAGTTATTCTCAGGATTGAAACGGAGGTGTCGTTGGATGTTATCATTCTCGTTTAAGCCTCCCTCTGACGCCCGGGTCTGGTTTCCGGGCTCCTTTACCTGGAAATGTTGCAGGTGAATTATTACCCGAGTCCTGTGAGGCTGACAGACCTCTGACTCGGAGACCCCAAAACACTGCAGGGATCAGGTCAGCTGAATCTTTAGGGGGTTTTTGTGCTTTCCCGGTAATTATCGAGGAATTATTGGGAAGGCGACGTGAGGAGCGTATCCAGAACTGCCCCCAAAGAAGCAGAACTGCTACTCGAGCACTGCTAGCATCTCCGCTGTTTTTTGTCGCTTAACTTTCTCGAGGAGCTTCTTCAGCCTTGTGGAAAATAGATGAACGGGGAAAAAAATGAGAATACGGGGAGAAGTAGCAGCCCCTTCCGAGGAAGGGAGATAGAGCGGTGTCTTTGCAGCATTGTAAAAGTCAGGACTCCTTCCACTCTTTCCACTAACGGCATGTCCCGTCGCTGCCTACGAAGACTTTGAGTTGCTGTGGGAAGTTCGGGGAGCTGGAGGAGAGGAGGGTTTGGGTTTTACGACGACTGCTGGAGACCTTGGAAAGAGGCCGCCGCTTCCCCGCGGTCGGAAGCTGGCTTGGGAGAGGGGGAGCTTCCCGAGACCGAAAGAAGTTGTGACTTCCCGAAGCTGAGAGTGAAGAGGAAACCAAGGGATTTGGGTCCCAAAATACCTCAGCCGGCGAAGCGGGTGATTGTGGACACAGGAATTCTGATTGATTATTTTTCCCCCCCCCCTCCCCTAGCATCTGGAGATGGCTGTGAAGATGACGATGAGGAGGTGAAAAAGAAGAGGGAGAAGCAGCGGAGAAGGGATAGGATGCGCGATCGCGCTATGGACAGGTAAGGAGAGTGAAAAGCCAGTCCGTTCCTAGCACTTCTGTGAATAATACTGACCGAGGGTATTCCTCTGCACAAATGTGGGATAAATCTGCTGGGGGATCGTGTTTTGGGGCTCTGCATTCTGATTTCAGCAGGGTTTTTTTTTCCCTTTTTAGTGTGTTTTATGACTGTTTTTAAGATGAGGAGGATACTGTGGTGTTTAATACGTAGCTCGGTGTGGAGTTACAAGTTCAGAAGGGCTTTTTAGGTGGCTATATGTGCAGCCTTGCTATTAAAATAATACAATAAGTGATCTAAAGACAGACTGACCAGCAAAGGCGGCACCAGCGTTTCTGTACCTCGGGGCTTTCCCCCACCGGGGAGAGGATCTTCACGGCGAAGAGTGCCGATTCACCTCCTGCCCTGTGAATTGGTCCGGTTGCTTTTAAACTCGGGCAAGGTTTTCGCCTCCGTAGCATAAAGTTTTATGGAGAAGTAGGTGCTGTTTAATCCGTGCAGGTTCTACAGCGATTGTAAAGGTCCAAGGCAAAGTAAAATGGCGTGGAGTGGCGCTTGGAAAAAACTTAAGAGGTAGAAAAGTACAATGGGGGCGGTAACGGTCGCAACTTCTTGATGTTCTCGTTAAGCTGAGCTCGTTCCTCACTTGCGGTACGACTGCTCTGTTTAGGATCCAGTTTGCCTGTTCCGTCTGCAAGTTCCGCAGTTTTGAGGAAGAGGAGATCCAGAAACACCTCCAGAGCAAGTTTCACAAGGAGACCTTGCGCTACATCGGCACCAAACTCCCGGATAAAACGGTCGAGTTCCTGCAGGTAGGTGGGTCGCCTGGAGTTAGCTCAACCCTTCCCTGCATCCCTGCTGGGATTTCCAGGCTGAATTTGGGATTTCCAGGCTTACACGGGGACTGGGAGGGGTTACGGATTCATCCGCGTACAGCCCCCTGCTTGGTTGGCTCGCGTCGCTGCTTGTTAGCGCATCACCTGATGACATCGCTTGGCATGACGTGGTTTCTCGCGGGTTTTCATGTTGGGAGGGAAAGTTAATGGTGTGAATTTGAACAGAAAGGCCAGAAATTAATATTCCAGAGATCGTCTTTGCCAGCTCTACATCTAGAGCTGAGGAAGGAGAGATGAGAACTGAGGCATTTCATTTTCTGGATGACCAGTGTTTGCGTTTTGGGGGCGTTTTTTCAAGGATTTGGGGTCTCCCACAGGGAATCTGATGGTGACGTGGGAACAGGCTTCTGTTTGGCTCCGATTTGGATCTTTTCCGGCTCTTGCTCTGGTAGAAATGGCAGGGGACGGGGAGGGGAAAACACCCGGCTCGCCTAGTTAATTCACCAACCGCGGCCTTCCCCGTGGGTTTTCCCTGGAGAGCTCGTTTCCCTTTGGAGCTACTCGACCGTCTCGGTGCGTTGCGTGGAGGACAGCGAGTTTTGTCCCCTTCCCTTCTAGGAGTACATCGTCAACAGGAATAAGAAAATCGAGAAGCGGCGCCAGGAGCTGACCGAGAAAGAGGGCGCAAAACAGAAGCCGGATCCTTTTAAGGGTAAGCGTCCGTTCTGCGTCCAGAGACCGAGCGAGCGTGCAAGAAAACAAATAAATACCGCTCCCAAAGAGAGAGCAGCAGCACAAACGGGAAGGATTTGGGCGACTCGGCCTCGGGTTCCGGGTGGTTTTTTTTGCCAGCTTTGTGAAATACGTCGTCTTGGCGGGGAAGGGGGAATACCCATCCTCACGGCAGTTTCTCAAGCGGCCGATTCGTGAGGCTCGTGCGATGTCGGAGATACTAAAATGAGGTAAACGGGGAAAAACTCCCAGGAATTGTTGGGTTTTGTGGCTGTTCGGTTAACGCGGCTGGATCCTGCGTTCGCTTTTAACGTTGAAAGAAAGCAGCGAAGTTGATCTGTTGTGGCAACGAGCGTGACGGGGGGGAAAAAATCCGCTTAGCTTCATCAGCGTGCCTGCAGCACCCGGCCACGTCTGTGCTGGGAGTGATGAGTGGAGTTTAGTTAAGCCAGGCGTCGGCTATAAAATCTTGCAGGCAGAAAACCTGAGCCTAAGTAGGGAGGAGGAACGAACCCAGGGCTGGGGGAAGAGCGAGTTGTCCCTTCCACCTCTATTTAAATACTTTTTTGGAGAGGCAGGCTGGTTTTGGGAGGAAAACAGCCTCGGTAAGTCGATTGCTGTGTACCTTGGGCTGTTAGCCCCGTCTCTCTTCCTCCTACGCTTGGGTACTGCATCGGTACGATCTGTTTTAGAGCAGAATAACTCTCCTCCCCGTCTTAGAGCAACGTATGTGATTTTTTTTTTTTTGGTCTCTGAAAGCAGAAACTGGAAGGAATATGGGTGCTGAATTAGCGTGTTGGCCGTGACGTGGGGTCGTTAGAGGGGGTGGAAAGGCGCCCGCGATGTTAACCGGCCGAACGTCTCATTTGTTTGGGATTTTGGCTGACGCCTCGTCGTCGCTGTAGGTATTGGCCAGGAACACTTCTTCAAGAAGATCGAGGCGGCTCACTGCATGGCGTGCGACATGTTAATTCCTGCGCAGAACCACCTTCTCCAGAGGCACCTGCGGTCTGCCGATCACAACAGAAACCGCAGGGTAAGCGACCCTGCTCGCTTCCGAACTGGAGCGTTTCGGCTCTGCCGGGGCGAGGGGATGCGTCCGGGCGCTCGAGGTTTATTTGCGGCTTCTAAAAAAACCTTCTCGTACGGTCTCGGATCGCACCACGAGATGAAGCCCGCCGGCCGGGGAGCTGTGAGGGGTTGTGGGATGCCTGTGGACGGGCTGTGCGGGGTTTGTTCTTCTGTAGGGAAACGTGAGCGGATGGGAAGTGGGAAGGTGAACAGAAAAAGTGATACTAAAAGGGAGATCCGATGTGCAGACTAAACGCGTCCTCTTTCTAAGTTTGCAGTGCTCGCTAGAAATTAAAATTAAAAATTGCCTTTGAGGGCGCGTGGGGAATTCGTAAGTGAGACGTAATCGATGTCTAAATTGGCCCAGGCTGGAGCGGGGCTTTGGACGTTGCAGACGGAGACGGGGTGAGCTGCGGTGAGCGCCGCACGTCCCTCGGGGCGGTCTTCGTCTCCTCTGTCTTTGGGCGTTTGGCGTGAAACGTCGCTGTCCTGGACTTGATCTTGGGATATCTGGGGGACGTTCCAGCTGCTGGTGCTGAAGCACGTCTTTCTCCCGGGCCCGTGTTAGCGGAAGAGATGCGGGTGCGCCCCTGCATCCACCGTTTGTGATGTTCTCTGGGATCTGAGACCAGGCTTCCCAAGCCCTGCAGAGGAGGCGGGGATACGACCTCTCGAGCCGAACTCCTCGTTGGAACTCTTCCCCTTTTGAACTGACCCCGATGTTCGGTTCCTTTTCAGATGGCTGCGGAGCAATTCAAGAAAACCAGCTTACACGTCGCCAAGAGCGTCCTGAATAATAAACACATCGTAAAGATGCTGGAAAAATACCTCAAGGTGAGTGAACGAGAGAGTCGGCAACTCCTGCCGAGTTCCCGGAGCAGCGGGGTCGGGCTCCGCCTTGGTCCCGGAGCAGCACGGAGCCGCGTCTCGCCGTGTGCTGCGTGTCGGTGACGGGACGCCTTGCTGCGTACGGTGGGGAGAAGCGTAGGTTCCACTCCGCTGCCTTTTTATCTCTAAATCTTGGGTCTGGTTTCTTTTCTTTGTAGGCGGTTTACCACTTCTCGTGTTTTTTTGGGTTGTTGTTTTTGTTGTTGGTTTTTTTTTTTTTAATTTATTTAACTCGCAGACTGTACCTACCGTCATTCCCAGGCGCGTGTAGGTCAATTACGAAACAGTCCAAAACGGAAACGTAATTAAAGAAACCAAAGTAGCAAAAAGGAACTCCGGTTCCCCAAAGCCGCCCCTCGAGCTGTGGCCTTGGCCGGGGGGGGGGACACGCCAGGTTCCCCCCAGTGCAGGGGAAGCCAGCGCTTGAGTCCCGCCGGGATCGAGTCCGACGTGGGTGGCTCCTGGCCCACCCGCTAATCCTGCGCCGGGGGGGAGGGAATTTTTCCCCTGTATAAAGAGCCGGGCTCCGCGGCGTTCCCGGCGGCTCAACTAAATGACGGAGCGCCCCGAGGAGGGGCGCATCCAATTCCCGTGAGTTGAAACACCCTCCTTAGCCCCCGCCTCCCCTCCCCTTTTTCCTCCTCTTCCCTTGGGAAGTGGCAGAGGACGCCCCAGCCGATCTTCAGAGCCGAGACGGAGCACGAGGAGAGGTCAGGGTAGGGTTCGCTTAAGCCCAAACCAGCGTTCGGAATTACAGAAAGAAGCCCGGAAGGCAAGCGCAGTCTTCAGAGCACGGGGGGTAATCCGCTCCGTGCGGGAACGCCGCCGAGCGAGCCAGCCGGGCGGTTATGCCCGGCCTAAAGCGCCTCGCGGTAACCGCGGGTCCGGAGGCGGCGTGGGTTTAACGGGCGAAGTCCCGCATCCGAGAGAGAGGAAAGGTCGCAACCTCCTCCGCCAGGCGAAGATGAAAAAGAAGCGCTTTTGGCTACTTGCTTGTTCCCTGGGAATCCGGGAGCAGCCCAGGATCCGGCAGGAGAACCCCTCGTTTGCGAACCTGGCAGACGAGGGCAGGCAGATGCCCACACACACACCCCGCCCCCCCACGGGGGAGCAGATGTTTCCCCCGTCCCACCGGCATCGTGGTTTTATTTTTGGTCTAAACCCGGACTGAGCTAGCTCTCGTCATGCCCCAGTCTCTGCTAAACTCTAGCAAAAAAAAAAAAAACCACCCAAACAAGCCCCAAAATAAAAAAAACTGCGACTCCACCCTCTGGGTCCGGTGAAAAGAGACTTTGAGCTGAGAGTTTGTCGGCGTAGGACGGCCGTCTCTCCCCTCAAACCGGCCTCTCATACACGTTGAACAGGAGGGTGAGAGAAAAACCCTGCGGTACCCCACAGGAGAAAAGAGAGAGCGAGCCCTCGGGGCAGACGAGGTGCAAACCTCTGGGATCTCTCAGTGAAATTTAAAAAAAAACCAAAACACACACGAAAAAAAAAAAAAAAAATATAAACCCCCCAAAAGACCGGAACCACTCAAGTGCAACTCCGTCTACCCCTGCCAGGGTCCGCAGGCACGTCCACATCTCCTCATGATCAACGGTATCAAAGGCTGCCGGCAGATCTAAATGAATCAGCACGGGCGCCTGACCTTTGTCCATCGGCAGGAGGAGATCTTCGGATCCATCCCAGCACGGTCTCCGTATCATTCCCAGGTGCAAAACCAGACTGAAAAGGGGTGGAGGAAAATCTGAGGATTCCAGGTAATGCCAAGAGCCGCCTCGCCATAAACGTTCTCGGCAAACCTTCCCCCAGAAAGGAAGGCCGGAGACGCAGGGCGATTAATTAATCAAGACTTGGCCGCATCAAGAGATGATTTCTTGACCATCGGCCTAAGGATTCCTCCTCGGAGGGATGGCGGGACACCTCGCCCTTCCCAAGGGAAGCCGTGACAGTCTCCACCACGAGTGGACTTCACATCCCCCGGTAGATTTTACCGGCGATAACGGACGTTGGGGTCCAAATCGCGAGGTAGAGCCCGATAGTTTTATATCCCCCACCCCCCCCCCACCCCCCCCCGGCCCTCCGTGACCTCCGTAGGTCGTGATCCTCAACCTGAGAAGACGAACGTTGAGGTTTCTCCTCCACCTGCATGGATCTTCTCGCGTGGAGGCAGCCAACCTGGTCTGAATCTCTGATCGGGGCAGATATTCACCCCCGGGGCGGGTGGAGGCGGCGGCGGGGCGGGGGGAAAGGAGGAGGGGTTCGGAGAGCGCTTTTTTTTTTTCCTCTGCCCCCCCCCCCCCCCCCCTTCCCACTTTCCGAAAATTAAAACCTTTTCCCCCCTCCCCGCCGCGGTCGATCAGATTTCAGGCGAGGTTTCTGCCGTCGTCGGCGTGCCGCCCGCCCTCTTTCCCTTCCCCTTTCGCCGCGGTGTCGTGGTGACCTGTGAGGGGGGCGGGGAAAAAAAAAAAAAAAGGGAGTTTTAGAAGCACGGTTTGTCCTCGGATTGCGAGTTTGTCCTCGGATTGCGACACGGGGTGTGTGTGGGGCATCTCCTCTCCGGCAAGGTCAAGGTTCTAGGGCAGCAACACCCCTACTTTGACCCTACACGTGCTCACCCCGCACCTCGTAACTCTTGAAGCGCAAGCGAGAGCCCCCCCGCCAAACCGAGGGGGAGCGGTGCTAGGATCGGCTGTCGGCCCGAATAAAGGTAACGAGGTCGAAAATCCAACCTAAAAAAACCCACGTAAAACCTAAAAATAACCAACCGCCCCCCCCCCCCCAAAAAAAACCCAACAAAACCCAAAATAATAAAAATCCGGAGGGTCTTGGCGTCCCCAAGAGACCCTTTCCCGGTGGGACGTGGCCTGGGAGAGAGCGAGGGCTGCGAGGTCGCGACCGCGTCTGGATTCCTCCGTCTCCCGAGCGAAAAAAAAAAAAACCAAAAACCCCAAAACCACCAAAATCCATAAAGGCGAGAGGAAAACCTGGAAGCGTCGCCGCTCTTCCCAGCGAGGGAAGGGGAATCCGGCCGCTGGCGGCTCGAAACCGGGGACTGAGGGGTTGAGGAATTCCTTTTGGATTTTAATCGTCTCGGTTAAACCCAAATTCCTCCCGGGCGAGGAGCGGAGCCGATAAACCCCGGCACGCTTTCACGGCAACACCGGCGCGGCTCTTCCTTAGCGTAGGGTCCGTCCCCGGCGCCCGCGCCGCCGCGCAGGAGCTTTTTTTTTTTTTTTTACCTTTTTTTTTTTTGCCTTTTTTTTTTTTTAACCGATTCTTTCCACTCCTTCCCGGCGTGGGATCTTTTTTTTTTTTCCCGGGGTTCTTCTCTCACTGCAAATCCTCCGGGATTTTCCACGACGGATTTGGTTTGGCTTTTTTTTTTTTCCTCTACCATTTTAAGAATCGTCCGTCGCCAAGCCGGTTTTCGGTTGCCAAAAAAAACCTCTCCCGCGTTTTCGCGGCGGAGATTCCCCTTTGCCTCGCCGCAGCTCGCTGACTCTTTGTCTCTCTCCCGTCTTTTTTTCCGCAGGGAGAAGATCCCTTTACGGATGAAATCGCGGATCAGGATGTGGACGAAGCTTTGGAGGGCGGAGACGGCGCCGGGGAAGGAGCGACCGAAACCGCCGCCGTCGAGGTTGCCCAGGAAGGAGGAGGAGGAATCGGGGAAGCCGCGGAAGCGGCGGAAGCTTCCGAAGAGTTTTCCAAACCTGAGGAATTTCTTAAAAATCTGGGGGAGCAAGATCAGCCCCCCAAACCGCTGCTGATGCCCCCGTTCCTGCAAGACGACGAGCTGGAAGCGGAGGAGATGGCGTCGGAGGCGCCGTCGGAAGCGACGGCCGTGGCGCCGTCGGAAGCGGCGGCGGCGCCTTTGGAAGCCACGGAAGAGCCGCCTGCGGTTCCCGAAAATCCCCAGGAATCGGCCGTTTCCCCCCAAAATGAAACTGAGGGTTGGGCAGGCAAAGAGGAGGAGGAAGAGGAGGAAAACGGGAGCGAGGCGGCGGCTCCGGCCGGCTGCAGCGAGGAAGAGGAGGAGGAAGAGGCTCCGCCGGCGGCCGCGGAGCCGCAGCCGGAATAACTGTGAATATTTGCGTGAAGGTGATGGTATAATCCGCGATTTTTTTTTTTTTTTTTTGATTTATTATTGTTTTTTTTCGAGCCCAGATGTGGCCGATTTTGGTTCTAATTAAGGGGAGGGACCCGGCCGCTTCGTTAAGGAGCGGCCCCGGCGCTTCGTTCATCTCGTTCAGATTAATTTCGCTTCGTTTCTGCAAATTCTTTCCGTTTCAGGACGAAGAAGCGCGAGGAAAGCCGTACCTTCCCCGAGCGACCCTCCAGCTGCGGCTCCGCCGGCGGGGGGGGGTGGGGGGGTGGTGGTTGGTTTTGGTGGGGTTTTTTTTTGGGGGGGGGGGGGGCGGGAAGGGGAATTTTTAGAAAGAAAAAGGAGGGGGGGGGGAGGGGAGGGGGGAAGCTGAAGTTTGGAAAAATAATAAAAGCATCGATTCGATCCCGGCGGCTCTTTGGGTTTTAAAGGCAGCGGCGACGCCGGACGGAGCCCTCGTCCCTCCCCCATCACACCCCCCCCCCCGGCTTCCTAACGGCTAAAATGCTCGATTTGGGGGCGTTTTTATTTAGTTGTTTTCCCAAAAAGGGGAATTTTTTTCCTGTTGGGGAATGCATTCATTTTCACCCGTTAGCGCCCGAGAGTTGGGGTTTGGGATGGGTCCGTTAAGCGGCGGGTTGATTAGCTCTAGGAAACGGGGCCGTTCTTGGCGCGGGGCTTCGCTCCGGGTGAAGAAAACGGTGAGGGGTCGTGTCGTCCCCCCCCCGTCCCCCCCCCCCCCCCAAAAAAAACCCCCCTTTTCCCAGCAAAATTGGTGGTGGCCGCCGCCTCAGTCTCCAAACCCGTTTCCCAAAGGATTTGCCGTCCAACGGAGGCGGTGAGGCGGTGTTTGCCGGGCTGCGGCCGGCGAGGCTGGGTGGGATTAAACCCTCCCTCTCTTGGGGGGGGGGGTGTGTGTGGGGGGGGGTGTTTTACCCAAACCCCCGGTTTTTTTCCCCCCAAACAACCCGCTGCGGGCGGGGTTGCGGGTCTGACATCGGGGGTTCCTGCGGCGCGGCCCCCGGCTTGCCCATCCGTGCAGCGAGCTCAGCCCCGGGCTCAGCCTCCCTCCGCTGCAGGGACGGACGGAGGGTGGTGCCGGGGGGGGGGGGGGGGGGGGGGGGGGGTGTCTGTCCCCCCGCCCGTCCCTGTCCCCCCGCCGTGTGACGTCACACCCCGCGCAGCGCAGCGCCTGATGAGCTGAGCCTCTGCGTTGCGCCGCGGGACCGCCCCCCCCCCCGCCCCCCGGCACTTCCCGCCTCGTCCCGTGACGTCACGGCGCGGGGCGCGAGGGCGGGGCGCGGCCATGGCCGGCGGCGCGTGGGCGGGGCCCGCTGCGCCGTGACGTCAGGCGCAGCGCGGTGAGGTCAGTGCGGCGCCGCTGCCGGACCCGCTGCCCCTCGGTGCCCGTCTCCCCCCTCCCCCCCGCCGCGGCCGCCTTCCCCCTTCCCCCCCTTCCCCCTCCCTCCTCCTCCTCCTCCCCCCGCCGCTCGGTGACGCCTCCCCCGTCCCTCCGGGCCCCGCGGGACCCGGCCCCGGCGGGAGGGCGGCTCGCCCGGCCCGGCCCGGCCCGGCCCCCTCCCGCTGCCGCCGCCGCCTGAGGTAAGAGCCGGGCCGTGGCGGGTGGGGAGGGAGGGGGAGGCGTTGCCGGGGCGGGGGGTGTGGGGGGGGTGCCGGGATTCACCAACGCCTCGTACGTCGCCCCGCCGGCGTAACCCGCATTGCGTAATGCGGCCGCTGCGTCAGGGAGGCCTACGTAAACTGCGGCGCGGCGCCCGCCCGGAGGTTTGAGGCCTGCTGCGCAAACGGCGTAAGGCGGAGGGGGGTGCGGGGGGGGTTGCGGGGCTGCCGTTGGCGTAGCGGCGGTCACGCGCCGGCTGCGTAGGCCGCTGCGCAAGGGGGTGGGGGGGCGGTGTTCTCCGCGCCGTACGTATTTTGCGCAGTCGCCGGCCTGGCTGTTCGGTGGGGGAAGCGCGGCCCCGCGGCCGGTACTGAGCGGCGGTGGGGGGGGGGGCGGCGGGGGGGAGCCGCTCGGTCCGCGGGGCGGCGGGGGAGAGAGCGGGGAGTCCCCTCCCGCCTGCGCTCTCTGGGTTACGCCGCTTCCGTAAGCCCGGCGCGGCGCTGCGGCGTTTGCGTAGGGGGGGGGGTGGCGTAACCCGCGCGGCGCCCCCCGCCCCGCTGCGCCGTTAGCGTAGGTCCGGGGGTGAGCTGCGCCGCTGTCGTAGGGCCGGCGCGGGGCGGGTTACGCCGTTGGCGGGCCGGTACGCAGAGTGCGTGCGATGGGGCGGGGCGGGGCGGGCGGCGCGGGGGCACTTCCTGCCGCCGCCATTTTGTCGGCGGACGGGAGGAGGAAGCGGCGGCTCCTGCGCGGAGGCAGCGGCCAGGCCCGGCCCCGCGGCCCGCGGTGAGTGACGCCGCCTCCGCCTTCCCCCGCCTCACCCCTCACCCGGGGGAACCCCACCGGGCCGGGCAGGACCGGACCGGGCCCAGCGAGGGGGCCTCCCGCCGCGCCGTTAGGCCTAGGCCGCCCGCCCCCGCCCTGGCCCTGCAGTCAGGCCCGGCGGCCGCTCGCTTGGAGCTGAGCGGGGGAGGGGGGGGCGGGGGAGACGGACAGCGAGGGCGATCGGAGCCGGGGAGCTGAGGCAGGCTGGGCCGGGAACGGGTCGTGCGTGTGCCCGCCGGCCCGGTGCCCTTGGGGGGGGGCGGCGGTGCCTTCCCGGGCAGCCCTGAGGTACCGAGCCGCCCGCCCGCCGCTCCCCGCAGCTTCCCCGCCATAACACCTGCTCCACCTCACGCTCCACGTCGCTCGACTCCTCCTTGGGCCCCTTTTAAGCTTCCAACGGGGCAATTTCCTCGCCCGCTCTTCAGCTCGCACGGCTGGTGGGTCTCTTTAAATTTTCAAGCTAAACTTTCCCTTTTTTCCAGGTTGTTTCCTACTTCTGTAGGAGTTGTTTGGAAACTGTAAAGCTGGAGGGCTCAGCTCTGGGAGAGGGGGAAACTCTTGAGCCACCCTCCTGCGTTTTTGGGTGCCGTGTTGGGCGGGAAGGGGGGAAACCTGGGTGCTGCTGGAAGCCGGAGCCGGCCGGGGAGTGACTGCTCTTTCCCCGGGGGTTTCGTGGGTGCAGTGCCGGAGGAGCGAGGTCCGTTCACGCCGTCGGGATGCTGGTTGGCACGGACGCTCGGTTCCCGTGCTCGTTTAATGCGGTAATTAGCCGCTGGCGTGAAAGCAAAGACTGTTCCTGCTCGCTTCGAATGCACGGCGGCCGTAAGAGATACGGCTCTACGCGACTAATTAACGGCAGGGAACAAAAGTCTGTTCGTTATAAACTCAGGCTGCTCTCACCTTTATTAACAAGCTCATCCTTATCCCCCTCAGTGCTTCCGTGGTGTTTTCCTCAGCCGGTTTGTATTTTCACCGATGCCTTTCAAACGTAAAAAAACCTGCGAGTAGTTTTTACTCCGAATAACGTTAAAGTTTCCCCGCTCTCTGCAGCAGAAGTTTTCCCAAGAAAACTCTTTAAAGCCCCGTTATTCTTTGGGTACGTACCGCGTACTCCATCAAGCAGTTCACAGCGTGGTTTTAAGAATAAATATAGGCAGCGCTGTTGCTCGTAGGGATGTATGTTGTAACGTAAAGGATTAAGCGGGTAATTAAGTTGGTAACGAATTCGCGTCGCCCGGTAGCTTTACGGGGCAGCGAAGGGTCGCCCGTGGTTGTGTGAGGTCCCCCGGGGCCGCCCCTTTACTGAGCTTGGATCGTTGGCTTCTGGTTTTCATATTTGCATCATCCGTCAAAGTTTCGGGGTCGTTTGAGCGACCTAAAACACTCGTCGTAGTTTTGCACTCGTCATAGCTTTACAGAGGCTTGGTTTTACCCGTTTGTGACGCGGCGACTTCAGGTTAAGCTCAAGTGCTCTCTTCAAGCTCTGTTTAAGCTGCTCACGGCAAAGTTTAGCTCGATTTAGGCAAGAAAATGAACGAATTGCTTTGGGCAACCAAAATATTGACGATTTCAACCTCGCAAACACTTAAAAGGCTGCTGTAACTTTACTGCGTAACTCATTAATCTTCGCTGGGATTATTGCTAATACAAGCGTTTGCAGAGACTAATGAAAATTGAATTTACGTCCCTACGAGCTTCTAGTGTTCAGTTTGAGGCGGTGCGAGTTAAAGGTCGCCCTCGGCCATTTTCTGGTGTTACGTGAGGGGCCCCTTCGTGTTATAAAACACTTGAATTCCCCACCCCTGAACTCGAGGAACCACGACAGCGACTGTAAATAACTGTGCTGTACGGGGGGGAACCACCCGCGCGAGGCCGGTTGTTCCCACATGGCCTCTAATCTTTGTACCTTGGCAGAGGACGGGATTACTCATTTAAAAGTAGTAAAACACGACTTTCCTGATTATTTTATCTGCCGCCCCCCCCCCCCCCCTTAATTACTGAAAGCTGAATAACTGTTGCCGCTGCTGCGTTATCTGATGATACCCCGAGTGTGACTTTGCTGGAGGTGACCAGCTATTAGCTAAATTACTGCGGGCAGCGAAGCCATCGTTAGCGTAAATCCCTGTTTCTGTTTTAAGAGGAAACGGGGATTGTGCTTTGGTTGGAGACCGGCACAGGTAGGAATCGGTCTCACCCCGGCAAACGACCTGCTGGTCCCTCCGGTGCTTCTAATTACTTTTTATTAATTTTTTTGTCTTCCGCGCCTTGGTCGAGGGGAGCTGTAATCACGTGTACGTACTCGAACGCCCCTCGTTATGATTTTTTGATATTTTGGAACAATTTCTCCGAAGTAAACTTTATAGTCTGGTAATTATCTACTGGCAAACAGCGTTTGGACCGAGTTCAGGAATGTAAACCATTTATTTGCAGGGAGATATTTTACCTTAACCCTCTGTGAAATCCCGCGTGCTCCGCCGAGAAGGAACCCGGGCGCACCTCTGCCAGCGAAAACGGGGTGAAATCTGTGGGATTTGAGGTGGCGTTAACGCTTAACGTCGGCGTTCCCTGGATCTGGTGGTGAACGGGGAGGGTAAAGGCGCGTCCCGGCCGTGTTACTTTGCCGTTCGTAGCGATGGGTGATGTTTCGTGAAATAATATTTCCTCCTCGTTAAAGCAGCGGGGTTGTTGCGAGCGTCGCCTTCCTAAATATAGAAGGGGCACAAGAATAGGACGACATCTCGTTTTGGGAGATAGCAGCGGGTGGATCACCGTAACCTGACCGCGTCTGCTTGGGAGGGATCTACAAAGCCTAAATCCCCCCCGGAAAGCGGCAGATAAGGGATGTTAACGTGCGCAGGGAGGGAAGAACAACCGGTGATGGCTGCTAGGAGGGGTTTCGTGTCACCTCCTGGCTCGTCACACGCCGTCCGTGTTGAATTCTAGGAGGAATCGTGTCTCGGCCTTGGCCAAAGCAGCGAGCGGGGAAGAAATCTGTCCCCGATACCGCTGGAGGAAGGGTTTGAGTCCAGGTTTTAATCTGGTTTTTGAGCTTTCTTGCTATGAAAGGGAGGAAAACGGAAGTCTCTGTAAGCTTACGAGGGAATTGGTAGGGGTTTTGGGGGTGTAATAGCTTTAAAATACCTATTATTAACGCTAACATCTAAATCCGAAAGCTTTTGGAGAAACGTTGGCAGTGTTACTGGGGTGGGTTTTTTTTGGGTGAGGATTAGTGTGATTCAAAGCGCGGCTGTGCAGAGCGGATGTGAAAGGGGAAGCTGCCCGGCAGAGCCAGGGAATCCCAACGCAGAGAGCTCGCGTGCCGCTTCTGGATCCACCTTCCCTCTCCGGGATAAGTCCCCTGGCTGCTTTGAGCCTATTCCTGTTGGTCACTTCAAAGCAGAGCATCAAAATAACTTTGCTTAGCTGGGATTAAGAAGACCGGGTTGCGTACGAGCCATGAAGGAGTCATCGTCTTGCTCTAAAACTTCCAGAACTGAGCTACGGATAATTCACAGCGATTGGAAAAAGGACAGGGACTCTGCTGTACCGACACAGATTTGCAAATTAATTTATGGCGTGTCGGATCAGCGACGTGGAAGGGTGAAGGGTTTATCGCTGTCGCTTGTGCTGCCAAAGCTCCCGTCGAGCAAGCTGGGATGTTTTGGGGTTGGTTCACGATAAAAACTCCGGGTTTTAGTTTCGAGCAAGCGTTCTGCAACCTCTTATTTTTATTAAATAGCTCAGAAGGGTTTGATATTCGTTAAATACTGGTTTGGAGAAAATACCGAAAGGTCGTTTTAGGTCGAGAGCGAAAGTTAAATTCCAGCGCAGGGGGCTTCTGCTCCGATTTCTCTGGGAACTCCGGGAGACTTCGGTGGTATTTGGGGAAGGCGTCGAAAAACCAGCGTCGTGTTTGTCTCCGCTTCAACGACCGAAAGGATTAAGAGCGTTTTTGGTGTACTGCAAACTCGTGGTGTCTTAATCCACGTCTCCTGTCTTACGACGGACACCTCCACGCAGGGAAAGCTCAGTCAGGGCAAGATGTTTTCCGTACGGATCTGGAGATCGCTTGGAGCATCAAGGGAAAGGTGTTGGGAGGTGGGAAGGATGGGGAATACCTCGAAGTGAGACTGGGAACTGGGGAGGAGGACCCAAACCCGCAGAGACCCGAAACCCTTCCTTTTAGGTGCGTGTCATCCCTCTTTCGTGATATTTTTGAGCTTCTCCTGCAGGAACTTTATGCTGCGCCTTGCCTTTACCTGGAACCGGAGGGAAAATCGGGAGCTTTTATCCAAAATTACTGAGGCCAAAGCGTTTGGGAAGTGCCGGCGTGCTTTTGAGGAGCAAAACTGGTCTCCTGGGCTTTTCTGATCCCTATTTTCATGTGAGGAAGCAGCTTTGTTACCGTTCCTAGTATTGGGGGGGGGGGGGGAGATTTTGTCCCTTTGTTAACCGCTCGCGTCCATGTCACCGCTCGTCAACTGCCAGCGGGAGGAGAGTTACTAATTATAACTTTTCCAAAAGGCTTGGGATGATCCTGCTCTGACTCTCGCTTCAAGGCGACGGCAAAGCCTGAAGGAGGGAGATGGCGCGGATCCAGAGAAACGTAAAACAGCCTTGGGGGGGGACGGGGCGGGGGAATAAAACCAACCGAAAACAGGGACTGTTTGGTAGCGGCGAGGACTCGGGCAAACATCCTGACACCAGAAACTCCGTAAGCGATAGCCCGGAAATGGGAAATCGTGGATCGGTTTGAAATATGAGGGATTTAATGTTGGTTTGTTGCCTTCTGAAGAAATATTCCTGATTTAGGAAAGGGAGGGAGCTGAGGCCGTGCGGGTTTTGTGTCCTTCGTTAGTCAGGGCTTAGCCCAAATGTAGATTTTTGTTCAGCTAAGTCGTCGGTATAACATATTTCAAGCCTAATTAGGCTTTGCAAGCTTCTAACGCAGCTCAGGAGCGTTCCTGTAATGACGGTATCAAACCTGCAAGGTGAAAAAATTCACGTTTTTAGGACAAAATACCCCAAAACCTGGTGTCCTGTGGAAAGCAACGGGGGTCTTGGAGCCTGCGAAGCAAACGTGGTGCACGCCGGGCAGCCGCTGAGTGAAATAAGAATTTCCTGGGACAGGTCTGTGTTCCCCAATTGCAAATTATTTTGCTTTTTTCCGTAATATTTTAATTGACGATCTGGGTGCGGTGCGAGATCCTTGCCGGGTTTCCCTGTGGTAAATCAGCTAAAACCTGAGATTTCAGCAAAGCACTGAAAACTAGAATTTGGGGTGG
Organism: Aptenodytes patagonicus; assembly: GCF_965638725.1. NCBI lineage: Eukaryota > Metazoa > Chordata > Aves > Sphenisciformes > Spheniscidae > Aptenodytes > Aptenodytes patagonicus. Next base: position 78,996 of record NC_134978.1, on the reverse strand, counting down.
GTTTCCTCCCAGGTCTAGAGGTGGCTGGCGTGTGGCACGTCTCGGGGGGTTATAAAAATAGCCAGAAATCTGGCAGAATTAGTGACTCGCAGAAGGCTAATTGAAATACGTCGGATTTTCTTCCGAGCGGACCGATGCGGACTCGTCGCGCGACTTCTGGAGGAGTTATTGGAGCAAAACCCGCGTTCACCCGGCTTAAAAAAAAAAAATTGGTTGATTTGACTTACAAAGCGTAAAGTTGTGCTTCAGTCGCGTGGGTCCTCGTTAGCGCTGACGGATTAGTAGGCTTAGCGAGCTGCGAGGGGGTCAGACGGGCGCGGAGCAGCGCTAACGAAGCAGTTTGTGTTTTATTGGAACGGATGCCGAATTAAATTAAAACTTGAGATTTATAGGTCAGGTTTTTGCCTTACTTACGGGATGAGCAGCGCGCTTAAAAAAATCTGAATAATGTTAAATGAATAAACGCGTAATTAAGTAATTATATGTTTAAACAAACCTGGGTACTTCAGGAATTAAATAGTCTTTTACAGTATCGTGTCGGCTTAATTTAATTATTGTCTGCCAGCACGTTGGCTTTAATAACCGAGATATGAAAGCAAAACAAGCTTGGAAACTTAAATTATGTCATACCTGCTAATTAAAACAATGTTTAAAACTTATTTGAGCTTTTCCGAGTTGATGTATCCCGGAGATTCGCGGCGCGCTTGGAGTGATCAGCCAGCAGGGTTACAGATTATTTAAAGAATAATCCTGAAGTTTATAATAAATGAATTATAGGAGATGAAGGGCAATAAATGAACTATTTAACGAGCTGTAATCTCGCGGACTGCCGAAACGTTTGCGGTTCGCTCTGCTGTTGGGGTTCCCCCCCCCCCATCAGTAGCAGCCGGTTCTCGGAGGCGAATCCTCGTGGTAAAAATTAACGGTAACGAGAGTGGAGAAGTGGGAAGGCAGGATGCTAGGGGAAAAAATTGAATATTTGAGGTGCTTTTGCAGCTTATTTCCTACAACGTGAGCAAAAGGATCCAACGTTTGGCTCAGGAATGCGCAGTTTGATTTATTTTTTTTTTTTAATAAAACCTGTTGTTTGTAGAGGCGCTCGGCCCGCAGGTGTTGGCGCTCGGCTATATTCCCACCCCAAGACTTGACCAGAGCCGGAGCTCCGTAGGGAAGGAGTTTGCAGGTATGCGGGGCCCCGCGCCGCTGAGCTGCGCTCTCCTGGGGAAGTTTCGGGTTGAAAAGAAGCGGAAGTGGCGCGGAGCAAGCGGCGCTTTTTATCCTTCTGTGTTTGCTGGAGTCACGAGCACAACTCGGTTCATCTTTGGGTAGATCTCAACTTCAGGTAGGATCAGTTGAACCGTAAAAATACTTAATTTTAGTGAAATACAGGCGATCTTACCCTAGGCCGGGTTTCTGCCTGCTCCGCAGCAAATCCACGCGTCGCTATTCGTGTCGACAAACGTTATCGCTCGGTAACTCGCATCGTTCCTCCCCTGGACGGAGCTGGGGCGTAGGAACTCGGATAGCGAAGGGTGTTTCCCGGTCTAAAGCGTCTCCTCTTGCTCTGGGCTTTCTCGGCGGTAACGGGCTGTTTTCCCTCTTGCTCAAAACCACTTGTGCAGCCGCGCAGGGAAAGGTATTCTTATTTTTATTTGTTTTAATCCTGTGCTGAGGGGTTATTTTGGGCTGGGAGAGGAGCGGGGCAGCCGGATGAATAACTGCGTCTTCCCCTCCCCCCCCAAGACAAGTGAGGAGAAAGTTGTTTTCACCTCGTTTTGGGTTCATGCAAATTTGCCTTTGTAAAAAAAGGAGAGACGCTCAGGATGCGTCCGCTGCGTAGAAGCGCAGGGAAACCCGTCTGTGCGTGGTAGGAGTCTTGGTTTGTGGTAAAGGTCCTCAGTTGATGGCTGCAGGTCGATTTTTTGAATGCTTCTCCTTCCTTTTCCTCAGCTACACCCCCAAAGCTCTCTTGATACCTGGCTGCGTTGCTGCTTGTTCTTCCAGAGCAGCCGTGGGCTCCGCCATGCCAGAAAAATCAGCTTTAGTGGCCCCAAAGCTTCTCAAAATAAGTGTGTGTTCGTTATTTCTTCCTCTCTCCGCAATTTCTGTTGCTGTAAGGTCTTCCTCCCCGTTTCTGGCCGCTACGGACACAGCAAGGAGGTGATCCGACGGGCGCAGCTCTTCTTCCGCGGTCTCCTGGTGGGTTGTAGGGACGTGACGCTGTGGTCTCGCCTCCTTTGTGCTTGGCTCAAGCACAAAGTTTTTGGAGTCAGCCTTGGCTTAACCCCGCGGTCGCTCGTCCTGCGGGAAGGACTCGGCACGGAGGCCGTTTTCCTGGGACTACCCTCAACGCAAAATGCCTTTTTTGCGGAATATTTGTGCTGTGCCCGTCCTCTCTTGAGCTGTACTTTCAATCTGCAAAACTAGAGTGAAGAATTTAGGGTTTACGTTGTTTAAATCAAACGCGGGGACCAAAAACTCAGCCAGGCTGGGTGGGTGTGCTCAAATTTTTACTCTTCTTCACGTTTTGGGTTGCATAGCTCCTTTTTATTTTTTTTTTTTCCCCTCCTGCTACATTTTTACAGAGAACACTGTGAAAAATTTTAACGCTGTTAAAACATTGAGCAGGACGAACAAAGCCACGTTCCTGAAGCACCTTCCTCCTTGGAAAGTCATGAGACAGTTCTTAATCACCCAGTTGGCCTTTTTATGCTAATTTGACAAGCTGAAGAGGCATTAAAGTGAGAGGAATAACCCTTAAAAAATAATATCCTGGGGGCGGGAAGTTTTTCTCAGCTGAGTGGCAGTGGCTGAAACCCTGGGAATTGAGAGCGGCTGCGAGACAGGCCGGCTCTACTCAACTGATTTGCTCTCGAAACTTTAAGCCCAGCTTAAAGCTTCGCGGTGCAAAGTCCCTCTTACGCCGCGCCTACACCCCTTACCTTGCATAAGACCGGAGCGATTGGAAATCAGACCCGTGGGGTTGTCTTGTAATTAATGAGTGGTGACCGATCAAATAGAAGGGACTCGACAAAAAAAAATCGTGTTGGGCTGCGGGCTTTCTAAAAACCAGTACTAAATAACTGCTGTGAGACTGTTTGTCTGTAGGTCCAGCTGTGAGACTGTTTGTCTGTAGGTCCAGCTTTCCTGAGCTCAGCGTGCCTCCTGTTTTTCCCTAAACTACCTGAAAACAGTCATTCTTCGTCTTTTATGTGTGAACTCCTGTCTTGGAAGAGGATAATTTGGAAGGAGCATGATAGGAGCTTTGTTGGGGTTTGGCTGGCAGGTCTTGATTGTCATTACAGAAAACAGACAAAACACTAAATCACTTGTCGTGGTTCCTTTTTAATGAGGTAGGTGCCAGAGTAGCTGCAGATGGGTTGGGAAATCTCTCCTTCGCTAACAGCATCCCTGCTTTGGAAATCCTTTGCCAGGCTAGTTTATCCGGTTATCCGACAGCTCCGGGGAAAGGCAGCTGGGGAGGCAGGGTGAGTCTGGGTCCTGCGGAGCCGAACCTTGGAGGCTGATGATGAAATACGCAGCAATTCCGCTTCGAAAACATCCCAGCGTTGCAGCCCTGGCTCGCCAGCGAGCTGGCTGAGACATCAGCCTTGCAGCAAGGCTACAAATTAAATTAGTCTCCTTATAAAAGCTCTCTTGCCTCCCCTTCCTACTGGCAAAAATCCTTAAAAGCATTATAATTTGTACGTAAAACCTTGATTTCTGGAAGAATCAAGATTTTAGGTTTTATTTTAAAGTTCCTTTTGCGGAGTTTTTTTAGGGTTGAAAATGGCCACGTTTAAAATCAAACGGTGAGCTCGCATCTCTCTTCCTCTGACGGAAAATCAGCTTTGCTTCCGTCCAACTCGGCTGCACCCGAGAGGTGGAACGACCAGTTCCTCGTGATTTGGAGACGGCGCCGTAACGGGGATCTGTGACGGGCGCCCGAAGGCTCCTCTGAACCCTAACGTGCTGCTCGTGTTAAACTTAAACCAGGTTTCTGCCTCAAAAGCAGGAACTTGGGCGGCTCCTCATGAATTACGCGTGTGTATATGGACTGCGGCGTAGTAGGGATCGAGATTCGTGCTCAAATTGTCTCCAAGTAGCTTTTTTTGGAAGGTGAAACTAATAGATCCAATTCAGAGAGCCCAGCCGCCGTTTCGGAGGGAGCTCGGCGTCTCAAGCAAGGTTTTCCCCCCACTCCTCTGGACTTGCTGGGCCTGGACAACTCTGCCCGTTGCCGAGTGGGTGCTAACTTTCCACTTAAAGAAAGAAAATCGGAAGAAATCAATTTAAATCACTTGCCTCTAAATCACTTGACCTAATCCTTTGAGTCCTGATGCTCAGGGCTCTCCCCTGTATCTCATCCCCTCCTAAGGGACGGGGAAAAGCCGCAGAGAGAGCTGTTGGTGATGATTTTCTTCAGCTTAGCGCAGGGAATACTCATTCCACCAAAGCTGGTGCTGAAGGTAAAGGTTTCGCTGCCAGAGGCAGGTTCTTTGCCAGCACAAAAATCACCATCAGTGTAAATTATCACCTCAGGTTGTATTATATTTGCTTTTATAAAGTGTTTTTAATTCCTGTCCGGTCGATATTTCCCCGTTTGCAAGATTTGGGTGTTAAAACGCTCGTATCTGTCTACTGGAATAACAGCAGCAGCGAGATCTCAAACCCTCTGCGTGCGGTGCCAGATGTGTTTTGGCTTTATGGTTACAAGCAGCAAAGCTGTGGCTGCTACGCCGCCGAGCGCAGGCAGAGTCGGTTCTCGGAGTTCAGAGTTTAATGCCGACGGGGGGAGGACGGGGATTAGTGTGCAAATCACTGGTCCAAAGGTTACCCGAGATGTTTGTGGTTGGGTTTGGGGTTTTGGGGGGTTGTTTTTTTTTTTTTTTTTGCATTTGTAGGTAGGTTTCCAGCATGTCAGCGTATGGACCGGCCTCGCCTGTAAAACCCGAGCGTCGAGAGCCCGGGTGCGCTCGATACTCGACGTCTTGCTCTGGTTTAGGGAGCCGAGGAAGAATTCGGTGGTGGGTAAAAGGGATGAGCGCTAAAAATAGGGTTGGAGCTTCGCTGCTCGCTCAAAACTAAACATCGCCGTTATTTTGGATATATTTAAGGAGACAATTCCCAACTTTATGCTGCTCCCAAACCCCCGGCGTGATCCTTTCCTACTGAACTGGGGTGTAATTAGAGTTAATTTGGGCACGATCCGGTTTCCCCTGGGGGGAAGAGCGAAGGGGAAAGGTGTGGTGCTGTTCTGCAGGCCGAAGTGTCATCTCTTTTTATTTTCTGCTGGTGAAGTGGTGCTTTCTGCTTCCGAACGCCGCCTCTGCCCGCGGAGTCACTGGTACGGGGTGGGGAAAAGGAGGATAAAGGGTGAAAAGGGGGAAAATAAGATTTGTTATCCTGTTGCTGGCAAAACTGAACATCTGAACTGGTAAACTGAGACACCTCTGAGCACAAAGACAGCGGAGCAGGGTCGGTTTGTAGAATAAAGGTGGCGAAGAGCCTTTTGCTGCTTCTCCTTGCCTGCATCTGGAGCTGGACGCTGTCCTGGACTGAAGAATTCCCTGTAAAAACCGTATCAGGTTACAAGAAAAACAAGATTGCCGCTTATTCCTGCCGTTGAGTCGGAGACGACGTATTTACAGATGAGACTGACCTTGTGCCTGTTGACGGGTGTTTGTTTGCAGAGCTGCCGATTGCTCTTCTGGTCCGAGGGGAAAATTCCAACTGTTTGCAGAGCCCGAGGAGTAAAAGGGGAATTTTTGGAGCACTTTGGTGTCCCCTGACGCCCCTTTGAAGGTACGAGCGGCCCAGAGGGATGTATCGTCACCAGGCAGGGTGTTCAGAGCGAGTTTGGGGGGATATCTTCTTTTTTTTTCTTTTTTTTTTAGAGCCGCGCAACTGCGTAAGGGTTAGTAAAATAGGTCTTTGCTTAACAGATGTTACTCTTAACGGGACCCAGAATGACTTCTAGGTCTTAGATGTGATCTGACGTCCTCCTCTTGTGAGCCTAGCAGCTTTGCTTTTAACTGGTTTAACTACCCTGCTGGTTTTAATAGGGCTTTTTTTTTTTCTATGTTTCAGGACAGATTTAACCAGTTAAGGGCACTGCATTTTTCGCATTGTGAAAACATTTTTTGTTTTGCCTTCTCTTTTTTTATCGGCTATTTTTGGTCTGACCTTGGCTTGTCCTTTCTTACCTCAGCTCCCAGTTAGGTTTCTCTGGGAAAGGCGGCTATTTGGGAGCCCTGTGTTCTTGCAGACTATTGATAGCGCCTGAAAAACGCGATGCTGAGCAGTTGTGGTCTCTCGGTATCTACAGACGTGGGCTGAAAAGGAACGTGAATTCAGCTAGAGCTACGGGGCAAAGCGTAGTCGTCATTGCAAGGCTGATGTTGGAAGGTTTGGAGCCCAAAATGTGCTTCTAAAAAAGCCTAGCCGAAAGGTGAGATTATTTTAGACTCGGCATTTGGATATAGGATCGCAATTCTTATGGTCAACCTGACTTTTTTAGAAGGAAATTGTCTTTTAGATGTTCACTTTAAGCCTGTTTATTGGTTAAAATATGCTGAGGCATCCTTCAAGAGCTTAGGTTTGACCGTTTGCTCTTAAAACTCAGGTTGATAACCCCTCCGTGGATTAACAGTTCATTAAGAGACTCGAGGTAGGAACGCGCAGTAGCTTGTAGTGGAGGAAGATCCACCTGTGTCTGCACCCGTGTTTCTTCAGTGCACTTGAAAATATTGTAGGAGAAGGGGTGAATGATATTGCTGACTGCAAAAAAACCCCCACAAAACCAACCCCGAAAAGCTCCAGAAACGACCCGAGGTGCCTCGGTAACACCTTTTTAATGGTCGAGAGAAGATGAACAGGCGACAACTTAAAGTAAGTCCCTCGTAAAGACCCGGGGTCTTTAATTATTTTGAATAATAAGCGTTCCCGGGCGTGGTTTGGAAGTGTGGAGGATGGATTTGCGAAGGCTCGCTCTTTCTTTTTTTACTGGAGATGGGATGGCAGGTGTTGGATCTGCTCCCGTACGGCCACTTCTGCTTCTCCTCTCTCCTTCTCTCTCATCACCGGGATGAGATTGCCTTTCTCACCCGCTGGGTGGGTCTTCAGAAGCCCGTTGACTTGATCCGTGCCGTTCAGAAATTGCTTTATGAACCCAAAACTACCTCGATATTCCACCCTGGAATATTCCCGGCGTTCGTTCGGGCGGCTGGAAGATCAGGCTGCTCCGTGGAGCGGTTGCTGTGGTTGAACCAAGACCTGCAGGACCTGAGCTTGAGGTCTTGGGGGAGGTTTCTGATGTTCTTCAGCACAGTTAACGCGAACTCGGGGCTTTTGCCACACGGCGCCCGAGTTGGCTGACCTCACCTACCAGCTAATGTAGGCTGAAACGAGTAATTTACTCCGTGGTAAGGATTAGCAGGGACATCTCAGCGCCGGGTAATCTTCCTGCAACTGTGAGCATACCCAGGAGGACGTGTCCTTCCCCGCCTCGCCAGAGAAAGTTTCTTTTATTGTCGGCGACGGAGTGATTTACGAGTGAGCTTGAGTTGCTCGTTAGCCTGAGACTTTCTAAAAATCCCTGTTTAATTTGCTCGGAGCTGCCTTGCAGCCCCAGCTCTCCTCTAACAGCGCGCTCGTGCTTGGGGCACGCTGACCCTGAAGTGGATCACCGGGTTTTCTTCTCCACCGAGTCTCTCGCTCTCATTTTAATTGTAAGTGGGAGTAGAAACGTGCTCTCCATGTTACGTCGCCCGACTTGTCCGGGCATTAGTCACGCTACCGGCACCACAGCCTCTTCCTGCATGAAATGTCTTCCCTCCTGGATAACTGAGGTTGGTGTCGATTGCTCTGGCTATAAACTCTTGAATTAATTTTTACGTGGCTTATAAAACGCGGTGGCTTCATACATTCAACTCTGTCGAGAACCATCGGTACCAAATGATCAACGAACGGAGTAAAAGTTGGTTTTTCTGGCTGCAGCCTTGCGCTAGAGGTAACTTCTGGTCATGGGTGAGCGTGCCGAGGGAGGAAGGGGGGAGGAAGTCCCGCTCTTCTAACGGCTCCCGATCAGACTTGTTCTAATAACAAAACTAGCAGCTGCAAATACTTTCTAAACTTGTGATTTTTCAGGTCTTTCAAGGCTGTCTCTGCAATTAAGAGAAGGGAAATGGCTAATTTCTGGGATCGGTTAGACTGTGAGTCTCTTGACCAGTCAGGAATTTGAATATAAAACCACCTCTCTGCTTTTTTGACACAACACTGTTGAGTATTTGCATCTGGTTTTCCTTTCACGGCTTTGTTTTAACTTCTTAATCCTTGAAAGAAAAGAGTTGGCGTTGCAGTTGGGTCGTTTCAGACTCTGAGCCTCGTACTGTGAGTCCAGAACACGTCTCCGAGGTGCAGCGTGACTGTACGCAGGATAAAATACCGGTTTTTTTTGGGAAAGCACGAGGAGTCGAGTTGCTTTCAGGTGGCTTTGAAAGCCGCCGTGCCCGAGTTCTGGGTTGAAGCTCATCGCCGAGGTTGGGCGCCGCTGGCGTAAGCGCCCTTAAAATACACACGCGTGCGGGACTCCCAGTGCCCTGAGCACGCTCCTATCTTTATCGGTGCTGTGGCTCTTTTCGGTACGGAACAGCCTGGTCGCGGAGTTAAAAAAAAGGAGCAAAAAGTGGTATATTGAGCAAAATTGGGTTTTATTTTCCCTGAAGTCAACTCTTCTCATTCAGTCGGTACCCAGGACCCAATTCAGCAGCGACTCCATGAACAAACCGTCTTGTACTGAAGCTTTCAAACTCAATTCCTGGATCGAATTCAATATCTTCCTTTCCTTTGTTTGCGGTGTTGGGAAGGGCTCTTGGATCAAGGGTTGCTCAGTCGCCGCTTCTCATTCGAGTCTCAAGCTCGGGGCGTTATTAAAGGAGCACTAAAGTAAAAAGAAATTGTGCTTGGAATATAAACCACAACTGTTAAGGGGGAGGGGGGAAAAAAAAGGCTATATGTGAGAAGTTGGGAAGTGTTAATTAATAGAAAAAATCTGGTTTGGAAATGTCTGAGCCTCCAGAGCGAGGCTCGTTAGGTGGATGAATTAATTTGGATCTGGAGGGCTGAGATATCCCGATGCCAACCCTGAGTCTCGGAAGATAAAGCGCGTGGCTGCAAGCTGAGAAAAGGTATAGAAGAGGTACGTATGTGTATATGGAACTGCCATCCAGCTTTCCGCTGCGTTACGGCAGAGCTGCACGGGCTGTCGTGGCTCTTAGAGAATCAGAGGGCGTTCGCCAGAAGAAATCGGTGACCGCCGGACTGACGTGGGGCTTCCTGGAGCGGTGTTCTCTGCTTGGACCCACAACGAGCTTGGAATGTATTTTGTGACGATTATCACAAATTGAGATGCGCGTTTTCGTGGACGCGTGTGCTGACTGTTCTCCCTTTTGGGCTTGTTTTGGGTGGGTTTTCCCCACCCGATTTGCTGGGAAACTGAGGTTTTAATGCTAATTTATACGCACTTTGAACTCCTAGCAGGGGATCTTGGTGGTAGAGCATCGCTTGTGTGTTAGCGCTGGCTTGGGGTGAGCAAAATCCAACTGCAGCATGTGGAAAATATTGAGCCGTGTGACTGTTTTCAACTGAATTGTCTTTTTGTCCCGGAGCTAGACAAACCCCGCAGAGCGCAGCCTTCGTTTGCTCCAACAGCCTTCGTGGAGACAAGATTCCCCAGACAAAAGAAGTGTTTTTTGGCAAGATGTCTGCTCTCGGCGTTGATTTTTTTTTTTTCTTTTTTATCGGCGGGCGCGGAGTCGGGTGGCCTTGTGCATCGAGCCGGGGCTGATCCGTCCCACGGAGGCGAGACGGTGAAGCCTGGGGATATCTCTTGGTGGTGATCTCCTCTCAGCTGACGATCGTTCAGCCACTTAAATGGAGAAGAGACTCGAGAGGTAAAGAGCGGTCTCCAGGCTGGACATGATGCCCTAGCTGGGAAGACAGCGTCTTTTTGAGCGTCTCCTGCTTCTCTTAAAGCCTTTCCGGTGACACGGCGAGAAGTTCAGGACGCTCCAGAAGTGAAGAAGGAGCGTAGAAACCTTGAAATGGGGAATCTTCTGCGGTGGACCCAAACCTGAGAGGTACAAGAGGGTCTTGGGGGGCCGTGGAGCTTGGAGAGCTGTCCCAGAATGGACATCGGAGGTGGAGACATCGGTGGGAGAGACCCAAGACCTCGCCTGCTCTGCAGATCCAAAGCAGAGGGAGCGGCGAGCCTTGGCGATACCCAAATCTGCCTTTTTGCGACCCTGTTCGTGACCTTGGAGTATCTGCAAAGGTTGGTTTGCTTCCCTGCGAGAGTTTGAAGCTCCTCTCTTGTGCTGGGCGAGTGCCGTCTCGCCTCCCCCTAACGAGGGAAAACATCTGGGAGGACATAGATGGGACCTCGATGGATTTACAGGAACGAAATCGGCTTGAAATAGGAGCTTCCAGGTGAGGAGAAGCACTTAAATGATTTCTAGGGCCGATATTAGCAGGTTCCTCGTTAGCAAGCGCGCTGCTGGAAAATCTGGGGGAGTCTTCAGGGAGGGGCTGGGCGTCGAATTTTAGTGGAAAACCTAAGAACGCTTAAAACATCAGTAAAATAATTTTGTTTAGTAAAGCCGTGACACTCCAAAGATTGAGATTAATCACGTTATGTGCATGCTTTGAGTATAAAATCTTGTGTGTGTTGGTTGATCGGGGAGGTGATTAAATACAATCGGATTCTTCCGGTGTCTAAGAGCATCAGGAATGGCCGTAACTCGTTTGGCATGCGTCGTTAGTCTTCGCTCTTGCAGAAATGAGGGGTCTGTGCCGTGCCGTCGGTTTAGCTGGGAGAGAGACGGTCAGCTGAGATCCTGGGGTGCTGCAGAATGGCTGTTCCTCTCCTTCAGCCGACACAAAAATGCCGAGTTTTGGGCTTTTTTTTTTTTAATACCCAAATGCCTCTTTCTGAAGAGCCAGGGTTTTTGCACAATACCTTGGATTTCGGTAATTCAGTACTCAGAAGTCAGGATCTGATGGAAAAAGTGAGTTTGTAGGAAAACTCTGTAATTTAACAACACCGAAATTACAAGTGCCAACCTTTTTGAGTTAACGTGAGTCTATTTTCAGATGCCGCATGAATCGTTTGCTAGCGTTGCAGTGTTTGTTTTCTTGGGCTTAGCCTTTCTTTAGGGAAAAATCCTTATTTTCACTGTTTCTGGGGGTTTTTGTGACGTCCCTTACACCCCGTACTCTTCAAGTCTTGACTAAAATTCACGCATTAATCGGGGTTGGAACATTTTTTCCCCCCCGAGTTAACGTGATTGCCAGCCTGTAAATGGTACCTGCACGTTCAGCTTTATCCTGATGGGGGGGGAAAACCAGCAAAAATTGGCAACGTAAACCATTTAAATCGCCGATTTTTAGTTTGTTTTTTGTAGCTGCAAACCTTACTAGGAGATCGGGCGTCTTCCTGCTGTGGGCGAGTGCTGTGCTCGGAGGTCTTAGCTGCTGGAACCGTACAGAGGATGCTGGAGAAAGAACTTCATTAAAGAAGTCTGAAAGCTTAAATTACGGGTGCCGCAGCGGTCAAATCGTGAAGATTTTTCGAAGACTGAAAGTGCCGATTTATTTATTTCAATACTTTTGCTGTGGGGCTGGTTTTGTAGGAAACGGGTGAATTCTGCTGCGGAAGGAAGAGTCGTTCTTCGGAGTTATTCTTTGTTTTCCGCCTCGCCAAAGGAAATTTTAAAAGCCACTGAACACGCAGAACATAAATGATGTTCTTAGGAAAAAATAAAATAAATGTTTTTTAGGCGAATGGCCTCTTCTTCCAAGCTTCTGAGTTTGAACTTTGGGAACCGGAGAAGAAAACAAGTCCCTTCTGCATCTGTTTGAGGCTGTGGCTGTCACTAGCTGGGGGAAAAAAAAATTTAAAAAATACTATTTGCTAGAAAAAAAACAACCCGTATTTGAGATTTAATCTCTTTTATGTTATCAGATAAATGCGATTAGTGATAGAACTGTAATTTGTGGCGTTCACGGAGCAGGTCTGTTAATGGAGATACTTGTGAAACAGCAATGCTGACAGAATTGGGGGGTTTTTAGGTTCGTAATCACTAAAAAGGACCAGAAGTGGCCAGAACGGACCACGAGGTGTATCAGAAAGCGTAGGTAGGCAGAAAGACGCGGTGCCGCTGGGTGTTTCGAGCTTTCGGTGGATTTGCCTGCCTGCAGGGAGGTGCTAGGTCTTCTCCGAGAAGAAATGGTGGTGTGAGTATTTAACGAGCTCGTTCAGGCTGGGTGCAGGGTTTGGTCCGTGTTTTATCCTTCGAGCTGCTTTGGGTGTCCACCTTCCGCCGGGGTGGGCTTTGTTAGGAAGCTGAACCGGCAGCAGCCCGCGAGTAAAGAGCGAGTATGGCACTCGTAAGATCAACTGAACCTCAGAAAAACCAGCGCTTAAAATGTCAATTAAAACCTGGCGGTAATTGCTGTGGCGTGACAAAGACCTGAGCAACCTGTTTGAACTTCTGAGGTCAGTCCTGCTGTGAGCAGGAGACCTCCGGACCTCACTTTCAACCCTCACTTTCAACCTTCGGTATTTCTCGCCCCGGGGGCAGGTGAGTCTCGCTTTGCTTTAGCTCAATTTTCCACGCCCGCTTGCTAGGGCTAAGCTTAAAGTTAGTCGGAGCTGTTAAGCCGGTCCTTCTTTTGGCCTCTTGGGTTTTGTACGCGTTAGTACCCGCTGAATTCCTTTTGTTGGGGGGGGAAAGTGTCGCATTTCCCATATCCTTTATGGTCTGTCCTGCCCCTGAAGGTGAAATTAAAGATTTTTTTTTTTTTCTTTTAAATAGTTTAATGTGTTTATTGGCTCTAATATCCGGCGAGCTGGGTCTGGAGGCATTGGTGGGTATTTCACAAGCGATGTTAAAAAGGCGTTGGTTGTGGTTACGGTCATCTTGCTAGAGATCGCCTTTGCGGTAGGAGCTTCAATCTCGTGTTTGGTGGGGTTTTTTAGGTAATTTCTGTGAAAAGACGGAGCGTGAGCGTCACGGTTCTTGCTTTGGGGCTGCGGATGGGTTCGAGACTTCTTGTAAGCTGCTAAGCCAGGCTTTGAGATGCTTAAAGCTGGGCAGCAGTCCCAGGCGTTGGGCGAAACCCAGGTCTTGGACCTGGCTTAAAGGACTTTCTGGGCTGGAAAGACCCTTTTGAGTACTCTGCAGGTTATCTTTTCTTGTTTGGGGAAAGCTTAACGCAAGGGAATGGCCCCGTGCTTACTGGAGCTCTCAAAGAGGTGTATTGGGTTGGTTAGCTCGAATTAAATCGTTTTTCTCAGTACATTTAAATTCCGAAGCGTGCACGCTTTGGATGGTGGTCTGGACCGTTGCCTTGGATCTCTCCACCCATCCACATCTGCGTTGCGATGCTTTTCATCATCAAGGGTTCTTGGTTTTCTGACTCATACATATCGTTTCCTAGAAATAAAAATAGAAATCTGGAGAACAAAAAGGAGAAGGATGAAAGTTAGCGATGTTTTTTGGCTGCCATTCTGAAGTAACACGCGTTTCTTTTCCTTACAGATCTTTCTTTCAATAGTAGCTTCGAAAATGAAGGTCAGAGGGTTCAGCTGGTGAAGAAGAACCGAACACCTCGAAGGGTCAACTCTGATTTCAGGTAATTACCCTGAATTTTACTACTGTGCCCATAAGTGCGTGATTTACGGGGTGCGGCTTATTTCCAGTATTTTGGGGCAGCTATGTCTCTTTTGGGGGCGTCACCGGAGAGAAGGTGGTGTAAAGCAGAACTGCAGAATTAATTACAGCCGGGGATGAGCTGCACTCGTCGCCTTCTCGGGTGCTTTGGATTGAGCAAATCCCGTACAAGCTGCAGCGAACGTGTCCCTGGATTTGCCAGATTTACCGATAGGCGTTTGCCGGTGCGAGTGAGTAGAGGCTGGGTTATACGAGCCTTCATCCCGTTGTGGGGATTCAGAACGGAGCAGGACCTTCGTTTAAGGCTGGATCAGGCTTGATTGTCCTGATACTTCATTAGATGAAGAATTTTAAACCTGCTTTGCCAAGGGAGCTGATTCCAGCAGGGAAAACAGGAGGCGGAAACAGCGGAGAGCTGAGGTGAGAGCGCGAGGTCAGGGAGAAGCTTCACACACGTGAAATAATTCAGAGTTTTCTGTGTCTTGGTGTATTTCTCTGGTGTTTAAGAATATCAGACACAGGGTGTTTTGCTCCCCTTCGCATACACGTGTAGCTGCATCTCCCATACCCCTCGGCCAACACTTTGAGCGAGTCCCAGTGGTCTCCCACAGCTGCACCGAGTCCGAATTTGGCCACTTTTCTGCTCAGTTGGGTGGTTTTGGGAGCCTGCTTCCATCTCAGATGCCCGTCAGACAGCGCCGTGCCGAGCTGCCCTCTCTTGGGGGTTTGTATTCCACCCAGCTCAGGAAAATAGGACACAAATGGGATGGGTTTTGGTGCCTTTACTCAGAACTTGCTCTTCTAAGCGTGTTTCGTTTCTGGTAGTTTGCCCTAAAAGGCTTGGTAATAAATGGGGAAAATCACCCCAAATACACAACTACTGTTTTTTCATGGCTTCAGCTTTTGAAAGTACTTGGTTGGCTTTGTGCCGCCTGAATATTTTGGCAAGGTTGGAGATTTATTATCTCCAATAATAATAATGATCTCCAAGGCGTGCGTGGTTACAGACATAGCCCAGACACGATGAGCGATCGGCTTTCTGAAGTCTCGGGTGGAAAAGGCCGTATTTTAAATATCCAGCCGCTCTAGGAATGCCTTGACCGCGGAGGATTTTTCTGTTAGTGGACAGCAAGAAGCAAAACTGGGGGGGGTTGGGGGGGGACCCTCATCTTTCCAGGAAAAGAGCAGCTCTTGCAAGTTTTAGGCTGGAGTAGTGAGTGGGCATCAAATCTTTTTTGTTCTCAAACGGTGAGCCTTTCTGCGAGGGTGGAAATAGCCTCACGCTCGGGTCGTACCTATAGGATGCTTAAATCTGGCACTGTAGTTGAAAAATGATAGTAGAATGGGTAAAAAAAATGTCATTTTTCTGACTTAGAACAGATAAACTTCTCTTCAGCAACTTTTCTGAGTTGCGTAGTCACTAACGCCGGGTCCTGCCGTCTTGTCTGTCCATCTTGGTGTGCCGGGTGCTCTGAGGATTGATGGAATTGAGTTTGGGATAACGACGTTGGGTGCCGCTGTCTTGAAATAGATCTCTGGGGGAAGGCTCGGACTTGTCTTAACTACGAAGATAACCGGCAGCCACCTAGTTTGGACTTTACTCACGGGGCAGCTGCAGTGAGATGTGCCGGCGTGCAAATCCATATCCTTTGGCCCGGTCCGTCTGCCGTAACGCGAGCCAGTGGCGGTTTGGGATGTGCTGGCAGGTGAGGACATGGTGCCAAGCTTGGACGGTGTCGTGGAGTGGTGGTGGGACCTTAAGTTCGCACGTCTAGATCTTGGGCTGGTGGATAGAGGACCCGTCACTCGGTGGTGCTGGGGACGTCCCCGTTGATCCCGCTGGATGGGGGATGCTTCAGGGTTGTGGTGGGTTGACTTTGGCTGGACACCAGGTGCCCACCCAGCCGCTCCCTCACTCCCCCTCCTCAGCTGGACGGGGGGGAGAAAAAAAATACGACGAAAGGCTCGAGCTAAGGACGGGGAGATGATTCAGTAATTACCGTCACAGGCAAAACAGACTCTACTTGAGGAAATGAATTTAATTTCTTGCCAATCAAAGGTCAGAGAAGGGTCATGAGAAATAAAACCAACTCTTAAAACCCCTTCCCCCCACCCCTCCCTTCTTCCCGGGCTCAACTTCACTCCCAATTTCTCCACCTCCTCCCCCGCAGCGGCACAGGGGGACGCGGAATGGGGGTTGGGGTCAGTTCACCACACGTTGTCTCTGCTGCTCCTTCCTCCTCGCCCTCTTCCCCTGCTCCAGTGTGGGGTCCCTCCCACGGGAGACAGTCCTCCACAGACTTCTCCAGCGTGGGTCCCTTCCACGGGGTGCAGCCCTTCAGGAACAGACTGCTCCAGCGTGGGTCCCCCACGGGCTCACAAGTCCTGCCAGAAGACCTGCTCCAGCATCGGCTTTTCTCCATGGGGTCACAGCCTGCGTCTGGCACACCCACGTGCTCTGGCCTGGGGTCCTCCATGGGCTTGCAGGGTGGGCGTCTGCTCCACCGTGGACCTCCATGGGCTTGCGGGGTGGACAGCCTGCTCCACCGTGGACCTCTATGGGCTTGCAGGGTGGACAGCCTGCTCCACCATGGACCTCTATGGGCTTGCAGGGTAGATGTCTGCTCCACCGTGGACCTCTATGGGCTTGCAGGGTGGACAGCCTGCTCCACCGTGGACCTCTATGGGCTTGCAGGGTGGACAGCCTGCTCCACTGTGGACCTCCATGGGCTTGCAGGGTGGACAGCCTGCTCCACCGTGGACCTCCATGGGCTTGCAGGGTGGACAGCCTGCTTCACCGTGGACCTCTATGGGCTTGCAGGGTGGACAGCCTGCTCCACCGTGGACCTCTATGGGCTTGCAGGGTAGATGTCTGCTCCACCGTGGACCTCTATGGGCTTGCAGGGTGGACAGCCTGCTCCACCGTGGACCTCTATGGGCTTGCAGGGTGGACAGCCTGCTCCACCGTGGACCTCTATGGGCTTGCAGGGTGGACAGCCTGCTCCACCGTGGACCTCTATGGGCTTGCAGGGTGGACAGCCTGCTCCACCGTGGACCTCTATGGGCTTGCAGGGTGGACAGCCTGCTCCACTGTGGACCTCTATGGGCTTGCAGGGTGGACAGCCTGCTCCACCGTGGACCTCCGTGAGCCTGCAGGGTGGGCGTCTGCTCTGCCATGCTCTTTGCCACGGCCTGCAGGGTAGACGTCACTCCACCGTGGCCCTCGCAGGTGAGGACACGGTGTCAAGGTCACAGGAGGCTGGGCAGGCAGTGGACTTGGACGGTGTCATAGAGTGGTGGTGGGACCTTAAATTCCCCTCTAGATCTTGGACAGAGGACCTGTCACTTGGTGGTGCTGGGGACGTCTCCGTTGATCCCACGGGATGGGGACAGTTTAGGGTTAAGGCAGTGGCTCTTCATCCCTGAAGTCTAGCTTAAAATTTGATAGTGAACAGTTCTTCACAAATGTGTGTTGGGTTCTGGGATCATTCATTTTTTCAGCAGAAATGGATCTTGCCCAGAGTTGTCTTGGAAACTGCACGTGGGTGCACAGAGGATCTGTTTGAGTTGTAAACTAAAATACATAACTGTTGAGCCGGGGGAGAAAGCTGATTTAAAAAAAAGCCGATAAAATATTCACTGAGAATTTTCTGTGGCTCAAAAACTGCCTTAAAACTGGGCGGCTGAACCACACGCGAGCTACTTTACGTTTCAGATAATTTATGTGCCGGCTCACACACCCACCGTCCTTGAACACCCGCGGTAAAATGACGTACAAAACCCTGACACCGCGTAAACCCACCTCTGGATGTCTCCTGCTGCTTAGTATGTCCAGCCTAACTTTGTAATCGATAGTTCTGTAATAATATTGTAAGATGGTAATCGGTAAAAGTTGATTACTCTCTGCTCTTTGAAATACGGCAAAATCTTTACGGCGTAGGTGGGTTTTGTGGCAGGGGGTTGTTCGCTGTTAAGCAGGTGGGAGTTGTAGTGCAAAAACACGAGGGTCTGTGGCTATTTAAGCTCTTGCATCAGGTGTAAAACTGCTCAGATTCCACTTCAACGTTATCTTTTTTTTTTCCTTTGAGCCATGGAAAAATGAGCCTAGAAATAGCCACTCCCCACAAAAAATAGTGGGGACAATGAAATAACCTTAAATGAAGATGTTTTCCTTGCTGTCCCAGCTGCATAGGCATCCCGAAAACCAGCGGGAAGCCCCATGGTTTAGGGCAGAGGAATAAATAAAACTCTCCTGGCGTGGAAACCTGCTGTATTTAGGGCGCGGAACGGACCGAAGCCATCGCAGAATTCAACATCTGACTCCGAAGCTCTCCCCGGGCGCAAAAAGGAGCCAGGAAGCGCTGGGATAACGCCATCCGCACGGATAGAGGTGCAGGTAGCCGCAGAGGTCAGCGTCCCCCCTTGGCGCGGGAGCGAGGACTGGGGATGCTGATAACGGCCGCTGGCGGCGCGAGGGTTGGACCGGATCCAGACGATGCCGTCTGGCCGCTGGCGCGAATGCCCGCGCTCCCCAGCTGCCGAAATCGGTCAGATGGAAAAGTAAATCCCCTTTGCGCTTCCCCACTGACATAGATTGCGTCATTAAAAGGGAGCAGGGAACACGAATTAGTGACGAGTGGGTTTTTCGTTAGAGCCGAGGTGCGATCGAACCACACAGGGTCACAACAGATACCAAACATCCACCGCAAGCTGCGAAGTGAGGGATTTCAGGGTCCCGTTTCTGCGGGGAAGGGTTAAAAAATAAAGTGGAAATGGAAATGCACATTGCTGAGAGGTGGGAAGCGACGCTGTGGGGTAAGGGTTGCAAATTCTCTTCCTCGGGATGCAAATAAATTAACTTACAGCAGGGGCAAAGTAATTCCTGCACTGAAAACTGCACCAGCAGGTCAGGTAGGGATAAAGAAATAATATAAAGTACGAAGCCGAGCCGTCGCTCGACTGGTCCGAGAGTTTCTGTAAGAGCCTGGTGAAAATGTGGTCACGCTACAGACAAGCTCGAGCTTCGACCTTGGATTTCATGGGGTGAAACGTCCCCTTTCTTGCAGAAATTGCTGCTAAACGGCGATAGCGTCAAGGTCTGCAGGGCCGCTGCGTCCTGTACGACTCGTGGAAGGGTTCGTGGTAGGCGCCCGACAACTCAACCTTCGGCTCTCTTGTGATACGTAGAGATACTTCAGTTTTTAAATATTCTGTATCCTATCTTGGTGTCATGGTTTGAACCCAGCCAGCAGCTAAGCCCCACGCAGCCGCTCGCTCGCTCCCCCCCGGTGGGATGGGGGAGAGAATCGGGGGGGTAAAAGTGAGAAAACTCCCGGGTTGGGATAAAGGCAGTTTAACGGGGAAAGCAAAAGCCGCACGAGCAAGCAAAGCAAGCCAAGGAATTCCTTCGCTCCTTCCCATGGGCGGGCAGGTGTTCAGCCATCTCCAGGACAGCAGGGCTCCATCACGCCTAACGGTGCCTTGGGAAGACAAACGCCATCGCTCCGAACGTCCCCCCCTCTTCCTCCTTCTCCCCCAGCGTTATACGCTGAGCACGACGCCATACGGTGTGGGATATCCCTCGGGTCAGCTGGGGTCAGCTGTCCTGGCCGTGTCCCCTCCCAACTCCTTGCGCCCCCCCAGCCTGCTCGCGGGTGGGGTGGGGTTGAGGAGCAGAAAAGGCCTTGACTTAGTGTCAGCCCTGCTCAGCAGTGACGAAAACACCCCTGTGTTATCAACGCTCTTTCCAGCACAAATCCAAACCGTAGCCCCGTGCCAGCTGCTGGGAAGGAAATTAACCCTACCCCGGCCAAACCCAGCACACTCGGAATTCTTGTGGTGTTCCGTTAAACTGTTTCAAAAAGAAATAGCTCTGAAGCTGCGAGGGGAAGGAGAGCTGGAGCGGCTTGGCCAGGAGAGCAAAGTAGAGGGGGGGGGGGGGGGGAAAGGCAGAGTTTAAGGGAGGAGTAAAGTTTACATATTTATTAATCGGTATTTAAACAGCACCTATTTCCACACCTTAATACGTAAAGGGAGATACCGAGGTGGGATTTCTCTCTCTTCTTTCATACACTGACGTTTGCGCCGGTTGGGGCATCTCTTTTTCAGATGAATTGCGTTAAAAAAAAACCCCAACCCCGCTAGACGTAGATGTCTAATTTGGGGTAAAATACTTCTCACCCTGAGTCTGGTCTGTGATCGAGTTTGGATGGAGCCGCTATCCTGTGGATTCGATTAATCCACTGCAGCACCCGGCACCTTTTAACGTCACCGTAAGTGTCTCTGAAGTGCTCCGTCTGGCGTTGCGGGTACCCGGCAGGAGAAGAGGATCTTCTTCACCCTCCTGTCCAGGAATTCGGGGACTAGATGTCTCGGATCATCCAATCTGATTTAACTCGATGGCGTGTAAGATGGATACGGACGAGGTCTGCGACCGCTTGAAAATCCACAGCGCTGTAGAAACCTCTTTTTTTTTAAGAAAAACTTAGCTGCTGTATAATCCCGGTGGCTAAACCCTGAAACGTTCAATTAATACGGCGTAAATTCGCTCCAACAGCAGCTTTGATGCAAAAGGTGGATTTTATTTTTTTTTTTTCCTTAGTATCCCACTGCGTGTTGTGTGAAAGTCCCCAGCTCGGTCCAGCGTCTCGCAGAAAATGAATCCGTCTGCGCTACAACACCCCGCGGCTTTATTTTCCCCCCAAAATAATTGCAGTCAACGGGGGAGAGGGAGCAAAGCGCCGATGAGAAGTTCTCCTCGGGCTCGATGACGGTCTCCGCGTGAGCATCGCGGAATGAGGTCAAACTCTGCACCCTCCTTGTTTGGTTTTTCCAGTCCGTTCCTAAATGATATTAACGACGATGGCTGGAAACGAGTTTCCCGTTCAGCCTCTTAACTAATAAACGGTTTATTTGGATGGTGCGGTTCTTGCACGCGGCCGCGTGCGGGTAATTTCTGCCGACTGACGCTTTGTGCGTCCTACAGCAAAACTGAGCCTGGACTTGGAAAACACCGAGATGAAACGGTCTGAATTTACCTCAATTTCCCTTCTCCGTCTGCAGGGCTTTTGCAGCCGTTCGAGGGCTCTGTTTTCCCTTTAGCCCGCTAAAAATCAAGCGTTTTCCAGTACAGACACACTGACACTGCCTTATTTTCCGACTAATTAATCCCCGCTCCTCGTGTGTGAATACACTGATCTCAAAAACCTTTCCTGGTTTGGGTCTTTCCAACTTCACCTTCGTTAAACCACCATCGTCGCCCGTGTGGGAAACGGTTAGTTCTTAATTCTGGGTGATCCTGGAGGAATTTGGTCCCCGTTTCCGCGCGTTAATGGGGATAATTAGCATATCTTTAAAGCATAATAGGGACTTGAGGGGAAAACAGGCACGCGCCAGCCCTAATGCGTCTCCGGGAATGTTTTATGAGGCTTCCTCATAGTGCGTGCACAGGTCTTTGTTGCTGTCTGCCCGGGATGGACGGACGGACGGACGGACAGCCCCTTCGCTTTGTCTCTCTCTCTGGGAGGTTTCCCGGCCCGCTCCCTAAGAAAAGGAGGATGCGCTGACCTCTCGCTGGTTTGTTCCCCGGGATTTTTGAGCAGCTTCATGGCAGGTCGCTCGTAGCGCGCGGGAGGAGGCGGGAGGCGAAGCCGCTCTTCCCGGGATGCTCGTGGATGCGACACGTTATCCTCGTGCCGCCGTTGAGCTGTAGGTACGGGGAAAACTCATTTCATCCCCCCTGTGTGAATTTGGGGTGGGAATTTCCCCTCCCGTGGGTTTTCTGGCCCAGGCTGCGGCTTCGAGATGCGGCTCCTGAAATCGAGGATGGTGGGAGCTGTACGGAGGAGAGGAGGAGAGAGAAACTCTTCGAGCTGGGATTTAAACATCATTTTAAACCGATGCCAAGCCGGTCTTGAGGAGCAAATACTATTCTTCAGTCCTCTCCCAAAAATAACGCTTAATAACACGGGAGCTGGAAGCAAACCGCTTCTTGGGCATTTTCAGATGAAACTTTAAGCGGCAAGGTCTATTTGTTGGAAAATGATTCCCGCAGGGAGCAGCACGTGCTGGGCTGGACGCCGGGAAGGCTTCGGGTGTAATTTTAACAACATCAGCTGAACGTCCACGTCAGGAGGAAGCCGCTGCGTTTTCCCGGCAGCGTTCACCGGAGGCATCGACTAAACCAGGCTAAAACGTCCTTCATTAAGTCTTAAACTAAGAATTTGGAGGTTGGGAAGCGTTTGATGCACCGTTAGCTGTTACCGTCACCTCTCTCCCTTCCCTTTTGTGTGCTTGAGGCGTGGGATGGTCGCTGCACGTGTTGATCCCCTTCTCCTGGCTCAGCAGGGTCAGAATTAAAGGGAGTGCTGGCCACCACAAATCCGTTAGTTATTCTTTTCAGCTGCTGGATTTTCCACCCTAGCTGCCTTTTCCAGGCTATTTCTAGCTAATACATCCTGGGGTGGGATCCGTAATGATGCAATTTAACCATGAATTTCAGTTTTAGGTTTCGTAGCTCTGCGCTTTTCCTGCAATACCACCCCTGGCTTGGATTTCGGGGCTTGGATTTGCCTTCACAAACCAAATTCCAGCCCTTCCCTCCTCCTGCACGCCCGCAGAAGAAACCCACGGCTTTATTTTTGCTTTAAAACGCGGCTTTTGCAGACTGTGAAGGGTTGCGAAGTCGACTTTAGGCTGCGCCGCTGCGGGGTGAGTACTGCAGGGGACGACTGTGAAGAACAGGGGATTCACAGGAGGGAGACGTTCAGCCCGAAACCGGAGGACGGTGTAGATCCTGTTTGGTTCGTACTTGCCGATCACTTCCCGATAACCCCCGGGAAGCGGATCATCTCACTCTGAAGCACGAATAAATGCCGTCTAGCAAATTGCTTCATTTTTAGTGCTTTCTCGGGCGCGACGCTTTTTCTGCGGAATTTTTATAAGCCCATTTTGCTTCTTACCCACCGAGTCGCGCTGATTTTGGAGTACACGTGCACGCCTCGTTAGCTGGTTAGCGTGAAGAGTGGAGCAGCAGTGGTACGGTCTGGTTATCGGAGCAGGAACAGGGTTCAGGATTAAATTCAGTCGATAATCCGCGCTCGCGCCTGCCCCAGCTTCTCCTTGCACGTGCTGCGGTCCAACGAGACCGCACCGGCTTCGTTTCGCTGCTTGGGCATCCTAAACCTCACGTGTCTCCTAAAAGCAGGATTTAAGTATTTCTATTTTCCTGACATTAAAGTTGCTGTGGATGGTTCCAGCGCTCCAAACCTTGCTGCAACTTGCGTCCGGCTGTCTGCACGGTAGAAATAGTTGGGTTTAACATCCTTGGTTAAACGTCGCCAACTCAAAATAGATCAAAATCCATTTTCCACTTCAGCAGCTCGCCTTCCAGGCACTGTCCGGGACGGGCGGATAACCTCAAAGTAACTCGTTTCAAAAAAAAAAAACCCTACCGAATCGCTTTATGACTTGATAACGCTCATTTCTCGGGGGGCTTTTTTAAAGATTGATTTCTTAAATCTTTTTGTTTAGGCTGAGGCAAGAGAGGAGGGGCGTTTAGGGGGGCTTCTTGCGAATGCAGCCGCTCTCGCGTTCAGATCTGGGAGCGTCTTTCTCGGTCACTCCTCTAAGGTGGGTGGTAGAGTCGTCTTCGGGGTTTCCCCCCCGCTTTGATGGATACGTCCCCGATCAAGTGAATCCTCGATGCAGTTTCTTTTCCGGCAGCTCTGCTCATGCGGATCTGCCTCTTATTTCAGTCTCAAACGTCTGCCTGTTCAAGCCAGCCTGAAATAATCCATCTGCCCAAATAAAAACCAGCATCTTCGATGGTTTCCTTGCTTACACCGCCCTCTTCAAGTCGTCGGGAGATATTTTTTCCCCCCCTTAGGATGTTTTTCAGAGGCTGGTGCTGTGGCAGCCGGCTGTGTGTTCCCGGTTATTAATTGCTCCTGCTTTTTCAACTGCAAAATATTCCCAAACGGAACGTGCCCACGATCCCCGCTGCTTCGCTCTCCCTTGTCACTCTCAAACACATCACCTCCCTCCATCCTCGGGACCCTCGTCTTCAGGCTTCGCCCACGTCGCTGCTTGGGCAGGCTGAACCTTCGCCAGCGCTTCATTTTTCCCTCCGTTGAGCGAGGGGTTTCTCTGCTTTCTGCGTCCCGACCGCTGCCTCGCGCCCGGCAAAAACCGTCGAATTTATTCTCTTGCCATTTCCTCTGGCTGCCGTGGCCGGTCCCCATCTCTGGTGTCCTCTAGAGCTGACCTCCTCCTCCGGACCCGGGGCCGCGTTCCCTTTTATCCCATCGATACGGTGAATTTTCCAGACCCCTTTCTCTGTTCCGCCCCCGCCCCCCGATATCGTCTCTGCTCCCCCCCATCCCCACCTCCCCCGGCTCAGCTTTAGGGTGGAAGAAGGAGAGGTCCTTCTGCAGGTCCCGGGCTCCTCCTGGCCTGGCAGTTCCCTCTGCCGGCTCCCGCGTCGCATTACAGCCCTTTCCCTTCCCGCCTCTTCCCTGGGGGGTGGGAGGGGGGGAAACCAGGATTTTGGTTTTTGGCAGGCGGCATTAAAATCACGTGGATCCGGCCAAGCGCAGGGAGCGCGGTCCCGGTGAACTTGAGCCTCTCGACACTAGATACCATCCCAGCGAGGTCCGTCCTCCCGCGTCTCGCTTATACCTTTACCTAATGAAGCGCGTAAACATTAATCACCGTAATCGAGTAAGGATTTTTCCGGATTTTTCCATGTTGCCGTAAATAAATGCGTCATCTGCGGCCGAGCGAGAAGGTACGATGCGGAGTACCGTGGTCTGCCTCTTACCAGTAAGGTTAACGAAGGCTTTCTGGTCGCCACATCTTGAGATGGCGCTACGTGCAGGTTTTCTTAATCTACGGATTATTTTCTTCTTACGAATTATTGTCTTAATCTGTAGATGAAGGTGGTGCTACGTTCGGGTTTTCTTAAGCCGAAGAAATTCAGAAAACCCGAACGTAGCACCACCTATAGCACAACCCGTAACACAGCTTAGATTTCTGATCTAATAGGGATGAGGTTTCTGATCTATAATACAGATCAGATTAAGAAAACACAAATGTAGCACCATCTTAATCGATCAATTAAGCCTGAACGTAGCACAATCGGTAATACGGATTAGATTTCTGATCTAATAGGGATGAGGTTTCTCATCGGTAATGTAGATTAGATTAAGAAAACCTGACCGTAGCTCCATCTTAATCCGTAGGTTAAGAAAACCCGAGGGTCGCACAATCGGTAATACAGATTAGGTACCTAACCTAATCTAACAGAGATTAGATTGCTGATCGATAGTATAGATCAGATTAAGAAAACCCAAGCATAGCACTTCCTTCATAAATTAAGAAAACCCGAAGGCAGCATCCGTAGCGCAGTCTGGAAGAGGGATCAGATTTATAGGTTATACCTCACTGTACGGTAAAATCCGGGTTTGCGTTCTCCGTCCTCCCGTTCTTGCTTATTTTGCTGCTGCGTTTTACCCGCAGAGCAGACACCAAACCCAGTTTCACTAAACTCCCCGACGAGCTTCTCCGTACCGATAATTGCGTATGTTTCCTGAGAATAGAAGAGGCGGCTTCGTGGCGGGAGCCGGGACCGTCCCGAGCCTGCACGCGGCAGCGGTGCCCGTGTTTCTGGGGAGAGATGAGGCTGGGGGTGCGTTGGGGCGATGCTGCTGGGGGCGAGACCCCGCTCGCCTTTAGGTCGAGTCGGGCTGCGAAGCCTTGGTCCGTTGAGACGGGCCGAGCAACCGGTTAAAAATTGAGATTTTTCTGATGGGTTTTTTTCCTGATGTTTTGACCCACAGGTGGGGCGGTAACGTAAGAGGAGCCGTAACGTAACGGCCAGGCCGGGGGAGAGATTCAGAGCATCCTTTTACAGGGGGAGGGAGGAGAAGAATGGCATAAATCGGTGTAATTCCAGCTGATCCCTTAAAAAAATAAGTCGCTAGAGTTTGGAAACCCAAGAGGAGACCGGTAGGATCCCTCCAAAGGAGCAAGGAGACGGTGAAAAAGATAAGGGATAAATTAAATAAGTGAAAATGAAAGGGTAAATGTGATAGAATACGTAACCACCCGGACGGGTGGTTAGAGCCTTCGCTTTTAAGCGGACGGGGAAGAAATTAAACCGATGATGAAATATTTTCCCTTCTCTTTAAAAAAAAAATAAATAACAACTCCTTGGCTTCCTCTCACGGCTGGCTCTGGGAGAGCTATTGTGTTAAGAGGGAGCAGGAGGAAATCGGTCGGTCGCAGTCCTTGAAACGATGAATTTCGGGAAGGAGCTTGCCCTGAAGGTGGAAAAATGCCTGGGAAGAACTGAAGTGCCAGTGCCGGTTCCTCGTTTTCCCGTAGGTGTCTCGTGTTCGCAGGTGTCCGTAGACTCCTTTGCTTCGCTGGACTATTGATGTTACGTTAAAAAATATATAATTCTCTGGAGGTAGCCTTCATTTCTGATGCCTTGGGTTGATGCCTCAGATTAATTGCTTTGTTTGTTTCGTCAGATACAGTATCTAAAGGCATTTGTGCCTGAAGCCACGGAAGATAGATGGACAAGCCAAGCAACTTCTGACTCTGCATCATTTTCTGGGGCAAAATTATATGGCAATGTATCCTACAAGGTAATGTAGCCCCTTGCAGTGAGTAAAGAGGATTCCTTTTGCTTGGCCACCACTTTTAAGAACAGTTTACCACTTGAGAGCTTCCCTTTAATAGGCGACCTAGAGGAATCAGCACCACCCCGAAGCAAAATTCAAGGAATTTTGCAAGAGAGGGAGATCCAAATTGCCTCCAAATCGTGTCGTGTTTGAGTTAAATCTCCCCTGCAGAGAGCGGGCAGGCTACTCCGCTAACGGGGGGAGAAAATCAGGAGCAAAATGAAACCTGGGGGTAGAGAGGTTTCACAGGACAGCTGAGCTAACAGCTCTCTGGACGTGATACTCCTGTATCCACGGCTATGAAATATCCCGGGTGAACGAAGGGCGTCTGCCGCGGCGATCTTGCCGCTTGAGCGATGCTTCAACTCGCTTGGAGCCCTGAAAAGTTAAAACCCATCATCTAAAGACCAAAATCTGATGTCGCCCCGGTGTGTTAGTGGGTCGGTGTTGGTTTTAGGCCAGGAAAAGCAACGGACCGCAGACTTTAAGCAGGGGTTTAAGACTGGCTGAGGTTTTACGGGGACTCGGAAACAGATGAGGGACGTGGCAGGTAAAATTGCACAGATGCTTCATCTCTCTGGCTCTTCGTCCCTTGCTGCGGTATGTGGGGGGACCACGTCTGCGCGTCCAGACCACGACCAGAGACACGGGGCTGCTCTACGGCAGCAGCATAAAAACCCAAACCCCTGGCCAGATGCTTGTCTTGCGCATATACCTGCCTATATATACTTACATACTGACTCAAGGCCAAGTACACGTGCAGAAGTTTGCTCCGCCGAGGTTAATGCCTCGGCGCCGAGTGGGTTTTTTTTTCCAGATCACGCAGGGCTGGCAGTCCTAAACCAAATCAGTTCTGCCCCAGCTGAGAAAGCACTCGATAACCCCACGAGTGGAGAGATGGGAAACGTTTTCTTCCTCACTTTCCCCCAGGTGTCACTCGAAACTGGTGAATAACGAGGCTCTTAATTCATCTCGCACAATATATAGTGGTCTTCTCTAATGAATAGCTGCATGTCTTAAGCTTAGCGTGTGCTACGTGTGCTCAGCGTTAAATTAGGCGAAGGACGCACGTCACGGAGGGTGTCCTTACACGAGGAAGGTCCCACACGCCCAGCGAGGGTGGGGATTCACCGCGTGGTGGTGGTGAAGCCGCCGGTTCACGGCGGCCGGTCCTGGCTCGGTGGTGACCCCTTCACGCAGCTGTAGTTTAAGAAGACGGACGGGCTGCGTGTGGTCTTTGGAGAGCTCTGAAATGTGCCCTGGGAGAAGTCCGTAGGCTCAGCAGAAATGCCTTTTTTTCCCAAGTTTCTGGTCTTCGGAATGCTATTTAAATTATCTACCTAAAGATTATCTATCTAAATTATCTACCTGCGTTATCTACCTTAAGATTATCTACCTAGGTTATCTACTTAAAGATGACGTACCTAAAGATGACCTACCTAGATGATCTACCTAAAGATGATCTACCTAGATTGTCTACCTAGATGATCTACCTAAATTAGCTACCTAAGTTACCTGTTTTAAGATTTATCTACCTAGATGATCTACCTCAAGATTATCTACCTAAATTATCTACTTAAATTAACTACCTAAAGTTTTGTCTGCCTAGATTGTTAACTACCTGAAGTTACTATCTACCTAGATTATCTACCTAAATTAACTACCTAAAGATTGTCTACTTAAATTAACTGCCTAAAGTTATTATCTACCTAAATTATCTACCGAAAGCAGACAGTGTGAATTAAATGTGGGTCTGTCCGCTGCATGGTTCAGCTGAAGCATCCCGCGGAAGCTCCACGTTCACCTAAAAGACAGACTTTGGCACTAAATTGGGGTGAGCTGACCCGTGGTGGCGGGGTGGGGGCTACCGAGAAGCTGAAAGGAGATAACCGTGTCACCCTGGGCTCCTTTAGCTGGAGCTAGAAGTTGGCCAACACCAACTTAACTTCTCTTCCCCGTGTTGGCGAACCCAACCCTGGAGCTGAAGCTGGTCCCTGCCAAGAGCGAGTTTTGCTCGTTAGAGCCTCGTTTAGAGGCAACGAGGGCTCTTTATGGAGAACATTGGAGTCCTGTTGACCAGATTAGGCAAGAAGGGGGATAAAACTCACGCTCGCTAAGGAGCGGAGAGGCGACGCCGACGCCTGGCGTGGAAGAGACGGCAGATTGCCTCGGAATATCCTTTCTTACCCCGGGATGCGGAATGCTGACATCATTCGTTGGGACAACACAACGCTGTCACTAAGCGAGCGGGGCTTAGTGAGGTCTAGTTGCCCGAGCTAGTCTGGCGGAGGTCCGCCGGTTTATTTTTAAGCAGCGCCTTGTACCGAAAGCCGGGGTTGAAGTGACCTCGTCTCCCTTCTCCTTGTTTTGCAGGGTGTCCGGTGAGGAATGCAATGGGATCAATAGCATGTCGGCGGAGAGCGGCCCTGGAACGAGACTGAGAAATTTGCCGGTAATGGGGGATGGACTAGAAACCACCCAAATGTCTACGACGCAGTCCCAGGCTCAACCCCAACAAGGCAGTGCTGTAGGCGTTAATCCCCCTCCGCCGGAGACCTCCAACCCCAACAAACCCAAGCGACAGACCAACCAGCTGCAGTATCTGCTCAAGGTGGTGCTGAAGACGCTATGGAAGCACCAGTTTGCGTGGCCTTTCCAGCAGCCCGTGGACGCCGTCAAGCTGAACCTGCCTGTAAGTAGAGGCGGAGAGACCAGGAGATGGTTCTCGGTGGAAGGAGCGAGACCGTTGGGGTCTGGCGCCTGCGTCCGCCCTTCTCCTGAAATCACAGAATCCGTCTTGAACGGTTGGACGCGATGATCTTAAGGGTCTTTTCCAACCTAAATGACTGTACGATTCTATGATCTTTTAGAAAATAGGCACACGAGGGGGAATCTCCACTGGCTCAGCTACTGCTTTGCCCTTTACCACCCTCCTCGTTCTGCCGGGACGCGGAGAAGAAAGTAGGAATAATATTTCAGGAGTCAGGGAGAGAGGGGCTGCGGTCCTCTGTGCCCCAGCCAAGCACCAAAAATTGTTAAGCACCAAAAATTGTTAAGCGCCAAAAATTGTTAAGTGCCAGAAATCGTTAAGCGCCAGAAATCGTTAAGCACTAAAAATTATTAAGCACCAAAAATTACTAAGCATCAAAGATTATTAAGCAAATCATCTGTCAGCTTGGGCTCTGCCTTACTGCTGCTCCCCAAAGCCCAGCACGTTTTTCTCTGCCTCGCTTAAACCCTTGCTTGATCTCCGCTGCTTTATCAGCGGAGTCTTTTTTTGAGATTAAAACACTCGGAGCCTTTCACAGAGCATCCGAGTACTCAAACGACCGCTGCGTTTCTCACGCCTTGCAGCGCCGTCGGTAACACGCGAGCCGTTTCATAACAGACGCCAATTTTAAGTTAATTTGCAGTAAATCGAAGGGATCGAGTGCACCCTCAGTCAGTTTGCAGACGACACCAAGTTGGGCGGGAGCGTTGATCTGCTCGAGGGTAGGAAGGCTCTGCAGAGGGACCTGGACAGGCTGGATCGATGGGCCCAGGCCAACTGTATGAGGTTCAACAAGGCCAAGTGCCGGGTCCTGCACTTTGGCCATAACAACCCCATGCAGCGCTACAGGCTTGGGGAAGAGTGGCTGGAAAGCTGCCTGGCGAAAAAGGACCTGGGGGTGCTGGTCGACAGCCGGCTGAACATGAGCCGGCAGTGTGCCCGGGCGGCCAAGAAGGCCAATGGCATCCTGGCCTGTATCAGCAATAGTGTGGCCAGCAGGAGTAGGGAAGTGATCGTGCCCCTGTACTCGGCCCTGGTGAGGCCGCACCTCGAATACTGTGTTCAGTTTTGGGCCCCTCGCTCCAAGAAGGACGTCGAGGTGCTGGAGCGTGTCCAGAGAAGGGCAACGAGGCTGGTGGGGGGTCTGGAGAACAAGTCTGATGAGGAGCGGCTGAGGGAACTGGGGTTGTTCAGCCTGGAGAAGAGGAGGCTGAGGGGAGACCTCATCGCTCTCTACAACCACCTGAAAGGAGGTTGTAGCGAGGGGGGGTCGGTCTCTTCTCCCAAGTAACAAGCCATAGGACGAGAGGAAACGGCCTCAAGTTGTGCCAGGGGAGGTTTACGTGGCATATTGGGAAAAATGTCTTCACCGAAAGGCTTGTCAAGCTTTGGAACAGGCTGCCCAGGGAAGTGGTGGAGTCCCCATCCCTGGAGGTATTGAAAAGACCTGTAGAGGTGGTGCTGCGGGACATGGTGTAGTGGTGGACTTGGCAGTGTTAGCTTAAGGGTTGGACTCCATGGTCTTTTCCAACCTAAATGATTCTAAATCGGCACAGAAGCCGCCTTCTGCTGCACAAGGGTTGCATCGCTGCCCGCCGGCGTCTTGCCCGGCACATCACGGACGGGAAAGGGAACGGTGCAGCCCTTCCCGTTGCCTGCTCCCTGCCTCAACCCGGGCGCCATCACCAGGAGGAGTTAGAACAAAACCGAAGGAGCTAGCAAAAATCGAAGCGTAATTTAGAGATCATTTATCTCTAAATAAATCACAGCAACATCTCCTCTGCCGCACATCTGGTTCGGACCCCTCCAGGTCCCACACGAGGAGGTTTGTTGCCTCCCTCCCTTCCTCCCTTGAGATGCTCTCCCTTGAGAGAGATGTTTCTGCGTAACACCCACTTCCCTTGCCTGTTTTACCTTTAAGATATAATCGCTCTAAATATATCACCCGCTACTCGGGCATTAGGCTATTTAATTTCTTCGTGGTAGGAACGAGCTCCTGTTGCATGTGGAGCAACGGTGTTTCCAGCCCTTTTTTTCCCCTAAACATTATGCCTAAAAATAGAAGCAACTTCTTTTGTATTAATCCGGATGCGTTTAAGGGGCTGTAGCAAATCTGATTTCCCCACTTCTCCTGTCGCTGCGTTCGACGTGTGACCTCCTGCGAAGGGTCATTCATTTCCCATAAGATTTTTAGGAATTACTCGGCACCGTGACCAACCGACAACCCGGAATCGGGAAAATTTTGTGCCTCGGGGGGTAAATTGCTCCTCTGCCAAAGGTTTGTCCTGCTGTTTAATTAAAAATCCCGGCTGAGAGGCTGGTGGGGACTAAGTCTGGCAGCTAAATATCTGCTGGGCTTGGGGGATCCCACCCAGGTGGGTCCGGGGATGAGATGGAGGAATCCCCGGTCCTTAAGCTCCGTGCAGACGCGTGCGTGGCTGATGTTGTCGTTCCCACGCTGACATCTCCCTCTTTGCCCTTTGCAGGATTATTATAAGATAATTAAAACTCCGATGGATATGGGAACAATAAAGAAACGCTTGGAGAATAACTACTACTGGAACGCTCAAGAATGTATCCAGGATTTTAACACGATGTTTACAAACTGCTACATCTACAATAAGGTACGAAAAGTTCCCAAATCTGCGTTTTTTCCAAGGGAAATCTTCCACGTCCTCGTTGGACCGGCGCGGAAATGCAGGCGTTGCTTGTTCGAACAGTCCTTAAAAGGAACCGCCGCCGAGGTCAGCTTCTTTAGGAAAACAAACGGGATTAAACCGATGGGAGCTCGGGCACGTCTGTCTTCTGCCGACAAGCAAGACGCAGACAGGGCTGGCTTAGCAGCCTTCCCTCCCAGAAGAATTATTAGCAGACATCTTCAGTCTAGACATCATTCCGTTTCTTTTATTTTTTTCTTTCTTCTTCTTAAAAGGAAATGTTAAAGATTCTCTTAGGGTCTGACTTAAGCAGAGCCACGAGCGTTATCAGACGAATACTTGAGGAGTAGGTCTGTGCTTCCTATTTTCTCTGGCTTTGTTAAGAAGCCGAATTAAGGCTGGTTTGAAACTCTGGTAGGGAAAAAAACGGGGATATACGGAGCAGCGCGTCGCGTTTATCGTGCCTGACCTTCACCTCGCTGTAGATTTCCCCTCCGGACAGTGAGAAACATCCGGAAAACCATTTTATAAACAGTTGTGCAACCGCCTGGGGTGCAGGAAAGAATATCCGGAGGGATGAGGAGCAGCCCGGGGCATTTCCACAAACGGTGGTGGTGGGACAGTGGCCTGTGTCGGCCAAAACCTGGGGGGTGATGGTGGAGGGCGGCGAGTTGGAGCAGGTTCTCGGAGGTGGTGCCAGGCTGTACTGAGCGCAAGATGCTCGCTCGTTGTCTTCTTAAGTAGCAAAAGGACCACAACCACAAACGAGGTGTTTACTGCCGTCCTCGAAGCCAGCGAGACGCGGTCAGAGCCTCCAGCCTTTTCCTTCCCCGACCACCTCCACCCTTCCCACCGCTTGCCCGAGCGTTTCAGTTCCCGTTCGGTTTCTGCTCTTCGTTTCTCACGGGTCTTTTCTCTCCGTCCCCGTTGCTTCACCCTCGTGTGCTTTGACCTTTTTTTTCCTCCTCCTCCTCTCAGAAATGTTGCACAAGACCTTTCTGGTTTGTTCCAAATAGTCATTAGCAGTTTTGGTCCTTCCAAACCATCTCCTTGGCCGTCGCCCTTTCTGGTTTGAGCCCGCGCGATGCAACTGGAACGAGGGCAGGCTCTTAAAGGCTTCAAATGGCTCATGTGCACCTTAAAGTCTTCTGCCACGTTCTCCCACCACGGTGTCTTCCCCCTGCCAGCTTTCTCCCTGATCTCCCCTGTCCTCCCTGATCTTCACCGGTCTCCTCCAGGCTGGAAGGCAGGAAATCATCTAAGGTAAAGGAACATCTCTGTGGACCGCACGGAGCCTGCAAACCGTCAGCCGGGCCGTCCGATGGGCAAGCGTGGTTTTAACCGTCCGTGTGCCGATGGCAGAGCTGAAGCCGCCTTCTCTTGTTGTCACCATGTCGTGACAGTGACGGCCATTGCTTTATCGCCTTCACCTCAATCCGGACTCTTGTTCTGTTCCTGCCTCCCCTTCCCTCTCTGCCAAATTTTATTACTCTCCACAAAACAACTTCAAACCTTCGTATCTCCTGTCTCTTCTCACCCACGCCACTGCAGAGTGCCCCTGGGCAGAAGATCTCATCCTCTCTAGGTGTCCTCCTTTCTGTTTTCCTTGACCTTTGCAAATACAGGCTTCTCCTCCGGATCTGTAAGGACCACTTAGTGCCGTCCTCTCCTTCCCCGCCGATTTAGCAACAGCTGAAGGCGCGGAACAGTCAACTTCCTCATTAAAAACCTCCTTTTTCAGGGAGGAAATTTCCTTGCAAGCCCGTGCCGAGCTCTTTTTATCCCCTACCCTGATGCTCTATGGAGAGACCTCTTCCATGAGACCCACCAAGCCAGGGGGATCTCGCATGGTGGAAATGACCGGCTGGCATTACTCCAGCTCTTCCCTTTTCCCTCCGTTTTCCTCCCTCCCTTCGTTCGGAAAACGGCCTTTGCCGCGTGCAGGTAACACCTTGCATCGGTTTATTCTCCGACGCGTCTGCTTGGCGACGTCCCTGCCCGTCATCTGGTTTTGCCTATAAAATACAAGGGCTTTAGGGTGAGGATTTGTCCGCGTAGTCGGCCTTTGGGACAGTTTCCCGTACGTACGCCTTTCCGCTGTACCGTCATGGAAATAGCAGCGCTAAGGAGGGTGAAAATACAAAGTCCTCTCTCTGGAAGTATTTCCAGAGAGAAATTCTCTCTATATATTTATATAAAGGCATATATTTCCATATATGCTTTGCCTAATTTATCATACCTGTTTTTCCTCCAGCCAGGGGATGACATAGTCTTAATGGCGGAAGCTCTAGAAAAGCTTTTCCTGCAGAAAATCTCCGAAATGACCCAGGAGGAAACGGAAATCGTTATAGCCCAGACGAAAGGAAGAGGACGCGCGAGGAAGGAAGCAGGTACGATGCTTATTCGTGCAACGTTCGCGGTTAAGCCACGCTCAACTTCACGCCGTGTCTTGACGGCAAGCCCTGGACCTGGTTTCATCCTGCGTAAACTGGGGTGTTTAATTGGGGTGTTAATTAATCCCAGCCATCCTTCCGTGGGATTGCCGTGGTCGGCGGCGTTCTCGGTGCCTTGGCTCTATTCCGTAGAGCGTCTAAAATCGGGTGGGAAGGAGGGTGGCTGCCTCACGCTCTTGCCTGTCTGCGCGAGACTCCCTCCGGTGAAAGGCAGGGCGAGGTAAGTCCCTCGTCCGTGGCTTCATGGGCATCGTTTTTGGGGGAGGAGGAGTGTTGGGGACAGACCTTGCAGTAAATACAGCCCTGCTGAGGCACGTGTATTTACAGTGCTGGTGAAACGTCGCCGTCCCCTGCTTTTCCACGAAGGTAACAAGCTGAGAGCGATAGTAAAAGTGTTTCATTTCTGCTGTCGGGGAGCTGAGATGATGAAATATCCCTCGCAATACCCCGAGGGAAAAGTACAGCTGTTAAAAAGCAGCACGAACTCTGTTGTATCAGACCTCTTAGGGTTTCACAGCCGCTTCTCACGTCCTCCCGGATGGACTCGGTGCCATTACCAAAAAAGTCGGCGTTGTGTTAGAAAAGCCTCGGTGACCCCAGAGGAACCGACGGCAAGGTGACGGCTCCAGACCGACGGGTCAATCCTGGCGTGGAGAGCGCCTGAAGGCAGTTCCGAGCATCGCAACCCACCGCTGTCCTCCGTGTAACCGCCTCGAGTTACCATCTCCGTGCCTCGTTTCTTAATTTTGCAATGGTTGGGGATAGATAACGATGCCTGACGAGCTTACCGTCCTTCGAAAGGATGCGCTGCCCCAGGCGAGGTGGAACGCCGCTCCCCGAAGATGAGTTCACTTTGCGCAGAGCTGACCCGTGCTCGGCCAGCATCCCGGAAACCCCTTTTTTTTTTGCGGCCAGACTGATTAATTTACCTTGTCTTGCTCTTTTTCAGGGCTGAAATACTAACCTGCACGCTTTAGGCTCTGCGTAAAGTTGAACCGCAGCATTTTGAACCCTATTTAAGGGTATAAATCGGTAAAATGATGTTCTGTATTTGTGTCTGTTGATACCTTAAGGCTTTATGTTAATGATGTGGGCTTTTTTTTTTTTTTCCTTTTTTTGAAGCTTTGCGCCCGGATTCATAATTTACAGGATCAAAAAGCACCGTTTTGCTCGCTTAATCCAATCCCCTCTCTGCTACGTAATAGAAGAGCGCGGTTCAGCCACCGATGCGTTTATTTACGGTCTGTCTCGTAGAAGAACATCTAATATAGAGTGGAAAAAAAACCCTGAAGTGCCTCTGCTGGCGCTTTAGAGGAGGAGCACGCTAACTAGCTGCCGAGTTTGCTATTTTCCTGATACGGTTCTGGGCTGAACTCTGCAGCACCCTCTCCTCTTTAACTTCGTTATGTTGACGGCTCCCCTGTTTTCCAGTCTGTGTTCTCCGTAATAATCGAATTCCTTCACCGTAAGGAATTTTTTCCAATCCCTCAGTCCTCCTTTACAGCTCTTCATGAACCCTCTCCGGTTCTTCACATCAGTAACTCTGCACACCGTGACTGGGCATAGGTGTGACTGCTGCTAGAGCTAAAAGAGCCGCCTGATTCCCCTGTTTAAACCTCAGGGATTTCATTAGCTCATTTTGGGGGGGGGATATCAACCGTTCCCCGGGCTTGACGTCGGCTGCCGACGCCGTCGGATCGTTCGTCAAAGGGCGGAGAACATCCTGGCCGTGACTTGATCTCGGCGGCACCTCAGCAGGCGCGTGTCCACTCTCGAGATCCCCTTCTGAATTTTAAACGTCTCGCATCTTGGTCTTGTATCGTTCTCATTCTTTTAACCCGAACGCGGTGCGGTACCGAGGCCGATGTCACGTGCGGGAGCGTCACCGAGCTTGGGCCACCAAAAAAACCAGATGCTTGGACCGTGTTTACTGCCTGCGAGCTGGCGCGAGCGTCCCGCAACCCTTCTGGAATGCCGGGAATCCTCCCGTCTCTTCTTGTCTCAGCCTCTGACCGGTCGTGCTGGGATCCGAACATGTTATTTTCCGAGGAAAAATCAGCAGGAGGTGGCCAGGGGTTTCAACGGTCGGCCCTTGAGGGGTTTGGGGACCGGTTGTCTGGGTAATAGAGAAGAAATCGGGCTCCGGTGGTTGCTGATGAACGCCCTCGGTAGCTTTTGGAAGAGAAAACATTTCTGTACTGCCATCACCCGGACAGCGAGTGCAAATTCACAGCAGCAATATTTACTAAATCCTCTGAGTCTTCCCCGATTTATTACTGACATTCATCATCTTTCTCCGTAGACTTCCTACCATTTTCAGAACAGCTTTTCATCTAAAACCCCGAGGAACAAAAAAGGGGTCGTAAAGCCGACTCAAACGACTTCAAGTATTTTGGCTTTTATTTTCTTTTCCCTTCCCTTGGCAGTTTTTCCCTGTCCACCTCTCTCTCCGTGACAGGGCTGTGCTTGTGTCCACGCGTGTTTTCCTTGCACGGCTCTAGTTCTCCTCCTCTCCGTGTTGTTGAGTCCTTTCAGCTTCATGAAATCCGGGTTTTGAAGCACCAACAAACCCGATTTATGGTTTTTTCTGCACGTGACCAAGTCCCGATTACTTGTAGCTGAGATTCTTTTTTTTTTAATTGGTTTTTCTTTTAGGCACTATCCCTGATAGTCCAGTACTGTGTGCAGGGAGAAGCTCTCCTTGGTTAGAAAACGATTGGCCATCGCCTTGCCCAGCGCCTCTTTGAAGGAGAAGCGATGAAATCACCCGGGGAGGAGATCTTTTTACCTACACGGCGTAGAGAGGCGCTTACGAACTCGGGTCTCCTTTTCTCTGCCGCGACCCTGTAGCATATATAACGTGTAGGTCCCCACCCGAGCTCGTCATCCTCCAGCTCCCTTCACCTACAGCATTGACCAGCTCTCCCAAGGGAGCCGTAGGGTCATCCAGAAACCCTCTATGGCCCATACGTAGCCTGGGGCGTCCCACACCTGGTGCTTCGACCTTGTGATTTACTATATAGGGTAATATAATAATAGAGTAGAATAATATAATAATAGAATAGAATAACTACATGTTTACTATCTAGAATATCTGTTCGGGGACCTGCAAGATCATTTTCCTCTGGTCTGCCGTGCCTCCTGTTAAATGTTGCGTGCTAAATTCAGCGTAGGATAACCGATTTGGGGTTAAATGATTAAAAAGCAGGTGTGATGCTGGCTGGAAAGCTTTGCTGCAAAAACCCCACAGGTTTCTACTAGAAATCTCAAGCTCCTGCGCAAGGTAGGAGGTGAAGCGTGTCGGCTCTGCCTCGGCGATGCAGAGCTGCTCCAGGGACCCAGCAGGACCCACGGGATCCCAGCAGGACCCACGGGATCCCTCTGGCTACGAGTCCCCACCCGATTGAGAGGCACCACCCGCTGCGCTGCCACTTCGCAAGGAGAACGGGATGAAAACTCCCGATTTGGTTCTCTTAAGAGGTTGCTGTTGCGTTTTTCGTGGAAATAAGCTCGCTAGCGGTCGTAGTTGAGCGTCTGTTAACACGCAGCGTTTTCCTAGCGGCATTGCAGTAATTGCAGCCCCTGGGGACTGATCGGCAGCAAATCTGGCTGCGTTCCTTTTCTCATTAATTATTTTTTCGGAGTGATTCTTGGAAGAGGTGTTGGATAGCCGGCGAGGCAGGACACGCAGCTAACGTGTCGCGCTCGGGAGAGTCTCCCTGTTGAGAGAGCGGTGAAATAGCAGCTCATATCCAGTCTCTGCAGCTTGGGAGGCGAGCACAGGTACGGCTCGAGCGGCGGGATTTCTCTCTGCTCGGGATGTGCATAAAGGATAGTCCCCGTGTTTTCAAAAGTAGCGAGCTCTCTTCTTGCTGAAGGTAAAGATCCAATTATTGCTACCGAAGTATGTTCGATACCTGGCAGAAGGTGCTCCTGTAATACCTGCTCGTCTCAAACCTTCGCCAGGCTTTGGAGTTGACCTCACTTTGCTGCTACCGCCGTCTTGAAGGTCTGCTGGTGGCGCGTCCCAGCATCGTCCAAGCGTTGCAGCATTCCCCTTTTCCATGCCGGAAGGTTCGGAAGCTTGGTCAGAGCTTTGCCCTGCAAAGCAGCAGCAGCTCCAGCAAGGGAGGTGACTTCCCCGGGGACCCTAGAAGGTCCAAGGACGGCGCTGACAATTCCAGCCTCGTGTCCCACGGTTGCTCCGTGTTTGAAATCACCTAACGAGGATCTCCCTCTCCAGCCGTCGGGAGAGATTTCCTCCGGACAATAGCAGCTGCGATGACTTAAATCACCAAGAATTAAGAAACTCTTCCTGATAACGGAGCACAAAATTGCTCCCGAAGGAAGAGCTGCCCGGTTTTGACTCCAAAATGATGATAGTCAAGAACCGTTGCCTAGGAAAAAAGGGTAGGCAGGAAAAGAGGGGCTCATCTTCTTGCCCTGCCTGCAAGAAATCTTGTGTGAAGGGAAGGGGAAGAGAGGAGGACACCTTTGGCCTGATCTTGGTCTTTTTCTGGAGGGGTTTTGGCAGCGTTAGGTCCTGAGCTGCTTCACCATTTCACCTAGCGAGCCATAAAAATAATCCTCGTGAAGGAGAACGTGGCGAGCGTTTGTCCCTGACTGGTTGCTCAAGAACGGGAACTGCAAGATACTAATTATCTAACGAGCAGTGTTCTTTAAATGGCGTTATTACGAAACGTTAATTGTTTTTCCTGTTAAAACAACTAAGTTTGAAGAGAGAAGCAACCTTTTCTTTTCTTTTCTCTTGGCAGTGACATCCAAACCAGGATCATCCACGGTACCGAACGCAACCCAAGCATCGTCCCCGGCGCAGACACAGGCGCCGCAGCAAAACCTCCAGTCGGCGCAGACGACTCATTCCTTTCCTTCTGTCACCCCCGACCTCATCATCCCGGCCCCAGTAATGACGATGGTGCCTCCTCAACCTCCTGCGCCGCCTCCGCCTGCTCCCCAGGCCCCCGCGCCGCCGACCCCGGCTCCCCAGCCCATCCAGCCTCACCCTCCCGTTATCCCAACACCCGCCCAGCCCGTGAAGGTGAGTGATTCCTTAATTATCTTAACGTGACAGCTTAAATTATCTTCACGGCGTTGAAACGCCGCGGTTGGTCAAGTGGTTGCCCTTTGCTTTGCTGCTGGAGTCTCATTTTGAGGCAAACGGCCGCAGTTTGGTCAAAAAATTCATGGTTTGAGAAACATGAGGAGCCTACGGTGACCCTCTCGACACTGGTTAAGGTTAGGCATGATGAATTCCACCCAGGTTTGCGTGGAAACCCCGTTCATCCTCTTAAAACCTTCCTTCCTTGAGCTTTATATGACTCAGGAAGAAAATCTTGGCTTGCTGAAGTGACTCGTGCCCTTGACCTTTGCTGGTACAACGGAGATAATCCGTATGTTTTTCTGTAGAGCCCAGTACAGACCAACAATATCCAAATATTTTTGGAAGAGCTTCCAATGTCCTTCTCGTAGTGTTGCCGTGAGGCTTGAGTCACTAGCGATGGCGAATCTGAGTCAACGCTACAAGAAACACAGCTTGGTTGAAGCCGAAAAGTATGATGCCAAAAGTAATACTGATTTATTTGCTCGGTTATAGACAAAAAAAGGGGTGAAGAGGAAAGCAGACACCACGACACCAACGACCATCGACCCAATTCATGAATCGTCATCGCTGCCCGCCGAACCCAAGTCCACCAAGCTGGGTCCGCGCCGGGAAAGCAGCCGCCCGGTGAAGCCTCCAAAGAAGGATGTTCCAGACTCTCAACAACACGTGGTAGAAAAGAGTAGCAAAATATCCGAGCAGTTAAAATACTGCAGTGGGATCATCAAAGAGATGTTCGCCAAGAAACACGCTGCCTACGCCTGGCCCTTCTACAAGCCTGTGGATGTGGAAGCACTGGGACTGCACGATTATTGCGATATCATTAAACATCCCATGGATCTGAGCACAATCAAAGTAAGCTCAGGTTTATAAGAGGGGGAGGTCGGGGTCTGAGCTGAAAAAAAGATCATTTTCTCCCCGCGTGTGCGCACCAGGCATCTTCAGATGTCTGCCAGATTTATTTTGGCCGTAGGTTTCTGGTACATTCGGTCTCTCTTACTCGCCTCCTGCTGTTATCCTGACATTTGGGAAAAACAAACAAGCCGGCATCCTTCCAGAAGGGCTCTTAGGAAACGCTCGCACGGGGTTTTTTATAGAAAATTTCCATTACTGTATAAATCTACGCTTCTTTTTTTTTTAGCCCAGGAGATGGCCTCAGAGAGCATAAATCGCAGGAATAAAGGGATTTGATTTAAACCAGCCCCATTTTCAATTCTTTTTAAAATAAAGGCCCGTCTTTCTGAAGTTGTCCGTCTAAATCAGTCTTCTGTCAAGCACAGGTAGTTCCCTCTAGTCTAAAATTGCTTCGTTTTAAAGAGCGACTGCAAATTCATCCACGCTTCCCCTCCAAACGTTAATTCGTTATTGGAGTTGTTTAATTTTAAAAAGCGACTGCAAAGTCATCCATGTTTCCCCTTGAAACATTAATTCATCATTTAGAATCTAACTTTTTAGCTAGGAAACCTGAATTCCTTATTTAGAAGTCTCTAACTTTTTAGTTACCAAACCTTAACTCCTTATTTAGACGTCTTTAACTTCCCGTGCAGGCAGTTTAGGCTTAGCTCTAACTCCTGCTTCGCCCAGTTTGGGCCTGCGTTTTAAAACCAGGGGACTGAATTTTCCCTTCCCGCAGCCCGCTCCTTGCCGAGGTTACACCAGGGCTGAAGCCAAGGAGGATCGCGGCTCTTCCTTCGTCAGCGGCGTTTCGGACCTGTAGGATCTTGGTGGGCCAAACCTTGGGGATGCCGAATTAAAATTCTTGGCTTTGGCTTTCTCCTTTCTCCTCCGGACCGGCTGGCGATGAGCGTTAGGTCTTGCACGTCCGTTGCTGCCCGTACATCTCGCTGCCCGACTGGCTGGCAGGGCTGCGTGTCTGAGGTCACCCTTGGCAGATGTTGCCGGGACAGCTGTTGAGCGTTCTCCGTCTTCCAGTTGTCCAACTCAACCCCGCTTTCCCAGGGAGGGAGAAGGAGGCGTGAAGCTTCTCTTGGCTCAGCTGGCGTTGCCACAGCTGGATGGGGCGTTCGGGGGGGATGAGGGGTCATCTCAAGGCTGTCTCCACCCGGCTCAGTCCTCCCAGCTCCGCGTAGGCTTGGGACAGGAGCAGGTAGCCGCAGAGCAGGTCTGTGCCCTCCTAGGGTGGGGGTCCAAGCTCTAGAGACACCAGCGTGGTTCCTGGAGGCAGGGTGGATGGTTGAAAGCAGGTGAAGTGGTTGAATCCTGTCCCCTGCATCGACAAAGCCATCTTCTTCCATCGTTGGGTGAAGGACCATCCTGGTGTCCTCTGTCCCTCCAACCAGGCTGCGCCGTTCAAACAGCTCTTGAGATCTTCCTTCTAGGGGAACGATCTGAGCAAAACCCACCGTATTCTTCTGCTACCGCACGACCTTGGGCGGACGTGGAGGTTCAGCCCTTCTTGGTTGAGGTCAGGTAGAGCCGGGGTTCGTACTCCTGGCCTTCAACGCCGCCCTTCAACACAGCATCCCCGTTGGGTTCTTCATCCAAACCGCCTAGCTTGCTGTCAGCCACGTAGACAGCGAGAAGGTGGCTTGGAGAGCACGTAGTCCTCTTCTGAACATCACTGAGGATGCCCGTAGTCGGCTCTTAATTTTTTGTAAACCGGCCGCAATCCTTCGTTTGACCAAAATTAAGTCATTCTTCTGAGCAAAATCGGTCATTCCAGCGTAGGGAGAAAACGGGTGCGCGAAATCCATGGGCGCCACGGGGCTGTAGTTATTCAGTCAATCAGTTTGTTGTGTTTGCACTGTTAACAGCGGAGAGTTTTTTGTTTGGTTTTTTTTTCCCCTCTCCTCCTTTCTAGTCTAAACTGGAGAACCGGGAATACCGAGATGCTCAGGAATTTGCGGCGGACGTACGATTGATGTTCTCCAATTGCTATAAGTACAACCCCGCTGATCACGAGGTGGTGGCCATGGCACGGAAACTGCAGGTAAGGACGCGCGTTGTCGCAGCCTGCTTGGGTTTTCCATGAACGCCGGCGTCTCTCTTGGCTTATTTTTCCAGCGTAAGGGCCGCGTAGTCTTGAAATACCGTAAAAAATAAAAGCCAGCGTGGTAGATAACGGTAAAAAAAGAGACTTTTTGCTGTGGAAGTGACAAGGACTGAGCTGACTCGGCCCAGTTTGCTGCTTTAAACTCTTACTTTGTTTAACAGCGTCTTTTTTGTGTCCTCTGACCTTTTTGCTGAAGGAGTAGGAAGGAAAAGCGCGGCTCCAAAATGTCGTTTTTCTCCCAAAAACACCTAGGAAGAAAATAAGCGACAGTACCTGCTTGGTTGTCCTTTTTTAATTACCTCTTCCGTCATTCTTAGCGGTGACGTTTTCTGCTCCCCGCTCGCTCGTTCCTGAAGGGTTTGTAATTAATGAATTAGCTGGTAAAGAAGCCGCGCATCTCGAGTGAAGCGCTTGGCTTAATGCACGTGCTCCGCCACTCCACAAAAGCATCTCGATTCCCTCGTTTCTCTCTTAATTCGGAGCTGCTACACGGGGCACGGGGTCGCCCGGCCGAAGCGGGGAAGAGCGCTTTGCTCCGCGCGGATCTGGGAGAGACCGAGCTCGTTCCGGTGCTAACGGAGCTCGCAGCAGCCGCGGAGAACCGCCGCGAGGGGACAAAGAGCTCCTGC
Organism: Aptenodytes patagonicus; assembly: GCF_965638725.1. Lineage (NCBI taxonomy): Eukaryota > Metazoa > Chordata > Aves > Sphenisciformes > Spheniscidae > Aptenodytes > Aptenodytes patagonicus. The sequence goes on along the minus strand of NC_134978.1, from coordinate 35,936 downwards.
ATTCCTTGTTTTGACCCAAGCATTTCAACACCTCTCATTAAAAACACTCGGGCATTCCCCGTATCTGTGATTTCGGGCAGTTCGTTCACTTAAATGCCGACTTCTCCCTTTTTTTTTTGCCTTGGGAGGATTGTGGGTGCAGTTGTTGTTTTCTAAAGAAATAAGCTTTCCTGCTGTACGTCACTCGGTCCCTCCTTAATAACTTCACCGCGTCACATTCGATACCAACCAAGCGGCTGGGAGCTGCCGTGGAGTCCTCAAAATCCGCGTGGAGCTGCGTGCCGGCTGCCGGAAAGATGCCTCGGCCGCGGCGAGGAGGGGACGCAGGACGGGCTCGGCGGGACGTGAGACGTATGCGAGGACACGGGAGCCAAATCCGTAAGGGAAGAGGTTTTATTAGCGTAGAAGAGTGCAACTCCAGCGGCGTGGAGCAGAACGACGAGGCGGCGGAGCCCTCGCTGTGTGAAAGGAGAAGAAAATCCGCGTGGTTTGCTTTAACCGTCAGAAAACGGGTTGAGAAGGGGTCTGAGTTACACCAGAAAGCACCGGAGAGATGGGAAAAACCGATTAGGTTGGGGGAAAGGCTATTAAATTGGGGGGAAAGCTATTAAATTGGGGGGAAAGCTATTAAATTGGGGGAAAAACTAGTAGGTTGCAGGACGTTTGACTTGAGAAACAACCCAAAAAAAGGAGAAATTGCCTATTAACAGCTTTGCTGGCGTTTGCTACCTGGAAACCTCGCGGGAAGAACCTCCGCGTGACGCAGCTTCCCCCTCCGCTGAAGTCGAAGGAACTTGGAGGAGAACAGCGGCTCGTGAAAAGGCTGCCAGCTCTTTCGCTTCCATCCGGACGCGAAGCTGCGACCGAGGGTCGAGGCAACGAAGCGGCGGCAAACCCGGCACGCGCGTCCTCCGAGAAGTGGCCTCAGTTTTTAGGGGCTCGTCTTTTTTTCGTGATGCTTTTGTACAAATAGAGCTCAGGTTTGGGCTGGTTTAATTTGGGGCGGGGACACGCTGAGAAAATGTGTGTTTCAGCATGCTTTTAGCGTGAATTTAGTAGAATTCAGCATCTTACTCATGTTTTTTCTGGATTTTATGGCAAGTAGATGCCTGGAAAACACGATGCTCACCCTCTGGCTGCTCTTTTCTTCTTCTTTTGGTCTAACGAAGAACTTCGCAGCCTCTTTAGGCGACGTCTTGGAGCGTTTCCCAACCAGCAGCGGAATGAATCTGATCCGAAATTCCAGTCACTCTTGTCGCAGGCTGAAGAGTTTCACGGAAACTTGGGGCTTTTCTTTTCTTCGCCCCGTTTTACGGGGGAAAATTCTCAGCGACCGTCATTGCCAGGGGATTCCCTCCGGACCGAGGGCAGTACGAGATGGGGGTTTCATCCGCATCGATCCCGCGGCCAGGCTCGGGGACACATCCCTGCAAAGATCAACCGCTCGGGAAACTTTAGTTCTGACATAAAGGTGAAAAAAGTGATTTTTGCATGTAATAGTCCCCGGAAAACGGGCATTAAATTTCAGGGCAGCCCCGTAGTGGCGATGCGACGGAGGTGGGTACCGAAACACCAACTGGATCCCGCTCCTCACCTGGTTGAGACCAAGGTGGCACCTCTCCGTTTGCTTTTCCCGCCCCTAGAAAACTGATTTCAGAAATAAAACCAAAAAAGGGAGGTTTCTAGAGTGCTGCTGAGGTTTGGAAACCAGGCTGAGGATTCAAGCTGGGACTTGAGTTCCCGTAAACAATGTACGCGGTGTCTTGCTTAATAGACAGCCCCGGTCGCCGCCTGCCGCGTTACCGCTCCGTCCTGCAAACATCAGCCTCTGAAATAACTCGGTTTTCTGCTCTTCGTTACCGCTTCATCGTCGGAAGCTGATGGCTTGGATTTTCAGGGTCAATGCCAGCTCGTGGAAGAGGTTTATGGTTTGTGTTTGTCTGGGCGAGGACGGGTCAGCGGGTACCGGTGATGTACAGAACAGCAAGCAGTAAGAATCCCTGATTAAGAAGGCATTAATCGGCTCGTTACCTACTCACGGGGTTTTCTCTTCCGTCCTTTCCTGAGTGGATTCCTAGGGATCCTTCGGACACCGAGGGCTTCTCGTAAGCCAGGTGCTCCGAACTGGTGGATTGCTTTTTCACTTCGCTCAAAGGAACTTGAAATTGGCTTTCCTGTTCGTTAAAAGACGAGATAGGTGTAAAAAAAAACTGAGGAAGGTTTTATTTCTGACCCTAGAGAGTTTAGAAATCGAGTGTATACGGCAGGTGTAGCGTTGCCTGCCGGTGGTAATCAAGCACCGGACCTTCTGGTTCGCGGAAAACAATAATTAGGTTGTAAACAGCCATTAAGTGCGGTGAATCAGTGACAAATGTATGTGCCTGCCTCCGTCTTCCCGCAAGCCATGCCGTCGCTGGAGGAGCTGGGGAATCTCTCCTTTCCCTCCAGCATTTTCCGCTCCTTCCCCTGAAATTTGAGCCTGAGCGCGTAAATGAAGTCGACGGCATTTCTGCCAGCAGATGGAAGCAGCAAACCAACAGCTACAGCGCCCGGAAAAGCCGTCGCTGCTGAAAAAAAGCCCCGAGTAAAGGCCGCGAGGAGGCTGAGGATGGAGAAATGCGGTCCAGCAGCGCTCCACCTGCTCGGATTTAAGAAGGAAGGTGGCAAAATAACGTATGTCGAGGTAGGGGAGAGCCCAACGGGTCCTTAAAATCACAAGGATGAGCCCGAACTAGAAGAGCGGGAAGCCTTCAGGAAGGAAAACGTTGCTCCCGCGCTCGAGCGATGAGTTAAATCGGCGTGATTTGGTATCGCGGGGTGTTGGACTTGCTGAAGGGTTTTGGATAAGTCGTGTAAATCTATATGAACGTGCGCACGGTTTAATATTTACAGTCCGTTGGGTTTTAGAAATAAACCACAGATCTTGTCTGGTGGGTTTCTGGTCACAGCCACGCACCCAGGACTTGGAAAATAGAAAAAAACCAAATAGTAACCGTAGACTGAAAGTCAAACCTTTGGGCAGGAGGAGAAATTACCTTTTATTTTTTTATGACTCGGTATTGAAGAGGTGGACGCCGACATTTGTGCCGCCTTCGGGTTGTCCTTCCCACCATCGCTTGAGTCATCTTGGGGGAGTTGCCGGGCTCCTTACGGGCTCCAGAAGGAGCCTGGGGCGAGTTGCTAAGCTCAGAAATAACTGCCTGACTTCTAAACTCCTAAAAGCAGGTGAATCGAGCCCATTTTCAGGTCTCGCCTTGTAGGAGATGCGAAAAAATGGCATTTTTTTTTGTCTGCAAGTGCTTCGCCCTTCACAAGGTGGCACCTTGGGGAAAAAAGATCTCGTTTTGGGGTGCAGGTGGCACTTGTTCCTCTTCTGGGAAACTAAAACAGCCACACTGAAAACCCTTCCTTCAGCGAAAGTCAGCAGGCACCGAGAAATGCAGCCGGGCTCTGAACGCAGCCGGGCTCTGAACGCAGCCGGGCTCTCCCACCTTACTTACCTGCCTTGCCTTAGGTTTAAATGAAAATGGGCTTTCGTATCAGGCTTCAGGAGGAAAAAGGACTTTGACGTTGTTGGGACAACTGGAATTAAACCGGCTTCGCATCCCTCACTCTGGAGGATAACGGGAAACATCCGTGCAGGAGTGTTTGGGTTGAATCGTGGTGGTTTTCACGGGACATGGGTTGGGAGAATCCAGGTAGGCTGAAGAGGGGATTGCGACAGCGGAGCTGCGGCTGCGGTTCCTGCCTTGAGCTCTCCGCGAATCCATTGCGGAAGAAGATGTAGAAGATCTCAGGAACCTGGACGATGCGGCTTTTAAATGAGTCTTGTCCTTCTTGCCGGTAAATTTCCCCCCCCCCAGACCATCTTGGAGACGGTCAAAATTCCAAGTGGACTTGGAGCTTTCAGGAAATGATCTGGTCTTGCGACACGCGGTGTGTTGACTGCTCGGGTAGAGACCACGAGTCCGTAGGGAACGGCCTGGAGATCGCAGCCGCGCTTGTAGGATCCTACTGTGCCAAACCTCGCGTTATTTTTTCCCCTGTATTTTCAGGACGTGTTCGAGATGCGCTTCGCCAAGATGCCGGATGAACCGGAAGAACCTGTGATTCCAGCTTCTTCTCCCGTGGTGGTGCCACCTCCCACCAAGGTGGCTCCCCCTTCGTCTAGCGATAGCAGCAGCGATAGCTCCTCCGACAGCGACAGCTCATCGGATGACTCCGAGGAAGAGCGAGCTCAGCGGTTGGCGGAGCTCCAGGAACAGGTACCGCATCCGTCGTGATGGATTGGGGGTGCCCAACGTGTCCTTCTTCTTGAACTTGGTGGCCTCGGGGCCTTTGCTCAAAGCCGTAGACTTTCTAGTTGTACAGTAGTGACCATCAGCTGCAAAGTGCTCCAAAATCGTTAGTTTTAAAGTGAAGCACGAAGGAATTTGTGCTTTCCAGGACGGTCCTTCCAGTTCCTGTTAGGACACACGAGATGGTCCCCCATGGCAGGAATTAGCTGCCTGCAGGCAGGGACGCTCCTGGGCAGGCAGGGACACTCCTGAGCAGGCAGGGATGCTCCTGGGCAGGCAGGACGCTCCTGGGCAGGCAGGGATGCTGCTGAGCAGGCAGGGATGCTCCTGGGCAGGCAGGGATGCTCCTGGGCAGGCAGGGACGCTCCTGAGCAGGCAGGGATGCTCCTGGGCAGGCAGGCAGGGACGCTCCTGGGCAGGCAGGACACTCCTGAGCAGGCAGGGACGCTCCTGAGCAGGCAGGGATGCTCCTGGGCAGGCAGGGATGCTCCTGGACAGGCAGGCAGGCAGGGACACTCCTGGGCAGGCAGGCAGGGAGGGATGCTCCAGAGCAGGCAGGGATGCTCCAGAGCAGGCAGGTTGCTCCTGGGCAGGCAGGACACTCCTGAGCAGGCAGGGACGCTCCTGGGCAGGCAGGGATGCTGCTGAACAGGCAGGGACGCTCCTGAGCAGGCAGGACGCTCCTGGGCAGGCAGGGACGCTGCTGAACAGGCAGGGATGCTCCTGGGCAGGCAGGCAGGGAGGGATGCTCCTGAACAGGCAAGTTGCTCCTGAGCAGGCAGGGACGCTCCAGAGCAGGCAGGGACACTCCTGGGCAGGCAGGACACTCCTGGGCAGGCAGGACGCTCCTGGGCAGGCAGGACGCTCCTGAGCAGGCAGGGACGCTCCTGGGCAGGCAGGGACGCTCCTGGGCAGGCAGGACGCTCCTGGGCAGGCAGGACACTCCTGGGCAGGCAGGGATGCTCCTGGGCAGGCAGGCAGGGAGGGATGCTCCAGAGCAGGCAGGGATGCTCCTGGGCAGGCAGGACGCTCCTGGGCAGGCAGGCAGGGACGCTCCCGAGCAGGCAGGGATGCTCCAGAGCAGGCAGGTTGCTCCCGAGCAGGCAGGGATGCTCCAGAGCAGGCAGGTTGCTCCTGAACAGGCAGGGATGCTCCTGAACAGGCAGGGGCGCTGCTGAACAGGCAGGACGCTCCTGGGCAGGCAGGCAGGCAGGGATGCTCCTGAGCAGGCAGGGACGCTCCTGGGCAGGCAGGGATGCTGCTGAACAGGCAGGGACGCTCCTGAGCAGGCAGGGACGCTCCTGGGCAGGCAGGCAGGGAGGGATGCTCCAGAGCAGGCAGGGATGCTCCTGGGCAGGCAGGACGCTCCTGGGCAGGCAGGCAGGGACGCTCCCGAGCAGGCAGGGATGCTCCAGAGCAGGCAGGACACTCCTGGGCAGGCAGGACACTCCTGAGCAGGCAGGGATGCTCCTGGGCAGGCAGGACGCTCCTGAGCAGGCAGGGATGCTCCTGGGCAGGCAGGCAGGGATGCTCCTGAGCAGGCAGGACACTCTTGAGCAGGCAGGGACGCTCCTGGGCAGGCAGGGACGCTCCTGAACAGGCAGGGACGCTGCTGAACAGGCAGGACGCTCCTGGGCAGGCAGGCAGGGATGCTCCCGAGCAGGCAGGGACGCTCCCGAGCAGGCAGGGATGCTCCAGAGCAGGCAGGGACGCTCCTGAGCAGGCAGGGATGCTCCAGAGCAGGCAGGTTGCTCCTGAACAGGCAGGGACGCTCCTGGGCAGGCAGGGATGCTCCTGAGCAGGCAGGACACTCCTGGGCAGGCAGGACACTCCTGAGCAGGCAGGGATGCTCCTGGGCAGGCAGGCAGGGATGCTCCTGAGCAGGCAGGGATGCTCCTGAGCAGGCAGGACACTCTTGAGCAGGCAGGGACGCTCCTGGGCAGGCAGGGATGCTCCCGAGCAGGCAGGACACTCCTGAGCAGGCAGGACACTCCTGAGCAGGCAGGGATGCTCCTGGGCAGGCAGGCAGGGATGCTCCTGAGCAGGCAGGACACTCTTGAGCAGGCTGGGACGCTCCTGGGCAGGCAGGGATGCTCCCGAACAGGCAGGGATGCTCCAGAGCAGGCAGGTTGCTCCTGAGCAGGCAGGGATGCTCCTGGGCAGGCAGGACGCTCCTGAGCAGGCAGGACGCTCCTGGGCAGGCAGGCAGGGACGCTCCCGAGCAGGCAGGGACGCTCCTGAGCAGGCAGGACACTCTTGAGCAGGCAGGGACGCTCCTGGGCAGGCAGGGATGCTCCCGAGCAGGCAGGGATGCTCCAGAGCAGGCAGGTTGCTCCTGAACAGGCAGGGACGCTCCTGGGCTGCCCAAACTCGTGGGCTGGAGCGAGGTTTTACCCAGCGTGGGGGAAGCCCGTGAGATAAGGAGCAGGGCTCCAACCCGCAGCCTTATCTCCCGCGTCCTCCCCGTTCACGGCATGGTTAGGGCTGGTAATTAAAGCATCGCTAGCGCTGACGAAGCGAGCAGCCCACTTCTGCCTGAGCGGGGAGGAACACCCGTGAAGAGGTTGTCTCCTTCCCCTTGCAGCGGTCAACACTTTAATGTACAGAAATCGCGGTGTGATGAGAAGCTGGAGGGAACCGACTTCCTTAACAGCGAACGATGAGAGAGCGTTTGGGCGGTAGAGAAAGAAGTTAATTAATATGGACGAGGAGGAGGTGCTGGGCCAAAGTATCTTGATCTCGTGTGTGTGTGTGTGTCTGCCTCTCAGCTTAAAGCAGTGCATGAACAGCTTGCAGCCCTGTCCCAGCCACAGCAGAACAAACCAAAGAAGAAAGAGAAGGACAAGAAGGAGAAGAAGAAAGAGAAGCACAAAAAGAAGGAAGAGCTGGAAGACACCAAGAAAAGCAAAGCCAAGGAACCGCCGTCCAAGAAGCCCAAGAAAAGCAACAGCAACAGCAGTACCTCCAGGTCAGCCCCGTCCCTCTTCCGTCACGTCAGCCTTACGTTTTACCGCCCAGCGCTCTCTGCTAATTAACCTAATTACGCGCAGGATTCTTGACGAGTAACGCCTTTGCTAGGGCTGACGCCTCCGGAGGCGTTGCTGGGGGTCAAGGCCCAACCGTGCGTTCAGCTTCGTTTTTCGGGGCTGCTGCTTTTCCGCGGGGCTGCAGCGAACGCGCTGAGAAGGGGGGGGGGGGGGAATCACGTGGAGTCGCTCTGTTGGATCTCAAACCCTGGAAGCCTCTCACTTTTCCTCCCTCTCCCTTTTTTTTTTGGGGGGGGGGAAGCTGTAGGTTTCAAATTCAGAGGTAGGATGCCGAGAGCCGAGTCTCTGCCGCTTGTCAGCTGCCGGCTCGAAGGGGAGGCAGGATCTTGGCATTTAACCCGAGGCGAAAAGGAGTTGTTTGGCTTATTTAGCTGTAATGAGATGAAATTCAGAAAGGAGGAAATAACGAGCGAGATCTTGGAGCTTGTCTCCGTCCCCGGGCCTCACCGCAGCGTTTAGCGCGTTCAGACTTTGAATAAACCCCGGCGGGCACGGCAGCGGATTATTTTAGGGAAGCGGACCGTCGGTGACACCATTAACCTCATCCTTCGCTAATTCTGGGGTGATTTTCTACCCAGGCTTCATTTATTAACTGCGTTAGCACCGAATCTGCTGTAAACGGTGGGATAAATACCTACAGATCTACCTCCATCGGTTTTGAAGTGCCCGAAGCGTAGATAACCCCGACGGTGATGTCGAGGAGTCCCCGTAGCTGGGGGGGGGGGGGGGGGGTCCCCCTTCTTAACGAACATTTTTTTTTACGGATGCTGGGTTTTACTTCTCCGTATGGGGCGTCAGGCCCTGACGCAGCCAGACCTCCTGCCTTTCCTGGCGAGGAACGGGCGGCATCGGTTGAGCCTTGGTCCATCCAAGTGCAGACGTTGAGGAATTCTGCTCCGGAGCCGCTCCTGCTTTTCTGAGTTACCTCCTGGGGCCGCTCATCTCTTTGGGAGAGCGAGCGTTGGGACGGGCAGCTCAGCCTTGGGCGTCTGACAGCAGCTTGAGCTCAGCCTTTCTGGTCTTAACAGCGGGTTGAGCTCAGCCTTTCTTGTCTAAGAGCAGCTTGAGCTCAGCCTTATTGTTTGAGAGCAGGTTGAGCTCAGCCTTCTTGTCTAACAGCAGATTGAGCTCAGCCTTTCTTGTCTTAACAGCGGGTTGAGCTCAGCCTTCTTGTCCTAAGAGCAGGTTGAGCTCAGCTTTCTTGTTTAACAGCAGCTTGAGCCCAGTCCTCTTGTCTAACAGCAGCTTGAGCTCAGCCTTTCTTGTCTTAACAGTGGGTTGAGCTCAGCCTTCTTGTCTTAAGAGCAGGTTGAGCTCAGCTTTCTTGTTTAACAGCAGCTTGAGCTCAGCCTTTCTTGTCTTAACAGCGGGTTGATCTCAGCCTTATTGTCTAAGAGCAGACTGAGCTCAGCTTTCTTGTCTAACAGCAGCTTGAGCCCAGTCTTCTTGTCTAACAGCAGATTGAGCTCAGCCTTTCTTGTCTTAACAGTGGGTTGAGCTCAGCCTTCTTGTCTTAAGAGCAGGTTGAGCTCAGCCTTCTTGTCTAACAGCAGATTGAGCTCAGCCTTTCTTGTCTTAACAGCGGGTTGATCTCAGCCTTATTGTCTAAGAGCAGACTGAGCTCAACTTTCTTGTCTAACAGCAGCTTGAGCCCAGTATTCTTGTCTAACAGCAGCTTGAGCTCAGCCTTTCTTGTCTTAACAGTGGGTTGAGCTCAGCCTTCTTGTCTTAACAGCGGGTTGAGCTCAGCTTTCTAAGTCCCAGCCTCGTGGCTGAGCTTCAAGCTCGAGCTACAAAAGAAAAAGATGCTCGTTTCCAGGATGGAGAGTAAAAATAGAGCGATTTAGTGGTTACGCGTAAGAGGTTAGACCCGAGCAGCTGCTTTTCGGCGTTACGGTGTGTTCTGTAATAACATCTCCTAATTGTTCTTAAGTAGTAAGAAGGAGCCTGTGACGGTGAAGAACAGCAAGCCCCCTCCAGCCTACGAGTCTGAGGAGGAGGAGAAGTGTAAACCCATGTCCTATGAGGAGAAGCGGCAGCTGAGCCTGGACATTAATAAACTCCCCGGTGAGAAACTGGGCCGAGTTGTCCATATCATCCAGTCGAGAGAACCCTCCCTCAAAAACTCCAATCCCGATGAGATCGAGATTGACTTTGAGACGTTAAAACCATCCACCTTACGGGAGCTGGAGAGATACGTGACGTCGTGTTTACGGAAGAAGAGGAAACCTCAAGGTACCTTTTAGCCTTAAACCCTGTTTTTTCTTCCTTATTCCAGCGATGCTTTCCCAGTCGTGAGAGAGGGACGGGTAGGAAAAAAGACGAGTGCGGGTATTTAGGCGCTCGATACCCTTGTCCGGTGAAAAAAGGGGGGTTTTTATTTAAGAGCCACGGCTTCTCTAACGAGGCATCAACGCGTGTATCAAAATCCTGCCGGGGGGCTGGAATTCGGTGGCGCCCCCGCGCGAGGCCGCCAATTCCCGTGTCCCCTCTGACCGTCGGTATTTTCATCCCAATTAATCTCTTCGCGAAGAGCTGCGAGGGGGGTCGTTCCGATCTGACGCCAGCGGGTTTTATGCGACCCCTTAACGATCTTTCTGACGAGCGGCAGAGCTCCCTTCCGGGGGCGGGGGGGGTGGGGGGCGAGGATTCCTCCCCCTCGGCATCCGGCGGGACGCCCGGTGTGCCGGACGGGTGTCGGGTGCAGGGGCTTCGCTCCGGAGCTCGGCGGGGTTCGGGCTGAGGGACTCCCCGCGCCTCCCACCTCCGCTTCTGGAGGTAGAAGAGGGGTTCCCCCCTTCCTTAATACGCCTGGGGTTTATTTTTTAATGGGTATTTTAATCTATTTTGGTATGCTTTAATCTATTTTGATATTTTAATCTATTTTAATCTACTTAAATCTATTTGAAATCTATTTTAAATACATTTTGAATACGTTTTAAATCTATTTTGAATACATTTTAAATCTATTTTAAATACATTTTAAATCTATTTTAAATACATTTTAAATCTATTTTAAATACATTTTAAATACATTTTAAATCTATTTTAAATACATTTTAAATACATTTTGAATACATTTTAAATCTATTTTAAATCTATTTTAAATCTATTTTAAATACATTTTAAATACATTTTAAATCTATTTTAAATACATTTTGAATACATTTTAAATCTATTTTAAATACATTTTAAACCTATTTTACATCTCTTAAATACATTTTAAATACATTTTAGATCTATTTATACCCATTTTTATTTTTAATACATCTTAAAATATGTATTTCTATAATAAATACACGTATTTATTCATGACCAAAGACCAGATAAACACTTTTTTTACATAAATCGCCCCCAGCAAAAGGGGACGTGGCAGCGACGGGGGGAGGAATTAAGGGACTTGAAAGGGAATCTCTCCATTTCCCGTGGCCACGGGGTGACGATGACTTCCCGGGATAAATCCCGGTGGCAAACCAACCCGGCCAAGTCCTGGCAGGTTCCTTCGTCCTTCCGTACCCGAGCAAAACGTTTCGATTTCTGATTTTTTTTACTTCAGTTGAGGGGTTTGGGGGTTTAGTAAAGCAACTGCTAAAGCGGCTGCCCGTCTTTATTCTCTGTTACGCTGTTAAAAACAAGGCCGGTTCACGCTTTCCCGCTGCCCCAACCTCCCGCCGCCCCCTTAGCCCAGCGAGTTGATGCAGCTAAAAAAAAAAAACCAACCCAACCAAAAAGTGAGTTTTCAGCCCCGAATCACGCAGCCACGCCGGATGAAGCGCCGGCTTCCGGCTGGGGCACAAGCAAGGGGGAGGAGAAGACCCCCCCCGGTCTTAGGCCAGCCTACAGCGGTTGGGTAAAGCCAGACCTTTCTACCCCGGAGGGGTTTAGGAGGACGAAGGAAGACCTCGCTCGAGCCAAGCAGGGGCGCGTCGTGGAGCCGGACGTCTGCTGGGACGGGCTTAAATCCCGGCCGGCGTCCATCGGTAACGTCCCCATCCCGCTTTGGATGGCGACGCAAGGGGACACCCCCGTCACGCTCCACCCCGTCAAAAATGGTCACCCCAAAGACCGCCGAGACCCCGCTACGCCCCAGCTAGTTCGAATCGGCGCTAGCGATAAGCAGAGGCGCAGGATTAAAGCTTGGCTCGGCCCATCCGCCGGAACGTCTGGCCGCGGCGGGTCTTGGGCAGCCCCCGGGGTGGCTGCTGGTGTCGGCGGGGGAGGAGCGGGCAGGTTTGGGAGGAGCGGGCAGCACCAGGCAGGACTCGGGGTTCTTAATTATCCTTTAACGATGTCGTACTGTTGTCTTCTTGCAGCGGAGAAAGTGGACGTAATTGCTGGTTCCTCTAAAATGAAGGGGTTCTCCTCCTCAGAGTCCGAGAGCACCAGCGAGTCCAGCTCCTCCGACAGCGAAGATTCAGAAACAGGTTAGACGCAGCTTATTTAACGACTCAGTCCTAGACCTGGTTTCTGTATAAATAAATACGTTTTCATTCCTGGCTCGGTCTTTTAATTTTAATTTTAATTTTTATTTTTATTTTTTTATTGTCTTGATAATGAAAAAAAAAAAAAAACCAAACCCCCAATATCCGCAGCCGCCCGTTGCTCGTTTCTGGGCTCGACGCGGCCAGCTTGGCAGTAGCGATGTTGTCTCTGGCAGTTCTTAAGCCCGACGCGATGGTTTTTTCATGAGCTTTTCCTTGCTGAACTTGGACGCGAGCGCGGGAGCTAAAAAAACCGGCGTGCGCCAAGGTAGCTCTTTGTCTGGCTAATGATCTAGATTTGTGTTTTTAGAAAAACGCCGCGTTTTTCCCTCAAAGGAGAGGCATAAAGCGTTCTCGCCGGCACCGCTCGCGCCACAGAGGACGGAGAAAGACGGGGGAAACGGGGTTTTACGTGTAAAAGCCTTTTTATTTTTACAGGCAGGTCTCGAGAAAAAAGGATTTAAAATTAAATTCGGAATTTTAAATCACCGGAGCAGCGTCTGCTCTGCGTAACTCTCTGCTTCTCCCTCGTGCCACCGTCGTTCGGGCTGAAATGAGGCTTTTCTCACGTTCTTCTTAATTATTACGCTTTCCTTGCTAGCGTTCCCTCCTTGGTTTTAGGGAGGCAAAGCTTGTGCCGCCATTTAAAGCTGGTTTTTCCTCCTAGCTGCTCTCCCAGCTCGGACTCCGGAGGTTAAGCTGGACTTATCCCAAGCACTTAAGTCAACGGTGAGACTTACGCGTCCCCAACGGGTTGGGAAATCGGGAGACGCACGTGGCAGAAAATAATCCGGATTTCTTTTCGTGGCTGGGCTGGGTGCGTAGGGCGAACAGCACTGCAAAAGGGAGCAGAAATCCCCCCCAAAATAGAATAAACCCCCCCCCAAATTAAGCAGGATTGATCGGCCTCGTCTTTGAGCCGGTGCTGGCAGCGCTTCCCAGCGATCCTCCGCTTTTTAGGGATGCGTCTGTCTGGGATAAGTCCGGAGTCTGGTATCTTTTAACGGATTTACCTACTTTAACGTCTTTTTAATAGAATTGGGCGCTTTTTTTTTTCCCCCCCTCCCCTTAAAGGAAGTTGAAAGGTTTCGATGGAGCGTTTCAGGGCGACTCTCGGCGACCAGGAAATCAAATTATTTGGTGCTAAATTCTCCCCTTGCTGGATGGGGGAGGCCGAACCTGCCGTATTTAGGCTCTTAAACGAGGTTGTATCCCATTTACCTTTATTTCTGCCAAGCTCACGATGGCGTCAACCAAAATACACTCGGGTTTATCCCCCCCCCCCCCCCCCCCCCTCAGCGCGTAGCGTTCGTCTTGGCCGACGCCAGCTCATCCCAAATCCAGAGCCTCGATCCCAGCGTCCCATTCCCGAATGGAACCCCTCGGAAAAAAACGCACCCGCTAAACCCCTCCGCTACAAATCCCCAACGTGCCAAAATGGCGTTTCCTTTAAAATTCTCTTTTTTTTTTCGCGCCCCCCCCCCCCCGCCGCCCCTGCAAAGCCGATGAGAGCGAGCGGATGGCGGGATCCTCGACCGGGTTGTGTTTCGGGTGGTGATTTAGAGGGACGATCTCGGGGGATCCCTCCGGAGCGCGGCGGCGGGGATGCGAGGTGTAAGGTGGGAAGTTTCGGGATGCGCCGGTGCCAACCCCTTCTCGTTCCAACGAGCGGCGCCGATTAAAACCTAGAAAGGCGCCGGGATCTCCTCTCTGGCAAAACCAGCTTCCGATGGAGCGGAAAACGCTCTTTTTTGAGCGTTTCTCCCCAAAACGGTGGCTGGGTGGATGCGGAGAAGCGCGGGTTGCTCTTGCGGTTGAATTTTGAAATGCTTTTGTCCTCTTTTTGGCTGCTTTTCCCCAAATCCGACGTCTCTCCGGTATTTGCCATCCCGGCTGTGAGTATTTGGGATTCATTTGACCGACGTAGACCGACGTTATCCGGCTTGGGCTCCCGCTCCGGTGCTTGGAAAAGGCTTAGCCCAACGCGGCTCCGGCACAGATAGCCTCGGTCTACGCCGGAGATCTCCCCATCGGGGAACGGACCTGACCCATGACGCTTTGGGTAGGAGGTTCATTAAGAGAATTAAGCTCTTTTATTCGATGAATTTCCAACGCCGATGGGTTTTTGCTCTCCTAAACCGGGTTTTTCCCTCCCTTTGTGAGAAAATAGATGGGGAAAAGCTTTGACCGCAGGGATTTGCCCAGCGTCCCGTAGATCGTCTCCATCCCGGTATTTGCAACGTTACCGTTGAATCACTTTCAAGTTGTATTTTAAGACTTTTGAAGACTTTTTAAAAGACCTTTTAGGACCCCTTAAGGTGTTTTAAGACCTTTTAAGATGCTTTAAGACCTTTTAAGACCTTTTAAAAGACCTTTTAGGACCCTTTAAGATGTTTGAAGACCTTTTAAGACGCTTTAAGACCTTTTAAAAGACCTTTTAGGACTCTTTAAGATATTTTAAGACGCTTTAAGACCTTTTAAAAGACCTTTTAGGACCCTTTAAGATATTTTAAGACGCTTTAAGACCTTTTAAAAGACCTTTTAGGACCCTTTAAGACCTTTCAAAAGACCTTTTAAGACGTTTCAAGGCATACTTTTGACACGGCGCGTTTACGATGACGTTAATCTAACGACCCCGAGCGGGACGGGGCGGTTCGTTTTGCTGTTGTAAAACACTCATATATTTATTTTTTCCGGGAGGATAATCGCGGTGGGGCCTGCGCTGGCTTAAGCGGAGGATTAGATTTAAAATTTGCCGGCAAGCTTCAAAATTCGTCCTGCAATTTTTGATAAGACCTGGCATCTTAACGGTCTTCTCTTCTATTAACGAGGCTTTTATTTGCCCGCTGGGCCGCTGCACGGTGGAACGGCTTTGTGCAATAGATGTTTGTGATTTTAAAATCGGTGGCGAACGTTGGCAACGTGGATTTTTGGGGGGTTTTTTTTACCTTGATTTTTGCGTTTGCTGGGGCTTGTTGTGAAAAAAGGAGGCCGTTAATGCTGACGCGTATAAGCAAACGCGGACGCGATGAAATTACAGACTGGAATTAATTGCGATTAACGGCAACTCCATTTTATTCTCTTGAAAGTGCGGCTTTGCTGCTCAGCCGCGGCTCCCATGAGCTGCCTCTCGCCTTTTTGCAAGCCAGAGCTTTTAAAAGCTGAATTATTTCTCTTTCACCCGCTTGAGTCCATGCGACGTCTCCCTCCCTCCGTGTCGCTGGCAATTAAACATGTTGCTTTATGAAACCCGGCGTGTTTTGCCGAAAATCCGCGGAAACTCTGCGCGTAGGAGGCTTCAAAGGGAGAGAAAAAAATAGTAATACCGGTTTTGTAGCGTAGGAGATGGGACTGAGCCTTTGCCTTGAGCTCCGAGAAACCGGAGGTGCCAATCGAGAGGGTTATTCCGGTTTAACTTGTTGTAATTAGCAATTAGTGGATGCAAATTACTCCAAACTCCAGCCTGGAAGCATCTCGGGCGGATTTTTTGCTTGCAAACGGCCGGGAACGAGCTCTCCGAGCAGTTGGGATGCTTCTCCCGGCTTCGAGCGTCGGCGCTTGGGCTGGACCGCGGTCGGTGCTCGGGCAACTTAAAACCTGGCCTGGTTTTGGTAGGCGCCAAATTTGGGGTTACTTAACGGCAAACCGGACCCATTCTGCCTGTTCATCCTCACCGTCCGGCTGAGCGGGGTTATTTTCTCTCCCAAATAATTTGGGAGATGCTTCCCAGGACCCCCGAAAGGCCGGTCGGGGGGAGGAACCGACGCAGCTGCCGTAACGAATCGTAGCGATTAAAGCTTCAGCGATTAAACCTGAGCCTCGGTTAGTTCGTGGTCGCTAATTTTGCTTTTCTTCTGAAATTCCCCGAAGGAAAACTGCATTTATCTGCGCGTTTTACGCAGTTGGGTAAAGGAAGGAGCTCTGCAGCTTGCTCAAGGCTCCAGCAGCGCGGTTACGTCGTGCTAAGGATTAGAAGTCGGGGTTAGAGCCGGCTCAGCAATGCTGGAAAACCCGTTTCTGGGGTTGCGGAGCTGCTTTCGGCAAATCTTTTAAGTGCTTCTGCTAAGGAGTTCTGGATTCTGTCTTGAGGAGGAGAGCGGTTAACGGGGTTAACAGGGGGCTCGGACTTGGGGGCGTCTCGGAGTTGCAAATCCCTCGGGTTTAACTCCTGGGTACCCCCGGGTTTAATTCGGAAATACCCGAGTTTAAATCACAGGTACTTGTTTTTACTTGTTTAAATCACAGGTACTTGGTTTTACTTGTTTAAATCACAGGTACTTGGTTTTACTTTAAATCACAGGTACTTGGTTTTAATTTAAAAGTACCCGGCTTTAATTCAGAGCTTCCTGGGTTTAATTCGGAGCTACCTGGGTTTAAACCGCAGGTACCCGGGTTTTACTCGCAGGTACCTGAGTTTAATTCAAAGGTACCCAGAATTTGCGGCACCCGGGTTTAACTCAAAGGTACCCATGTTTAATTCACGGATGCCCGGGTTTAGTTCAAAGGCACCCGGGTTTAATTTGGAGTCACCTGGGCTTAATCCGTGGGTGCCTGGGTTTAATCCGCAGGTACCTGGATTTAATTCAAAGTTACATGGGTTTAATTCGCAGGCACCCAGGTTTAAATCGCAGGTACCCGAGTTTAATTCAAAGGCACACGGGTTTAATTCAGAGTTACCCGGCTTTAATTCGCAGGCGCCTGGCTTTAATCTCAAGTTTTAAATCACAGGTGCCTGGGTTCAAACCCGCAGGTACCTGTGGCTGCCGCTGCGGCGTGGGCGCTGGTGGAGCTCAGTCCCAGCCACCGAGATGCACCCCACGTCCTCCACGCGCTGGCTTATTGTAGTGAGTTTTAATCCCAGATCCATTTTCCTTCGAGAGAGAGAGAGACGGGTTGGCTTAACCCAACCATTTATTTTCTCAAGCCTTTGGAAATAATTTCCTCCTTTTTGCCCCATTCCCAGGCTCAGTTTCTCTCCTGCGGTGTACGATAGGAAGGACTTAAAGAGTCCCTCGCTGACCTACCGCGAGTCTTCCCCCAGCTCATCGCCGCCTTTTTTGCTCGGCGGGAGAGGACGGAGATCTGTTAGGCTTGGTTTAGCCGCGTTAGCCCACGGCAAGGTGCCAGGGCGCGGGTCCGGCAGGTCCAGGCAGGAACTGCGGCCGTGCTGGTTAATCTTGACTTAGAAGAAGCTCAGATCGCCGTCGGCAGGTGGTCGGCGTGCAGGCAGGGAGTCGGGCAACGGGCAGCGAGCCGTCACGTGGCTTTACCCTGCCCGCGGGCAGCACCTCTGTGCCGGTAACGGTGCAGAGAAAAACCCAAATCCCTTTAGTTTTACCCTAGAAACGCTTCCCCATCGCTTTGCTCAAGGACAGGTCTCACCGGAAAGACTCCCCAAGTGCCGTACGGCATCTCGCGGTTATGCCGCGGGGTCCCGGTTTGCCGGCGGCGACGTCTTCTTTGCCGCGGTGGAGTGGCTGTGCCGGCTCCGGGTTGAGCATCCCCTCCTTGGGTGCAGCATCCGACACCCCGTCAAGAGGCTTTTGGGTCAAATTAGGCAAATTTTGGTGTATTTAACGGGATTTGGAGAATAACGGCTGACCCGGTCGTTCCTCCGGTAGCGCCGCAGCCGCCGGCGTGCCCAATTCTGGGGGAATTCGCAGGGTCCGTAGGGCGGATGAAGCCACCGCTCTGATCTCCAAGAGCAGAATTAGTTAAAATGAGTATTTTCCGCTTAAAAAAAACCCCATCCACCGCCAAATCCAGGAGCTCAGCTGCCCTAAAACCGAATAGAGATTCCCTTTTATATCAAAAAAATCGTATTTATAATCAATATTCTATCGAAAAGTTGCTTTTGGGGTGGTTTTTTTTAAAAACTCAAGTCGCTTTTAGCATTTAGCATAATCTTTTCCCCAAATAAGTTTGTTATTTTCCCGGGAGGCGCAGAGGGAATTTCGTGGGATCGTGATTTTATTGGAATGTGTAACTGCATGTTTTTAGCACGCTTGTAATTTTAGATCTATTTTTTTCCTGAATGCACCAGACTTGGAAAATCGGGATGACTCTTAACTACGAACAAACTGTTTCCATAACCGCTTTTATTTAGAGTTGTTTTTTCCGCTTAACCTTGATCTGCCACAAATACTTTATATAAAATCTGTTTATTTTTCTGTTCTCTCTGCATGCTTCGGGATTTCGCAGCCTTGTAACCACCAGCTTCTTCCCCCCCCCCCCAAAAAAAAAGAGAACAATTGTATAGCTTTGATATTTTTATTTTTAAATAATAAAATCAATAAAGTGGCTTGCTACGGAAAATGCACTTTTTTGTATAATCATGGAATTTTAACCAATAACGTGGAAATTGTGATGACAGCGAACCGTATGTCGGGTGTTTCGCTATTTCGGGTAAATTTGGGTGGGACTAAAAGTTGAGGATTTAGGGAACAACAAAATACATACACGTGACTGCCGACACGCCGGCGGGAGCGGAGCCTCATGCACCGATTTAACCATCCTGCTCTAAAACCGTCTTGAAATGACGTCACGGAAATTACCCTTTTTCTTTAATCCCGGTGATTTTTAGCCCCGCGGATGAGATTTAACCGGCCGGCGTGAAACGGCGTCGGGGTCGGAGACGGGACGGGGCTTCTTTTCGGTGCTCTTGCTCCCCGGGGAGACGCCGGTAGAGAATGTTGAACCACACAACGCCAACTGTAACCCAACAACCGTCTCCAGCGGTGAAGAAGGTTCATCCTTTGACTGGGTCAGCCAGGCTCGTTGCATCTCCGAAATCACCGATACCACCAGGTGATCCCCCTGCGACCATCGTGGCTTTGCCACTCATGGTCTCCGTTGGCTTCGTCTTCTTGGTTGAAGGGTCTCCCAAAGCATCCGTTCACCGGCGGATGCTTTCAGCCACGGTCGCGGTTGATCGGGTGATTCAGGTGGCAGGATTCACCCATCCTGCTCCAAGGTCTTGCCTCGGTTCGTTGTGGCGATACTCGGCTTGTACCAAGAACGATGGCAAAGCCTGCGCCGATAAAGCTCCCCTGGGAGAACCGCCGGGTCGTGGCACGTCGGAGGACGGACGGAGGAGAGCGCGACCACCTTCCCCGAAGGAGCAACGCCGGAGAAGAAGTGGGTTTTGGATCAGCCGATGCTCACGGCTGAGCCGCAGCAGCTGCTCTTCCCACCCAAAATCGGAGCAGGGGTGTGCTCGGCCAAGACGCCGCCGTGTCATGCGGCTTTTTTCGGGAACCGATACTTAATCCCTCCTGATCCTGGCTTAGTCCGCAGCTTTTCTCCTCTCTTCCCACCCGACACCCGCGCTCTGCAGGTTTCTCCCGATTTTGGGTTTTCTTTCCGTGAGCGCTTTTATCCTGATTAAATAGGATGAGACAGAAACTGGGGGGCTCCGTGCAGCCGCCTCCGCTCCCCAGTAGCCGCGCCCGGATGTGTCTTATCCGTAGGGAGCGTTTGCCGGAGAAACTTGTCTCCGCTTCTTGTCCCTCCTCCTTCTCCGGCATCGGTGGGATGAGCGGTGAAGCCCTGCCACGCGCTTTCCCTCTTGACGGGAGAAGACGTCAGGTCTTGGTCTTTCTGGAAGGTGGGTTCACGCCTGGCATCCATCCGGAGCCGTGGATGCCCATCTGGATCCGTGGATGCCCATCTGGAGCCGTGGGCCACCCGTCCGGATCTGTGGATGCCCATCCAGAGCTGCGGACGCCCATCTTGAGCCGTGGATGGCCATTCAGATCCGTGGATGCCCGTTTGGATCCGTGGACACCCATCCGGATCCATGGACTCCCGTCTGGAGCTGTGGATGCCCGTCCGGAGCTGCAGATGCCGATCTGGAGCCGTGGATGCCGATCGGGATCCATGGACACCCACCCGGATCCATGGACACCCATCCAGAGCCGTAGATGCCCATTTGGAGCCACGGACACCCATCCAGATCCATGACCGCCCAAGCCCGGCATCACGATGCTCCCGAGGAATCCCGCCGCTCCTCTTCCCAACACCCCGGCTCCCCCGTAGGCATTTTAATCCCCACCACGCTCTTCACCGCGTCCCCGGATGCCGGCATCCCCTGCGACCTTCCTCTTCCCCTCTCCCGCTCTTCCGTTACCTGCGGATCCGCCGGATCCGGGCTGTAACGTCAGGAATCATCAACCACGGGCTCAAAAAGCCTTTTCCACCTCGAAACCAAACGCTTCTTATATTTAAAACCAGACATTTGCAGGCGGATTAATAGGGGCTGAGCGTCTCCGCAGCGCCCAGCGCTGAGCTTTTCCCTTCTCCCCTTCCCAACCATTTTTTTCCCCCAAAAAAACCCCACTTTTTTATCTACTTCAGCCTCAAAACCTGCAAAACGGTGCCGCTGGACCGGCACAGCCCATCACCAGGCATCTGGGCGCGCTCCGGTGCCGATACTGGTCACCGGTGCTGCCTTAAAATTATAAAAAAAACCAGAGGTGAAGGAGTAAACTTAAGAAATTAGTTTAATTTCTGGAGGGATGTAAGGGAAAATCCCGTTTGGGAGATGCTCCCCAGGCACCGGCAGCTTCCCCCCCCCCCCCCCAAAATCGTCGCCGCGAGGGTTTTTATCCGTCACGTTTCGCCGGGCACATGCAAACACCGTGCCAAATAAAGGCAAAAATCCCACCGCCGAGGGATTTTTGGGGCTGGGTAAGCGACCTCGGACGATGTATTTTTGTTAATTCGCTGTTTCTTGGCACGGTTTACGGAGGAAATCCTGGGAAATCGTCGCCCTGGACCCAAACTCAAGCCAGTTGTTTTCGATGACGATGCTTTAAAAATATCTCCGGCGGGGAGGAGGCGTGAGAGATCATCCCGCGGGAAGCCGGCAGACCCAAACCTTCCGCGGATTTAGGAGGGAAGGGGGATGGAAAATTGCTGTTTGCGTAGCCGGGACATTTGATATCTTATTTTTTTTATTCCTCCTGCCAAGTCTCTCGCTCCTTATCTCCCCCTTCGGAGCAAGGCGGCATTCCTGGAATAGCTGAGTCTGGTTGAGCAATGGTTTTTCTTGGCCGTTGGGTCCTTCTCCACCGTGAAGACGCCGGTGGAAGGAGAGGGGGGTTCTTCGCCTTCATTTTCCTCTCCTTTTTGCTACAGTTTTCCTTCTCCTTTTTGCGACGGCATGGCGGTGAAAACCCCGAGCCTCCGGGCAAGAGGTCCCCGGGGAAATCCAGCTCGATCGATGCCTAAAAGCGTCTCCTTTGCCGTCGTCGGTACTGAATCGGTGCCGTTGAGTTTTTACGGGGGCGAGGGGGTAGAGCGGCACCGCTGGGGTACTAACGTTTGCTCTGTTCCCCTTTCCTTTTTTGGCAGAAATGGCACCGAAATTGAAGAAAAAAGGGCATTCGGGGCGAGAGCAAAAAAAGGTAGGAGACGGAGCGTCCTTCCCAGCCCGCTTGAGTTGGGATTGAATCCCTGGGGAGGTTTGGGAGCGCCGGCAACGCGGGCAGGACCGTCGCCGGCGCGCTTGCCTGGGTTGATGCACCAAGCCCCTTGGCTCGGCCAAAGAGGCTTTCGGTTTGCTGGGAAGCTCTCCCGAGCCAGCCCCGGTGTGAGGGGTGTCGTTGGAAGGACACCGGGAAGGCCTTTCGGTGACTGGGGAGGCGTTTTGGTGACCGGGAGGGCGTTTCGGTGACCGGACGGATGTTTTGCTGACCAGGAAGCCGTTTCGGTGACCATGAGGGCGTTTCGGTGACTGGGAGGGCGTTTTGGTGACCAAGAAGGTGTTTTGGTGACCGAAAAGGTGTTTTCGGTGGAATGGGAGGGCGTTTTGGTGACCAGGAAGGCATTTTGGTGACCGAAAAGGTGTTTTGGTGGAATGGGAGGGCGTTTTGGTGACCAGGAAGGCATTTTGGTGACCAAAAAGGTGTTTTGGTGGAATGGGAGGGCATTTTGGTGACCAAGAAGGCGTTTTGGTGACCGAAAAGGTGTTTCGGTGGAATGGGAGGGCATTTTGGTGACCAGGAAGGCATTTTGGTGACCGAAAAGGTGTTTCGGTGGAATGGGAGGGCATTTTGGTGACCAGGAAGGCATTTTGGTGACCGAAAATGTGTTTCGGTGACCGGGAGGGCATTTTATAGACTCATAGAATAGTAGGAATTTTGGTGAAGAGGGCGTTTCGGTGACCGAGAAGGTGTTTTGGTAACTCACCGGTGGTTTTTTTTTCCCTCCCTTAGCATCACCATCACCACCATCAACCGGTGCAGCAGCAACCGCCGCCGCCGCAGCCTCCGCCGCCGCCGCAACCGCAGCAGCCCCCTCCGCCCCCTCCGCTGCCGCAGCCCTTACCGCCGCAGCCATTACCGCCCCAGCAGCCCCCGCCGCCGCCCCCGCCGCCGCCTGTCCCTCAACAAGCTCCTCCGCCGATGAAGTCTTCTCCTCCGCCTTTCGTCCCCTCGCAAGTCCCCGTCCTGGAGCACCCGCTGCCGGGGAATATGTTCGACACCATGACGCATTTCACCCAACCCATCATGCATCTCCCTCAGCCGGAGATGCCGCCCCATCTCCCCCAGCCACCCGAGCACAGCACTCCTCCCCACCTCAACCAGCATGCCGTGGTGTCTCCTCCAGGTGAGCCTGGCTTCTCGGGACAAGCCCGCCGCGTGGTCCTTCCTCAAGCTGGGAGGAAGAGGATGGCGTTGGGTGGGTTTTTATCCCTCCTGGAAGATGGCCGGGATGGAGGAGCAGTGGGGGGGCGAGGGGGAGGGGGTGGTTCTCCGCTCCTGACGTCCGTGGTGCCACCGTGTCCTTCCCTTTCTCCCCAGCTTTGCACAACGCTCTGCCTCAGCAGCCCTCGAGACCCAGTAACCGAGCCGCGGCGCTACCCCCGAAGCCTTCGCGTCCACCGGCCGTCTCGCCGGCCATCAGCCAGCAACCCATGCTTCCTCAACCGCCTCTGCCCCAGCCTCCCCAGGTCCTGCTGGAGGACGAAGAACCTCCGCCGCCGCACCACAACCTGCCTCTGAGCACCAGCCAGATGCAGCTCTACCTTCAACAGCTGCAAAAAGTGCAGCCGCAGACTCCTCTTCTCCCTTCAGTGAAGGTCCAGTCGCAACCGCAGCCGCCCCTGCAGCCGCCGGCTCACCCCGCGGTGCAGCAGCTGCAGCACCAGCCGCCGCCGCGGCCCATGCACATGCAACCCATGCCCTTCCCATCCCACATCCCCCAACCCCAACCGCCGCCGCAGCAACATCCGCCCCCGCAACCGCCCCCGCCGCCCCCGCCGCCGCAGCCGGCCAAACCGCAGCAGGTCATCCAGCATCACCCGTCGCCGCGGCACCATAAGCCTGATCCCTACTCGACCGGTGAGCGGGAGTCGGGGACGGCGGTCGAGTCTACGGCTTGAGCCAAGTTGCATTGCGTGATGAGGAGGCGGTTCGGGGCGGTGGGGTGGCTTCCACGCGTCCTTCGAGGTCCGCCAGCACCCGTCGGCAGACGGTGGTGGGTGCGGAGGAAGCCCCGGTTAGCCGGAGCCTGACGTAACCGCCCGGCGAGGCCTCTTTCCATCTGAGATCTTGAGGAGCTCAAGTTTTTGAGGATCTCAAGTGTTTGAGGATCTTGAGGGTCTCGTTTTTGAGGATCTTGAGGCTCTCGGATCTTTGAGGAACTCGAGGCTCTCAAGTTCCTGAGGATCTTGAGGATCTCAAATTTTTGAGGATCTTAAGTATTTGAGGAACTTCGGGATCTCGAATTTTTGAGGATCTCAAGGATCTCGTTTTCTAGGATCTCAAGTATTTGTGGATCTCGAGGTTCTCAAATCTTTGAGGAACTCGATCTCAAATCTTTGAGGAACTCAAGGACCTCATTTCTGAGGAATTAGGATCTCAGTTTTTGGAGGAACTCAAGGATCTCAAGTCTCTGAGGAATTCGAGGATCTCAAGTTTCTGAGGAAGTCAAGGACCTCATTTCTGAGGATCTCAAGGGTCTCAATTTTTCCAGGATCTCAAATTTCTGAGGATCTTGAGGGTCACGAGTTTTTGAGGGACTCGATCTCATTTTTGAGGATTTCAAGGCTCTCAAAGCTTTGAGGATCTCGAGGATCTCGAGTTTTTGAGAATCTCAAGGCTCTCAAATCTTTGAAGACCTCGAGTTTTTGAGTCTCGGCGCAGCTCTGACGCCGGAGAGCGCTGGCCTTGCGTTCGTCGCCGTCCTGGCATTGGGTGGTCTCTCTCGAGGAGGCGGGGGGTCCGCTCCCCGCTCGGAGAGGAGCTCAGGGCTGTGGATGCCCCGCGGGGGTTTCCCGGCATTTTTCGGAGCGCGGCTTCCGCTAAGGCAGCTGCTTGGCTGCCAGGTGGAGGAGGAGGGATGATCCGGGGGGGGAAGCCCGGTGCGATGACCTCCAGCCGTCCCAGAAATCGGAGGAAGCCGCTGGGATAACGTGGCCACGGGGCTCAGCCTTCAAAATCGGCTTGGGAGATCCCAGATCTCCACGACGGCCGTGGGTTCGGTGGTGCCGCCACCGACGTTCCCGATGGAGAACGTCTCCGGCTGGGATAACTCCGGCAGCGTCGTGCTTTCGAGACCGGGCACCCATGAAACCTCTGCGGTTCGGGGAGGTCTCGCTCCTGCTTTTGCTCGGCTGCGTGCTTCCTCGGGTTGCGGCCCGTTGGGTCTTTGCTCCCGAAGTCGTCCCCGCGGGCGTAGGTCGGACAAAAATCCACGGATTTGAAGGGATGGAGCCAGGTGAGGGCAGGCAGCGCTCGGAGCCGCTTCCCCTGCCTGCAGAGCTGCCGCCGGCAGCTTGGACCTGATGCCCGGGAGGGCGAGCTTTGGACGCGATGCCCGAGGCGCGGAGCCTGCTGGCTCCCGAAAAACCTCCCGTTGCTTGCGCAGCCAACGCGTCCTGCCCCCGTGGCTCTGGGCAGGGAGAGGTGCGGGCAGGGAGAGGTGCGGGCAGGGCAGCGTCGGCGCTCGGGCGTCCCGGCGGGAGCGGTTTTACAGCCAGGAATATTGATGGACCACCAGGAGAACAAGCAGAAGGGATCGAGTTATGGGGGGGACGGGGACGGACACCACAGACGGGCGTCACCGAGGCAGGACGAGCCCCCGCGCAGCCTTGGAGCATCTTCTGCTCCCCGGCGTTGGCTCGCGG
The DNA here is from genome assembly GCF_965638725.1 of Aptenodytes patagonicus. Taxonomy (NCBI): domain Eukaryota; kingdom Metazoa; phylum Chordata; class Aves; order Sphenisciformes; family Spheniscidae; genus Aptenodytes; species Aptenodytes patagonicus. Next base: position 10,978 of record NC_134978.1, on the reverse strand, counting down.
CAGCGCTGAGTTTTGGAGGCGGTGGCTGGGGTCCGTTGGGGACGTCCCAGGGCCGCCACGGTTCAGCCGGGAAGAGGGCTTGTCCCACGGGGCGATGGCGTGCGCCGACCGGCTTTTTCGGGTGATGTTTGGCGTGCCGATGGTGACGACGGTTAACTGATTGATGCCAAACTGTTCCCAGGTCACTTGAGGGAAGCCCCTTCCCCTCTCATGATGCATTCCCCACAGATGCCGCAGTTCCAGGGTTTGGTCCACCAGTCGCCACCTCAACAAACTATCCAGCCAAAAAAACAGGTAAAAAGGAAAGCAGAGCACCCAACCGCGGGGGGTCCCACCCAACGGGGACCATCATCTTTCCACCACCGGCTTGGGAGCAAGCGCCGAAAGCCAAGGGGCCGTCGGCCAGCGGTTTGCATCGGGAAACCGGGGATGTGGGGATGAGGGAAGGGCGTCACCGGACGTTTCTGGACCCTTTTCTTTTTTTTTTCCCCGTGGCAGGAGATGAGAGCCGCCTCCGTCGTCCAATCTCAACCCATGGTGGTGAAGGAGGACAAGATGCATTCGCCCGTCATCCGTAACGAGACCTTCAGTCCCCCGTTGCGGCAAGATCCGCCGAAACACCCGGAGAGCATCAAACCGCCCGCGCACATCCCGCAACGTGAGTCTGGGGACGTGACGGTTCCTCCGTACCCCCCCATTTCGGTGGCAGAGACCCCCATCACCCCCCTATTTCGGTGGCTGAGACCCCCATCACCCCCATTTCGGTGGCGGAGACCCCCATCACCCCTTATTTTGGTGGCTGCGCCCCCATCACCCCCCCATTTTGGTGGTGGAGATCCCCATCACCCCCGGGTGGTTCCCCCTCGCCGTGGGGTTCCTGGGGGACCCCCCACAACCTCTGACGGGAGCCGCTGGTTTTTAGGGACGGAGATGAAACCCATGGAGGGGGGACGACCCGTCATCAGACCCCCGGAGCAAAACCCCCCGCCGCCGGGTGTGCAGGAGAAAGATCGGCAGAAACAGGAGCCGAAAACACCCGTCGCCCCCAAAAAGGTAACGTACCCTGGCGAAAATTGGGAAGAAACCTCCCAAAATTCAGAATTAAACCTCCCGAAATGAAGCAGGGCCGTGTTGGCCGCCTGAATCTTGGTGTACGGCCAAGATTTGGTGGAAAGCGCCTGATGGAGGTTGGAGAGGTAGAGGGGGGGATCCCCCACCCAGCCGAGGGACGGGGATGCCATCGAGAGGGACCTGGAGAAGCTCCAGGAGCGAGCCCATGAGAACCTCATGAGGTTCTGCAAGGCCAAGTGCAAGGTCCTGCACCTGGGTCGGTACCGGTACAGGTTGGGGGATGAAGGGATGGAGAAGGAGCCCCGTGGAGAAGGACTTGAGGGTTATTGATGGATGGAAAGTTGGACGCGAGCCGGCAACGCGAGCTTGCAGCCCGGAAAGCCAACCGCGTCCCGGGCTGCATCAGAAGCAGCGCGGCCAGGGGGTCGAGGGAGGCGATGCTCCCCCTGTGCTCTCCTGAGACCCTACCTGGAGTCCTGCGTCCAGCTCTGGGGTCCTCGGGACGAGAAGGACGCGGACCTGTTGGAGCGGGTCCAGAGGAGGCCGTGAAGATGATCCGAGAGCCGGAGCACCCCTCCTGTGAGGACAGGCTGGGAGAGCTGGGGTTCTTCAGCCCGGAGAAGGCTCCGGGGAGACCTTCTTGTGGCCTTCCCATCTATAAAAGAAAGATGGAGAGAGACTTTTGACCCAAGACCTGTAGGACAAGGGGCGGCTGTTTTAAACTGGGAGAGGGTAGGTTTAGATTGGCCCTAGGGAAGAAATACGTTACGCTGCGGGTGGTGAAGCACCGGCCCAGGTTGCCCAGAGAGGTGGGGGATGCCCCACCCCTGGACACATTCCAGGTCAGGTTGGACGGGGCTCTGAGCGACCTGCTCTAGTTGAAGATGTCCCTGCCCAGGGCGGGGGGGGGGGTTGGACTAGATGACCTTGAGAGGTCCCCTCCAGCCCAGACCATCCTGCGATTCCGTGGTTCTAAGCGGGCGTGGAAAACGTGAGGTGCTGGAGGAGCTGGTCCCGCTCCTGGCATTCCCGGGAAGGCGTTGGAGCCACCCACTGGGTTTCTGGGGGAGGAGATGCTGCCTGATGCGGGGTCCACCACCTCCTCCGGCATCCTCCGGCCCCAGGGAGCCGAAAGGGGTTTCCACGGATGATGCGGTGACGGGGAACGGCTTTTCGGCCGCAGCGGGATGGGCGTTTGCTGGATCGGCTTCCCCTCCCCGGCTCGGCTCTCCCTAACCCACCCGTCCTTCTCTCCGTAGGACCTGAAAATCAAGAACATGGGGTCCTGGGCGAGCTTGGTCCAGAAACATCCCACCACTCCGTCCTCCACGGCGAAGTCCTCCAGCGACAGCTTCGAGCAGTTCAAGAGGGCGGCGCGGGAGAAGGAGGAGCGGGAGAAGGCGCTGAAGGCTCAGGCGGAGCAGGTGGAAAGGGAGAAGGAGCGGCTGAGGCGGGAGCAGGAGAGGATGAGGTGAGACAGCCTTCGCTGCCGCCGCCGCCGCCATCACCACCAGCACAATCACCACCACCACCACCACCACCACCACTGCAACCACCACCACAATCACCACCACCACCATCACCACCGCAACCACCACCACAATCACCACCACCACCGCAACCACCATTACCACCACCACCGCAACCACCACCATAATCACCACCACCACCATCATCACCACCACCGCAACCACCACTGCAACCACCACCACCACAATCACCACCACCACCACCACCACCACTGCAACCACCACCACAATCACCACCACCACCATCACCACCACCACAACCACCACCACCATCACCACCACCACCGCAACCACCATTACCACCACCACCGCAACCACCACCATAATCACCACCACCACCACCACAATCACCACCATCACCACCACCGCAACCACCACCACAATCACCACCACCACAATCACCACCACCGCAACCACCACCACCATAATCACCACCACCACCACAATCACCACCATCACCACCACAGCAACCACCACCACAATCACCACCACCGCAACCACCACCACCACCACAATCACCACCATCACCACCACCGCAACCACCACCACAATCACCACCACCGCAACCACCACCACCATCGCCACCATCACCACCACCACCACCACTGCAACCACCACCATAATCACCACCACCACCACCATCACCACCACCGCAACCACCACTACCATCACCACCACCATCACCACCACCGCAACCACCACCACCACCGCAACCACCACCATCACCACCACCACCACCACAACCACCACCATAATCACCACCACCACCACAATCACCACCATCACCACCACAATCACCACCACTGCAACCACCATCACCACCACAATCACCACCACCACTGCCACCACCACCACCACCGCAACCACCACCACCTTGGTGAAGGCGTTTTTGGGGCGTCCTCACCTTGGTTGGCCAAGGGCACGGGGAGCCGTGTGCGCGGTGAAGCCAGCCGCCGCGCTCTCATGGCACGATCTGCCCTGGTCCATGGCATGGTCTGATCTCATGGCACGAATCTGATCCGTGGCACGATCCGATCTCTTGGCGTGAATCCGATCCAACCCATGGCGTGATCCAATCTTGTGGCACGGTCCACGCCAGTCTGATCCGTGGCATGGTCCGATCTCGTCGCATGAAGCTGATCTGATCTGTGGCAGATCCCGTCTTTACGACACAAATCTGATCAGATCTGGCACGAACCTGATCCGGTCTGTGGCATGATCCGATCTCGTGGCACGATCCGATCTCTTGGCACAAATCCGATCCGATCTCCTGGCACGATCTGATCCCGCGGCACAAATCCACGCTGGCGGCTCTGATCCCCCACCACGACGTGCCAGGGTGCCCCAAAACCAGGTGCTCGGGGCCGGAGGTGCCCATCCCCCGGCTGTAACAGTGTTTGCCCCGTGTCGGTGCCACCGCGGCGGGGGGGCGAACCGGAGCCAGACCTCGCCGGGGCAGGGGGAGGGGGTTGCACGAGGTGCCCGACGCCTGACGGCATCTCCCGGCATTTTTTGGCAGGAGCCGGGAGGACGAGGACGCCATGGAGCAGGCGCGCCGGGTGCACGAGGAGGTGCGGCGGCGCCAGGAGCAACAGCAGCAGCAGCAGCAGCAGCAGCAGCAACAGCAGCAGCAGCAGCAGCAGCAAGTGTCGGCGGCGGCGGCGGCGCCCCAAGCCCAGAGCTCGCAGCCCCAATCCTCCCAATCCATGTTGGATCAGCAGCGGGAGATGGCCAGGAAGCGGGAGCAGGAGCGGAGGCGCCGGGAAGCGGTGAGTGGGGAACCGGGGCGGCTCCTGCCCTGAAATCGCCGGGGGTGCTGAAAAATCCCCGGAGATGCTGGGGAAAAAAAAAAATCCCTGAGGACGCCAAAAAAAAATCCTGGGAAGCCAAAAAATCCCTGGGGATGCCAAAAAAAAACCCCAGAAAGCCAAAAAATCCCTGGGGATGCCAAAAAAATCTCCTGGGAAGCCAGAAAATCCCTGGGGATGCCAAAAAAAAACCCCCCAGAAAGCCAAAAACTCCCTGGGGACGCCAAAAAAATCTCCTGGGAAGCCAAAAAATGCCTGGGGAAGCAAAAAAATCCCTGGGGACACCAAAAAAAAATCTCCTGGGAAGCTAAAAAATCCCTGGGGAAGCCAAAAAAAATCCTCGGGGACACCCAAAAATCCCCAGGGATGCGGCAAAATCCTCGGGGACATTGAAAAATCCCTGGAGATGCTGAAAAACGCGCGGCAATGCTGAAAAATCCCTGGGGAGGCTAAAAAATCCCCAGAGATGTCAAAAAGTGCCCGGGGAAGCCAAAAAAATCCCCAGGGACGCCAAAAAATCCCCAGGGAAGCCAAAAAATGCCCGGGGACGCTGTAAATTCCTCAGGGATGCAAAAAAAATAGCCCTGGGGATGCTGAAAAATCTCTTGGGAAGCCAGAAAATCCTCGAGGACGCCCAAAAATCCCCGGGGAAGCCAGAAAATCCCTGGGGATGCCGAAAAATGCTCGGGGACACCAAAAAATCCCTGGGGATGCCAAAAAAAAATGCTCTGGGATCCTGAAAAATCCCTGGGGATGCCAAAAGAAATCCCCAGAAATGCCAAAAAAATCCCCAGGGATCCTGAAAAATCCCTGGGGAAGCCCAAAAACCCCTGGAGACGCCAAAACAGTGCTGGGGATACCAAAAAGAACCCTGGGAATGCTGAAAAATCCCTGGGGAAGCCAAAAAAAGTCCCTATAAACACCAAAAACTCCCTGGGGATGCTGTAACATCCCTAGGGAAGCCAAAAAATCATCGGCGTGGCCCAAAAATCCCTGGAGACGCCAAAAAAGTCTTCAGGGATGCCAGAAAATCCCTGGGGATGCCAAAAAAAGTCCCCAGAAACACAAAAAAACTCCCCGGGGATGCTGTAAAATCCCTGGGGATGCCAAAAAATCTCCGGGGATGCTGAAGAACCCCGGGGACGCCAAAAAATGCCCGAGGACGCCAAAAAATCACCAGGGAAGCCAAAAAATCCTGAGGGATGCCAAAAAAAAATCCCCAGGGAAGCCGGAAAGTCCCTGGGGAAGCCGAAAAATCCCTGGAGATGCCGAAAAATCCTTGGAGACGCTGAAAAAATCCCTGGGGATGCAGCAGAATCCCAGGGTAAGTCGAAAAATCCTGGGGGGATGCTGAAAAATCCCCGGGGATGCCAAAAAAAATCCCGGGAATGCCAAAGAGTACCTGGGGATGCCAAAAAACCACCTGGGGATGCTCAAAAGTCCCCGGAGATGCCAAAAAATCCCCGAGGATGCCAAAAAGAGGTTCTGGGGATGCCGAAAAATCCCCCGGGGACGCTGAAAAAACTCCTCAGAAACGCCAACAAATCCCCAGGGATCCCCGAAAATTCCTGGGGACGCCGAGAAGTCCCCAGGGATGCTGAAAAATCCCCGGAGACGCCAAAAAAATTCCCCGGGGATGCTGAATAACCTCCGGGGAAGGCGAAAAATCCTTGGGGCTGCCAAAGAAAAAAGTGCTGAGAATGCGGAAAATTCCCTGGGGATGCTGAAAAATCCCCGAGGACGCCCCAGAAAAAATCCTTGGGGATGCTGAAAAATCTCCTGGGAAGCCAAAAAATCCCTGGGGATGCCCAAAAATCCCTGGGGATGCCAAAAAAAACTTGCCGGGAATGCCACAAAACCCTCAGGGACGCCAAAAGTTTCCCGGAGATGCAGGAAAATCCTTGGGAACGCCAAAAAAAAAAAAAAAAATCCCCGGGGATGCTGAAAATTCCCTGGGGAACGCCAAAATATCCCCGGGGATGCCCAAAACCATCCCGGGAATGCTGCAGAGTCCCTGGGGATGCCGAAACCCCCCTCGGGGTGCCGGGAAAAAAAATAATCCCCGACGACTCCCCCCCGGAAAAAAAAAACCCGCCCAGGGCTGGCAAAAAAAGCAAAGGGAAAAAAATCCCAGGAGCGCAGCAAAAAATCCCGGGAACATGGCAAAAAATTCCGGGAATGTGGCAAAAAATCCCGGGAATGCAGCAAAAAATCCTGGGAACGTGGCAAAAAATCCCCAGCACGTGGCAAAAAATCCCGGGAATGCGGAAAAAAATCCCAGGAATGCGGCAAAAAACCCTGGGAACACGGTAAAAAATCCCCGGCACCCGGCAAAAAATCCTGGGAATGTGGCAAAAAATCCCTGGCATGTGGCAAAAAATTCTGGGAATGCGGCAAAAAATCCTGGGAATGTGGCAAAAAATCCTGGGAATGCAGCAAAAAATCCCGAGAATGCGGCAAAATCCCCAGCACGTGGCAAAAAATCCCGGGAACGTGGCAAAAAGTCCTGGGAACGTGGCAAAAAATCCCCAGCACGTGGCAAAAAATTCTGGGAATGCGGCAAAAAATCCCGGGAATGTGGCAAAAAATCCCTGGCATGTGGCAAAAAATCCTGGGAACGTGGCAAAAAATCCTGCGAACGCGGCAAAAAATCCCCAGCACGTGGCAAAAAATCCCGGGAACGTGGCAAAAAATCCCCGGCACGTGGCAAAAATTCCTGGGAATGCAGCAAAAACTCCTGGGAATGCAGCAAAAAATCCTGGGAACGCGGCAAAAAATCCCCAGCACGTGGCAAAAAATCCTGGGAATGCAGCAAAAAATCCCCGGCACGTGGCAAAAAATTCTGGGAATGCGGCAAAAAATCCTGGGAATGTGGCAAAAAATCCCAGGAATGCGGCAAAATCCCCAGCACGTGGCAAAAAATCCCAGGAACGTGGCAAAAAATCCTGGGAACGCGGTAAAAAATCCCTGGCACGTGGCAAAATATCCCAGGAATGCGGCAAAAAATCCCTAGCACGTGGCAAAAAATCCTGGGAATGCGGCAAAAAATCCTGGGAATGCGGCAAAAAATCCCCAGCACGTGGCAAAAAATCCTGGGAATGCGGCAAAAAATCCCCAGCACGTGGCAAAAAATCCCAGGAATGCGGCAAAAAATCCCAGGCACGTGGCAAAAAATCCCGGGAACGCGGCAAAAAAATCCCAGGAACGCGGCAAAAAATCCCAGGCACGTGGCAAAAAATCCCCGGCACGTGGCAAAAAATTCCTGGCACGTGGCAAAAAAATCCCAGGAATGCGGCAAAAAATCCTGGGCACGTGGCAAAAAATCCCGGGAACGCGGCAAAAAATCCCGGGAATGTGGCAAAATATCCCCAGCATGTGGCAAAATATCCTGGGAACGTGGCAAAAAATCCCCGGCACGCGGCAAAAAATTCTGGGAACGTGGCAAAAAATCCTGGGAATGCGGCAAAAAATCCCCGGCACGTGGCAAAAAATTCCTGGCATGTGGCAAAAAATCCCAGGAATGCGGCAAAAAATCCCCGGCACGTGGCAAAAAATCCTGGGAACGCGGCAAAAAATCCCCGGCACGTGACAAAAAATCCCCGGCACGCGGCAAAAAATCCTGGGAACGTGGCAAAAAATCCTGGGAACGCGGCAAAAAATCCCTGGCACGTGGCAAAAAATCCCGGGAATGTGGCAAAAAATCCCCAGCACGTGGCAAAAAATCTGGGAATGTGGCAAAAAATCCCCGGCACGTGGCAAAAAATCCCTGGCACGTGGCAAAAATTCCTGGGAATGCAGCAAAAAATCCCAGGAACGTGGCAAAAAATCCCGGGAATGTGGCAAAAAATCCCCGGCACATGGCAAAAAATTCCTGGCACGTGGCAAAAATCCCAGGAATGTGGCAAAAAATCCCGGGCAGGTGGCAAAAAATCCTGGGAACGCAGTAAAAAATCCCTGGCACGTGACAAAATATCCCGGGAACGTGGCAAAAAATCCCTGGCACGTGGCAAAAAATCCTGGGAACGTGGCAAAAAGTCCTGGGAATGTGGCAAAAAATCCCCGGCACGTGGCAAAAAATCCTGGGAATGTGGCAAAAAATCCCGGGCACGCGGCAAACCATGCCGGGCGCGCGGCGACGTCCCCGGCGCGCGGCTGACGGCCCTTCTCCTCCCTTCTCTTGCAGATGGCGGCGACGATCGACATGAATTTCCAGAGCGATTTACTGGCAATATTCGAGGAAAACCTTTTCTAGCGGCGCCCGGCGCCGCGGGCGCTTTTCCTCCCCGTTTGACTCTTTCCAAAAAACAAACAAAACAAAACAAAAACAAAAAAAAAACCACAAAAAAAAAAAAAACAAAAACAAAAAAAAAAAACACAAAAAAAACCACAAAAAAAACCAAACAAACAAAAAAAAAATTCTCCTTTTTTTTTTCCCTCCCCCTCCCCGGCCACAAAAGAAAAAAACAAAAAACCAAAAACAAAAAAAAAACCCCAGAAAAACAAAAAAAAAAACCACAAAAAACCCACAAAACCACAAAAAAAAACCCCCAACAACGGGGGAAAAAAAAAAAAAAAGCTTCGGACTCTCCGTTAAGTGTTTAAAAAAAAAAAACCGACAAAACCACCAAAAAAACCCCCAAAAACAACAAAAAAAAACCCCACCCAACAAACGAACGACGAAATCCAATCCGGGATCGGGATGGTCCGGGCGTGCGCCGCCCGGCGCGGGGATCGGCGGGGGCTGCCCCTCCCCCCCCCCCCTGGACTTGCGGGGCCTCGGGGGTTGGGTTTATTTTTGGTTTTTTCCTTTTTTTTTCCTTTTTTTTCCCTTTTTTTTTGGTGGGGGGGTGTTTTTTCTCCCCTCCCCCCCCCCCCCCTTTTTTTTTCCCCACCGGAGAAACAAAAAAAAAAAAAAAAATTGAAAAAAAACAAAAAAAAAAAACGAAGGAACCGGGCGGATCCCGGCGGCCAAACCCCCACCCCCACCCCCCCACCCCCCCACCCCCCAAACCTCCATCCCAACGCAAATCCGCCGGGAAGAGGCGCCCCTCCCCCGCTCCCCAGGGGACACGCGGGATTTTATTTGGGTTTGGCTTTGAGTTTTCACCCGCTTTGGGGGTTTTTTTCTCCCCACCCCCCCCCCCCCCCGGCGCGGAAGGGGGCGGCGGCGGCGCGGGCGGGGGGGGAAGGAACCCCCTTTTTTTTGGGGGGGGGTGGGGGGGAGTTTTGGCCTTGCGGGGGGCGGGGCTTTCCGCTGGGAAAAGGCGAGCGGGGGGCGGGGAGAGCGGGGGGCGGGGAGGGGCGCTGGGGGGGAGGGGAGCCGCCCGGGCCCAGCCCTGCCCCGCCCCGCACCCGCGGGGCCGTTTGCGCCCCCCCCCCCTTTTTTTTTTTTAATTTCCTCTTTTTTTCCCAATTTTTCCCAATTTTTTTCTCTCCCTTCCCCCCCCCATTTTTCTTTCCCCTTTTTGTCTTTTTTCCTCTTTTTTTCCTCTTTTTTCCTCCTTTTTTCCTCCTTTTTCCTCCTTTTTTCTCCTTTTTTTCTTTTTTCTCCTTTTTTCCCATTTCCTCCTTTTTTCCCTCTTTTTCTCCTTTTTCCTCCTTTTTTCCTTTTTTCTCCTTTTTTCCCTTTTCCCTCCTTTTTCCTCCTTTTTTCCTTTTTCCTCCTTTTTTCCCTTTTTCCTCCTTTTTTCCCTTTTTCCTCCTTTTTTCCTCCTTTTTTCCCTTTTTCCTCCTTTTTTCCCTCCTTTTTCTCCTTTTTTCCTCCTTTTTTCCTTTTTTCGTCCTTTTTCCCTTTTTCCGCCTTTTTTTCCTCCTTTTTCTCCTTTTTCCTCCTTTTTTCCTTTTTTCGTCCTTTTTTCCCTTTTTCCGCCTTTTTTTCCTCCTTTTTCTCCTTTTCCCCTCCTTTTTTCCTCCTTTCCCTCCTTTTTTCCTCCTTTTTCCCCTTTTTCCTCCTTTTCCCCCCCTTTCCCTCCGCTTTTTTTCCTTTTCTAAAATTTTTCTCTCCCTTTTTCCTTTCTCGACTTTTTCCTTTTTTTCCCCTCCCCCCCTTTCCCCTTTTTTCCTTTTTCTCCTTTATTTTTTCTTTTTTCGCTCTTTTCCCCTTTTTCCCTCCCTTTTCCCTTTTCCCTCCTTCCCTCCCCTCCTTTTTCCCTTCTATTCTGTTCCTTTTTTCCCCCTTTTTCCCCCCTTCTTCTTTTTCCCCCTCCTTTTTTCCCTCCCCCCGCCCCCCTCCCCCACCGACCCCTTTTTTGGGGCGCCCCCCCTCCCCTCCCCCCCCCCAACCGTTTTCTCCCCTTTTTTACCCCCCAAAAGCCGCCGGTTTTCTTCTTTTTAACGACGTTTTTGCTCCCCGCCTGCCTCGGGTTGGGTTTTTGGTAATTTTAAAAAAAAAAGAAAAAAAAAATTTTTTCATTTTCAAAAAAATCTCGCAAAATCTCCAGGTTCCTCGAGCGGGGGCGGGGCCGGACGCCCCTCCCCCCCCCCTCCTTTTTTTCTCTTTTTTTTCTTTTTTTTTTTTGGTTGTTTTGGGTTTTTTTGTTGTTTTTCCCCCCCCTCCCCCTCCCCCCCCCC